>NW_026623239.1:763156-805174 GCF_030028575.1 Malurus melanocephalus | reverse complement strand
AAAAAAAAAAAAAAAAAAAAAAAAAAAATAAAATAAAAAAAGCAAAAAAAAACAAACAACAAAAAGAAAGGAATCAGACAATTGTAAAGAACATCAGAGAGTAACCTCTGTCTTAAGACTCAGAACCACTCTACAGTGGTCCCATAATAACATAAGCTTTTAAAATCCTTTCATCAGAAATAATTACAAGTTTCTCTCTTGAAAAGAGCAACCTTCTTCAGAAARCTTCACTCCCCTGTACCTTCAGCTGCCAGAAAATCAGAGGCAGGAAGCAAGAGTTTTAAGGGCCAAGCAAACCACGGAACTTTYATCTTTCAGATCATGAGAGCAGATCCTTCAGAGGCGAACACCGCAACCCTCCAGACAATACTGCCCTCTCTTTCCGTGTAAACAAAAGAAGTAACAGTGCCCTGGGGCTCATTTAAACTCTTCAATGGAGCTAATTCTCTCCGTTTTCCCCCTCATTTCCTTGAAACAATTTGATTTCATTTTAGGCTCAGAACTGCCCTCCCTCACATCAAAGGGATTAGCAGGTGCTTTTCCTCGCAGACCGCACGTACCCAGCAGGGCAGCAGAGGCAGGATRTGTCTGCCTCCAAAGGAGGGCACAGATATGCCCAACCACAGCTTCGTGCCTGAGACTCGTAGGATTTGCAGATCAGCCCCTTTCCCATTGGGAACAGTAAAACCCACAGCTCTTGGTAAAGCTAGGAAGCCCATGCCAGTGACAGTTTCTTCCTCATGTTTGTTTGGTTTTTCTTCTTTAAATATTCACAGAGCAAGTTGAAAGGAATGGACAAATGACRTGGACAAAAGCTGCCTAAATAAATAAGAAGGAATCAAACTACAATAAAAATACATCAGCCAAAAAAATATGTATCAGGAAATTAACTCAGTGAAAGAGACCAGGAACATGTAAGCGTAACATATCTGATGCTGTGAAATCTTCTGACACAATTTTGGGTGAAAATCATCCCSACTCAACTACAACCAGTGTTTTATTGAAAGAATGGCTCAAGGATAGTWCCGTCATTACTCTGATCAATATCTTGAGCCAGGCAAAACTTAGCAAGATAGATAGATCCTGATGTATAATTYAGGCTAAATACTGATGTTCTCCCTAACTCATTGTCCTAAACCAAGTCAGTTACTTTTCCTGATCACACTTTGGCCCCACTAGCTGTTAAAGATCCTCAACAGCTGGTGCACTGAATCATTTTTTATTCACTTGCAGGTGTCCTACAGTTGGTACATTGACCTGAACAATTTTAGTGATAGAAAGCAAGCTGGAGACAAATGTATGGACAAAACAAAAAATTCAGTCTGTGAATTTGAGGCCAAATTGTAGGACATTATGAAAGATAACTGAAATTCATAGTGGCTAATTTAATATGCAGAGTCAATATATATCATAAATGCATTGGTTAAGAAGTAGAAGTAATAGAAGATGAGTTAAATATGCATTTWAGGGTATTTAGCTCTTCTTTTTCTCACAAATGTGTTGTCTACAAGTCATGATCTGGTAATGAAGCCATTCATTAATGCAATTATATCCACTGCTCAAATAAACAACCCAAAGCCTCCTGAGTCCTTCTCCATTACCAACAGAATTCCTAGTCTGTTGGGCCCAGCTTTCCTATCCATAGAGCAACTATTTATCTTTTACTAGATAAAAAATAAATAAATAAATAAATAAATAAATAAATAATAAAAACACAAAACAAAACAAAACAAAACAAAACAAAGCGATTTGACAATAAGATATCCCATTGCACACTGTGGCCTCCTCAGTAGAGACTGCTAGCTAGATGACAGATTAAAGAAGTAGAAGACAGCATCTTCAGTACACAGCTTTTCGAAAAGCTTGCCTGAATCTGAAAAGGAGCTCTCTACAGCAAGAGTTCTTTTAGAACACAAAAACTGTGAAAGAAAATACTTGATAATGAACTGATGTTCATTCTCAATTAAATCATTACTTTGGTACTGGAAGAAAAGTTTTCTGTGTTGTATATAACATGGTGTTATCTGATGCTAAAATTCAGTTGCTATCCTTGAGGAAAAATAAATTAGATGCCATTTATCCTATTCATTCCTTTGTGGATAAAAAGCAGAACAGCTTCTAACTGAAATTTGTTTCTGTTTTCGCACAAAAATGCTTCTCCTTTTCCCATCTATTTTCCTCATGTTTTTCATCTTGTATAATCATAACATTATCGTGATTCCTGTAACTTAGTGAGGCCAAGWAGCTTAAACCATTTGTGCAAGGACATGAACTTTGCTTAAGTGAACAGGAGTTTAGTGGCATTTAGCCCATCAGCACTCAGAACCTCAAACGCTTCACTTTACTGGTGAGAGCAACCAAGCACTGGGACAGGCTGCCCACAGAGGCWGTGGGATGTCCCTCTATGGGGAAATCCAAGAACCTTCTGGAAACCTTCTGGAACCTTCTCCAAAATCCTGTGTCATGCTCTGGGATGGCCCCGCTGGAGCAGGGAGGTTGGACCAGATGACCCATGGTGTGTCCTTCCCAACCTGACCCGTTCTGTGATTCTCTGATTCCGTGAARGGTGTGAGTGTAGATTGTGTGATTCCACATGATCTATCTATGGAAAGATATCTTTTATCACTCCAAATACTTCCACTCCTGTGAAAATAAAACAAGAGTTAACAGCAATGGTTATTTGGCATTTTGAGGATAGAGTCAGCTATCCTGCACAAGCAAAGTGCCAGCTCTGGCAATCTGACTGCAAGGCACCAACACAATGAGCACTGCTGTGTTTGTGCARTGACTAACACAAACTCCTGCTATTCCCAATTTCCCTTTCTAGTCTGGAGGCAGCAGGAGTGTCCCCAGGTGCTCCCTTCCCATCTTCACTGTGTCTGTGGCTCAGTCAGGGGCAGCCCCTTTAATGCTTTGAACAGTAAAATTCAACTGTGATTCAATTTTCTTAAAAAATTAATCTCTGAGTCAAGCTTAGCCAAGAAAACTGGAAACTTGACAAAATGAAAATTTGGGCTAGCCAATAAGTCAAGTGTAATTGCAAACAGCCAACTTCTCACCTGGCAGGAATAGTGTAGCGCTGTCGAGAGACCGAGCAGATTCAGGACAGGTAATGCTGCCTCAAGAAGGATCAGCAGGTGCTGTTCTACAAAGACTTCATCTCTACTTGCAGCCTGCTCTTTGGACTTAGGCTAGAAAATAATTCAAATAACAAAAAAAAAAAAAAATAAAGGGGAAAAAAGAGTAAAATGAATGTTTTATTATTGCTCTGTTCTGTGAAGGAGAACAGAAATAAAAATAGAATTTGGGGCAGAGACAGCAGCACATTATGATAGTGAGCACAGTCATTTCTTTCTGAAAGATAATACTATCTGTCAAGATCTAGCCCATAAAGGGTTTCATATGCTGCTGTTCCACTTCCTCACATTCATGCTGAAAAGATCAGAAATTGTTTTCTCGGGGYTCAAAGCCAGAAATCATTCTCTCTATCTAGGTTACCTTAAGAATGAAAAAGATCAGCAGGCCCAACAAGACAGTAAAGAAAGAGCAGTATGAGGGGGAAAGCTGAAGAGATGTGGATAAAGGCAGTGTTCACAATGCAAATTGGACACAACCTCCCAAAGGGTCTCAGCAGGGGCAGGAAAATTTGGTTTAGTATAATGAGCTGCGTTATAGCAATTCCCACAGGGAGATGTCAGGAAATAAAACAAACAAAACTTTTCTCTCATGCACCATTTTAAATGTTAACACACCAAAACAAGCCTCCATGAAAATTTTCAGACAAATTTCAAGTACTATTTCCAAGAAAGCAAAGCTACCCATGGGGAAGGACTTGTATCAAGACCAGCAATGCACCCTGGCTATCAGTTATGCTGTGCCCAGGCTCTCTCAGGACTCTGAGAAAACAGCAATCATGAGTTTGTGCTGAGCTTTGCTGTCTGTGCCCAGCTGTGGCTCAGGTGTGCAAGWCTGGAGCATTCTGCACCAGGCAGGGGCTACAGGAGCACCAGCCCTTCAGAGCTCATAGGGTGACATCTCCACCACAAACACAAGTGCTAAGGAGCACCAGGAAGACACTGAATTTAAAATCTCTTTACTCAGATTTGGTTCCATAGACTTTGGTGAGGATCCTTCATATCTGCCTGAAAAGGATTGCTGTTTTCTATCAGTGTACAATTAACGCAGTATCCGTGGCTGGGGAAATTAAGACCTTGTTCATTTTGTGCTTGTGAAGTGTTTGAACTTCTCAAAATTCCTGCATTTTAAGTAAAAATATAAAGCAGCCAGAGGTACTTAGCAGTACAACCATCAGTAGTTCAGTTATACAAGAGAATCTTCAGGTATTTGTAAAGAGTTTGGATTGGATGTTATCTTAGATCAAAAGGACTGACGCYGGCAAAACCCTTTTTCAAATAGAAAGTCACTCAACTGCTCAATTAAATAGAGCTCTATTGCCTCATTCCTGAAGTTGGACTGGAGCACCCCTGGAACAGAATATGAAGTTGGGATAAGAGCTATTCAGTTTCATACATTCCTCAAAATACCTGCATAAAACCACTGAAGGCTGTGGCTTCTCTGTGTTTAAATAAAAGAATGGTGTATAATATTCTCTACCCACCAGAAACATCCATCAGCCACAGCCACAAGAATCTCAAACTCRGTTACATTCTTTGTGTTTTCCATCATTTGTACTGTCATCAAAAGCACAGATCATAAAACATGCTTGTGAACAACAAATGGACTAAAATCAGAAAAAATCAAGAATACTTCAATAAAAATTCCAATGGCCATATTGACATTAAACATAGTAGGACATGATAGACTAATTTCATTATTTCCACTTATCACATTTTCAGCTTCATCTACATATACAGAGGTCCCAGCTGCATATTTTCCTTTGAAGCTTTAGGRTATGGAAAAAGCATGAGTTTTTTTGGCGGGTACTCTGTCCACAGTTAAGCCATTTGTTTTTAACTGAACACGTTATAATATCTATTCATTTCATTTCCCCTTTCTCAGTCTCATGAGAAAAGGGAAAAAACTAGTTTAAAATTTGCATCTGACCACTCTGACAGCTTCTCTCAGGCAGATTTTTCAATCTAGCATGATCTACAATTTTTCCTGGTGAGTCAGTAAGCCTTAATTTTCAAATTTTTAAAGCTTTGTCATTCTTTATTTTAAAAGAGTTGAAACTGCATGGAAAGGGAGCTGGGGGTCCCCGTCAATGACAAGGTGACCATGAGCCAGCAGTGCCCTGACAGCCAGGAGGGCCACCCGTGTCCTGGGGGTATCAGGCCCAGCATGGCCAGCCGGGCAAGGGAGGGGATTGTCCCGCTCTGCTCTGACCTGGGGCGGCCTCAGCTCCAGTGCTGGGGACAGTTTTGGGTGTCACAGCACAGAACAGACATTGAGCTATTGGAGTGTCCAAAGGAGGGCAGCAAAGGGGTGAAGGGTGAGGGGAAGCCGTGTGAGGAGGGGCTGAGGGCACTCGGTCTGTTCAGCCTGGAGGAGACTGAGGGGAGACCTCASTGCAGGGACAAGCTCCTGTGAGGGGAAGAGGAGGGGCTGGCACTGATCCCTTCTCTSTGGTGACAGTGACAGGACCTGAGGGAATGGCCTGCAGTTGTGTCAGGAGAGGTTTGGATTGTGTATCAGAAGAAGATTCTCCACCCCAGAGGTGTTTGGGCACTGAACAGGCTCCCCRGGGCAGTGGTCACAGCACCAGCCTGACAGAGCCCAAGAAATGTTTGGACAATGCTCTCAGGCACAGGGTGTGACTCTCGGTGTGCAGAGCCAGGAGTAGGATTCAATTATCCTTGTGGGTCCCCTCTAACTCAGRATATTCTATGATTTTATTCCATGGTGTGTGATATATAAGGCATAAATGAAAACCTCATAACAAATTCCTAGCAGTGTTATAAAATACATAAATGTAATATAAATCCTGAAGTTTATCCAGGTGTTTCATTTTCTTTCCTATATAGTATGACCTAGAGAGTAGAACATTTTATCCCATTGAAATCATTTTCTTCTAGAACTCTTTTTACAGTCCTGCATACACTTGTGAATTTCTTTAAAGATAATTCACTGAGTACTTAGTGCTTAGGTGAGAGAGAGCTTTGCAGGATTAGAATCTCAAAATCCAAAACCCGAAGCCCAACTCACATAGTTCTGAACAAAACTGAATAAAAAAGAAAGAAAAAACAAATGGAAAYTAGGAGAATTGTTTTTTTAATGGCAAAGTGTTTTGCTCTTGGTTTGGTTCTTTCAAAATAGATCTGTTTTAATGTGGTTTTGCCACCATGTTGGAAGCTCAAAGATCAACTTGCTTTATTTGTTTCTGTGTCTTTCTATAGTTTTCTCTTTCATTCACCTCTGCAGTGCAGCGCAGTACCACACAACCTCCTCTCACTCTTCCTCCAGTCCTTCCCCAGCACCCCCACTTCTCTTCACTGGACTTCAGCTCCATGTCTGCCTCCAGCTCAGCATCTACCCGAACATCAGAAATCATTTCAGCAGAAAAAAGGGTGGAGAAGGGGGACAGGAAATCTCACCATAAGATTACCAAGAGTGCAGGTTCACAAAAAGATTGCAATTTAGGGATTTCAAGTGGATGTAGCCTCCTACACTCGAGGGGTGTGTCCATCCCTGTCTGTCCAGTGGCAGTGTTGACGGCTGCTGTAGGATGAATTGCTCTGTGGGCATCACTCAAACAGGGAAGAGCCGAAGATGATCAAGCATCACAGCATTGCCATAATTCAAATAACATCACAAGCTATGGCAAGTCTCTATGGAAATTATTTTCTGCTTAAGGAGATAGCTCTATTTATGAGCTACAAAATGTTTGAATCATATGTCTGCTTTTCAAATCTGCTACTTCTGGCAAGGATTTTGAAAGTGACCTCAGGGAGCAGTTCTGGACAAGTACAGGAATTGTCTATAAAAGTTTACAAGAAGCCATTCTTTAAACATATCCTATGCTGTATTTGATCATTTTATATATTTTCAGTGATGTGTGACTCCCTCTCTGAGGGCTTCATCTCATGAAGCCAGAAATTGGTCGGGTATGTGTCTAATTTTTTTTCCCTTGAACTTCTTTTGTAAACTGGGACTGGGGAGTCTCAGGTATTTGGACAGCAGTGCACAAATTCATTGCAGGCCTGCTCCTTTTCATATCACTGGCAGAGCATATAAATAAAACAAAAGCAGGTTTGCTCATTTTTACATCCATTTACACAACGTAGAAGGAGATAGAAATAACTGGGAATTCCCTTCATAAGCAATGAGTCAGTCACAGGTGACATCAGTCAGCAGGAGCAAAACTAAACCTGGGACAGAACTTAGTCACTGAATTCCCTAAACTGAGCATCTCAAATTAACCTTATTTCCTTTCTTAGGGTGTCTTATTTCCCAAAAGAGCAAGTCCCAGCACCAAGCAGAGACAGCCTCAGCTGAGGGACCATCTTGTCAGTCCCTCACTTAAGGAAGAGCCTTAACAGACCTCTGAGATGAGTTAAAGTGATTTGAAGTCAGTGAGTAAAGAGAAGTGCTATTTATCCACACAAATGTCAAAGTCAAACCTTTAGAAACATACAAGGAGAATTTCTTCACTGTTCACATCCCAGATTTCAGAACCATGTGATGAAGCACCTGTTATGAAATAAAATCCTGCCCTGGACAGGCTCCAGGCTCTAAAACAGGTGCTAATGACAGTAACTGAGTCACAGTGGAAATCTGAAGTCCTGCAGGGTAGTCATAAAACAGAAAATGAGGGAAAAAAAATGCACTAAGAAACTATACAATTTGTCAGACATTTATTAAGTTTATCCAAAAAACTACGTAAAACTGGTTCAGAAAGAAACATTTAGATCACTGACACCATACACAAACCTTGTTCTCTTAGAAATTAAAGTGAGGTGTTTGATTAAGCATCTTATTCTTCCTTCTTCCAATATCACAAACACTGGATCATGACATTCCCTTATCTCTTCCCAATTTGCTATAGTTTACAATCTTTACTTATTCATATCTACCAGGGAAATAGCTGAAAATTTGGGGACGGAGTATATAATCTGGGAGAGCAAAATCTGCCAATCAGTGCAAGGAAAGTAACAGATGAAATCAAACAGACAAATTATTAGTCTTTTATGTAAATGAATTAATGCAGAAAGGTGGGTTTGGTTGGTGGGTGGGTTGGTTGGTTGGTTGGTTGGTTTGTTTGTTTTTTTGTTTGGTTTTTTTTTTTTAGGTGCAGGACACTTCAAGGGTGAAAAACAGAATGCTACATCAGTACAGCAACTCACCCTGACACCCATTCTTCACCTTGTACCACTGTAATTAACAGAATTTTTGTTACTGAATTCAATGATATCACATATGCATGCAAGGAATGTCACAGGGGAGTGTCAGAAAACCACTGCAGTTAATCAGCATATCCCTCAAGTAAAATACACTGCTCGAATATCAGATGCATTTCAAAGCACCCGTATCAAAACCTGATTGTGGAACAGTCCCCTTGAATTGGTCATTTCTGCCCCTGCAGCCACATTTATAACTCTGCATTGTCCATGAGTCTGAGACTGATAAATATGCTGAAAAGGTCATGTCATGCAGCAATTGCTGAAGGGATACTACAAAAGGCCACAAATAATAATTCATGCATGAAAAATTTACTCACTAAACGTAACACTCTTGAAGTCCTTCTTTGCAGAATGGCAAAATTGCTTGCAGGAACAGTGGATGCTGCTGTCCAGCTAACACGTTCAGTGCCTTTCCTTTCAAAGTGGTCGTCTRTGACATCCTATTATTTACATTTTCACAGCTGAGTTGGGGCTTTTACAGCCATAGAAGAAAGGAAGATGAGAATTTTGCACTGGTGCATTTTAGCATGGCAATTACCTGGCTTTTTCAAATATAAGACATGTATCAGTGACACAATTTACAGTGACTCTCACAGTAATCTCAGCAAATGGAATATCACAAACAGCATGACCTCTGTTTTGTCAACAGTTTTAATTTACCTATTCACTATTTCATGGCACATGTGATGTAGCAAACTCAAGCAAAACTGGTTTTCTTCTCTGTTATTTCCCCTTACCTCCTACAAAACAAAACCAGAGATATATCTGCATGATCAAGTCCAGAAATTAATAAAACCAATGCTCTCAAAGCATTTTTTTGTCTCTTGCAACAAGACCTGGATATTGGAAACTCATCCTTGATACAGACTGTCTTTTTGCCATAGAAAGCATATTTTGAAATAAAGTGCATGGAACATCAGCTTACCTCACAAGATAAAATTATGTGAATATTTGCTTTGGCAGAACTCACATGGAACTGGTTACTGTTTTGCAGGAAATTTTTAAAGATAAAAAAAGGTTTGGCTCATCAAAAAAAAAGTAAACTAAACTTCAACAGTAAGCAAACTAGGAAATTAAGTTTCTTTATCATTATTTTTGCTGTCGTTTTCCCACTCAGTGGCACAGATCATTTAAAATTATGTCCAGTAGCTGAGCTAAAAGAAATCTTCTGATGAACAGAAGCTTTACCAGGAATACATTCTGCTGCTATGAACTTCCAAATGCAAACTACACGAGACACGAATATCCAGCTGCAATAGTGTCCCCAGGGGCCGTTATTGTTTCAATCCGCTTTTCCTGTCCACTGACACTGCAAGGGAGGGTCTCGCTCTGTTTGGGACCAGTGCCTTGGAGCTACAGTCCATGCCCTGGGAAGCAAATACACGTCCCACTTCAGCACCAGAACACAGCAGGCTGTAGGGGATGCGAGGACCGGTCCAGGTTTGTGTCTCCCAGTCCAGCAGCTTTGACTGAAGCTGTGTGCATAAAGCACAGCTGATGGATGCTGCACTGATGCCTCATCCCGCCAGRGCATCAGGACATCTTCAGATAGGCTAAGGACAAGCAGGGTGGTTGGGAGGAGACGTTTTGGGGTTTTTTCCCATTAGACAGCAGAGTGGAGGAAACAAGGGACGAGTTTAGCGAAGAGGAGGACACTTCAAAGAAAGATGTTCTGAAAGCAAGTTTCATGAATTTGCTACAGTATTACACAGGTGCTCTTCTGTGAGTCTTCAACAGCTGTTTCACGTAAAAGCATTTATTCGGCTACCAATATTCACCAAGTAGAAAAATACTCCCAAAAAGTGTGCTGACTACAAAACAGTGTGGAGTGAATATCATTTGCTAAGCATCCATCTTGCCGCTCAAGAACTGAAACAGTCCACTGATCACCTCCAAGATTTTACTATTGAAAGATGCCTGATTGAGTAGTAGAGCTCTCCAAGTGTGCATTGCTGTTGTTGCACCCATTTCAGTGGATTTACAATCCCACACAATGAGGGAGCACAAGTACACCATAAAGAGWTCTTACACTATCACATAAAATATTTAAACACATCTTTGGGTCTGTGTACAGGGACAGACCCAGAAGCTACAAGCGCTCCAGACCTTGTAGGATAAAAGTCCTTTACCTTGTAAGCAGTGTGATATCCTTCAGACTGGTGGAAAAACACAGATTCTATTTCAGACAGCAGGATCTGGATTTGTTTGGTTTAGTGTTCCATTTTTGGCTGGTTGTTCTTTGGTTGGGTTTTTTGCTATTGTTGTTGTGGCTGCTGCTGCTGTTTTTTCGATTGGGGGGGTGGCTTTGTTTTGTGTYATTTAGGAGGTGTTGCTTGTTTATTTTCAGAAATTTTCTTTCTTGGACTGGTTGGTTGGCTTTGGTCAGTTTGAACTTAATAAGGAAAAAATGTTTCTTTTTCACTTGTTGTAAACCTGTCATTTTAGAAATTGCATAGTTGAAGGACTGTACTTTTGGCTGCACCAAACATTTTCTCAGAAGCAGAAATCCTCAGCTAGCCATTGCATCTTAGTAAGAGTGAAAAATGTTTTAAACATCTATGATTCCAGCTGTCTGTGCAACTTCTTTATATAAACAGAAGTCAGGCCAGCTGTAGCTCCTTGTTTTTTAACCACTTAACCCACGTGTCTGAAAGAGCCTTCTCTCTATAAGATTAACTGRCCGGTTGACAATGCCCTCTAACACAAAGCTTCTTCTCAGTAAGGGATAAAATAGCCAGGGGCTACAGGGGGAGCTGTGTTTTGATTGCTTCTTACTCGTGTTACCTTGCAAACTTAATGGGCATTTTAGGCCTATTTATTTACATATAGACTCGATTGCCAGTCATGTGGAAGCTGTGTTGACACCACTTAAACCCAACTGGCAACATTAAAATTATTGCCATTTGGAACATTATATCCTGACTACTCACAGAACTCCAAGCACAACAAATTTGGACATTAGCGTCTGGAAAAAACCAATGAAATTAAAACATACTTCATACTTCAAAGCTCAGAATTTATCTACCGATTTTCAAGTCAGTCAGAAAAGACACAGCCATGAAATGGCAAAGAAGTACTTTTTTCCAAGCTTTGAATTAATTCTGAATGCCACTGCGCAAGAATACTCAGAATTAATGCAAAGACTGGGAGGGTTGCTTGAGGAGATTGGATAAAAACACACATCCATTAGGACTTTTCTGTTTTGCATGGAGCTGATGAAGTGCACATTTTGCCATGCAGAGACAGGATCTGAGCTATTTACAGGCTGTTTTTCGCTCTCACTGCTGGTTTTCGTTCCAAGTGCAAAGGAGTTCTTCAGCTGCCACCTCCTGGCTAATGAACCCTACTGCACCACACCGGGCTGCCTTCCCACCTGCCTTCCTCAATCCTGTCAACGGAGACGAAAAAGATTCCCCTTTAAGTGCACTCTTACCCTAATCCAAACAGGTAATTTACTAAACGTATTTCGTACCAGTGCTAAAGACTGAAAAACAACACCATATTTGCAGCCTTGACCTCTGAAGTCTGAACGCAGAGGAGCCTGGATGCAGCAGAGGGAAAGAGACGGGTCCAGTGGAGGATGGGGCAGGTACAAGATGTCAGTACAGAACTGGAGGGATCTYTGCTCTGCCAAGATCTGCCATGTCAAGTCTGGTCTTCATGAGGAAGGTCAAGGAGATGAAAGGAGGCATCATTCATGATTTTATCAACACGCCTGGAGAAAACTGGTCATAAAATAACAAATGTCAGATACAGGTTTGTGGTGAGGAAGAGGAGAATATTTACATTCATATTTTTTCATTTGATTACTATCATGACCTCAGCTTCCAGGTAAGCTAACATATACAGTCATTCTTAGTCTGAAGAGAGGTGCTTAGAATTAAGTGAATTTGGGTGATCAGCAGAGAAGCTGGAGCCTTCAAAATTCTGCATCATGTTTACACAAGACTATTACTCTAAAGGAGATGGAAATGAAAAGGATTTGGGGCCTCTTTCAACAGGAATTTGTAAGGTTGCTGCATTTACCTATATATCTGCTGAAACACCCAAAGTGAGCTACTGAGAAGATGCTTATGACAAATACAGGTATTTCACATTGGTAACCCAGAYTAAAACTAAGCAATGTAGGATTCTATTCATAAAACTGGAATAAAATGAACAAAAAAACTGTCATGGACCTCCTAAGATATTGTTTCAAGATGTCCTTTTACTACAGAAGTCAACAGAAACTGAGAACATGATAACAGCTCTCCCTGCTTATCAGTCTCACTCGACTCCGTTGGACAAGGCACGGGTCACAGTTGAACATTTGACCTGAAGAAAGCACCGTACTTAGTTAAAAACTGGCCCATGCAGAGTGCCATTCCATTTACAGGTATCACTGGCCACAGGTACCATTCCATTTACAACTACAGCCATCAGTAGTATCTAACATCTCAACACAAGTCTTCAGCAGCTTGGGATGAAAAAAATTTATCACACTCTCAGAAAATGCAAATATGTCAGGCAAGCCATGGCTGCATGCTCTGTTCAAAACCTTCATGAAGGASAAGGTCAGAGAAGCAGACATTAGACTTAGTCCCTTGGCACTATTTCATTGTACCACAACTTGCCAAACCGGACAACACTTACATGAAAACAGCACACTACMACAAAAATTGCTTGTAGATTTGAAGTTTCCCTTTCATAGTCATAATCTGCCTTCAAATTTTCAGTTGTTGTGGCTTTTTGTCTTTTCTGAGTTACGATGTTGATTTATCCAGTAATCTGCRCTGACTTTTGTGTAAAAGAGGCTGGCATAAAAATATAAAGATTGTTAAAATACTAATATTCTCTCCTGAAATGCTTAAAATCTTAGGCAGTAAGAAAAGGTGGGAAAATCAGCACCAACAATCAACATCAAATGGGGAAATCAACAAATCACCATGATAAGAATCAGAAAAGTGGGCTTAGAAGRTTTATCTGAGAAGAGCACAGTCGCTTACTCACACCGACTTCATATGCTCTCAGGTTTCTAACAGTAAATATCAGCCTTTCATTCCCTCCTACATGTATTCCCCATTAGAGCACACACAAATTCCTTCCTCCCAGTTCTGATATCAGTCTCTCAAGGAACTCCTAACTCTCCAATTCCAGCTGAGCTCTCCCCCTAGCTATTGCCACCTTTGCCCCATGATCTAATAAAGGCAATCTKGTTTATCAGCAATTTCAAAGTAATTTTCAAAGATGACATTACACTGTTTTGGCCTATGCCAAAGGCCAAAATTGCACTGTGTAGGTTTGCATACAAGTCACAGTTATTTGCAAAGCACTTTGAAATTATTCTTGATGATATGAACTGTATAAATAATGTATTATTTCTTTACAAACTGTACTAATGCTGTACCCAGACCTGCCACAATATTTGCCAAGCTTAGGGTGTCATGATAAGGCTCCCATGAGTTGTAATTACTATTTTTTAACAATTAAACAAAACAAGACAACAAACCACTTCTCCTCAAATTATTTACTCGTTTTTGATCAAAACTTGGAAATACAGGCCAAATTGAACTAACACTATTATCCATCTCTCTTTCTGCTTCACTCTGCGTTTCAGTCACTTGTCACTAAGATGAAGGACAGCTAAAAGGAAAAAAGCTTTCCCCTCTGTTTGGGAAAAAAGGGCTTGTTGCAATAGAATGCTTTTTCATTTGGGGGCTGACCTTGCTTTCATTTCCTTTCACTCTTAATCCTCACATCACTACAGCAATGTTGCTAAGGCAGGGAGATAAATATCTGGCTGTTGTAGAAAAATAACATCCAAGAAAGTACAARCAATTTATATACAACTGTCAGGACAGAAACCTTTTGAGGATTTTCCTTCTCTCCACTAGCTGTCCCAGGAATTTACAACATCTTTCCTTAGTGAGCTTAACATCACCTCCTGAGCTCACAGAGAACTGTGGAATGCTTGCTCTTTTTTAGCACTCTCACAATGTACAAATTGACACAGGAGGACAGTATTTTGCTGCAATTTCTCAAGGGCACCAATTAGTTTCCTTTCTTTGATCTACACTTGCTTGGTAGGCAGGAATGACACTTGGTCACACTGAGGAAGGCACACCGCCGTCACAGCTCTGCTCTGAAGGAAGCAATGCAAGGAGCAAACATGAGCGTGTGCTCAAGGAAATGCAGTGTAACACAGCTGCAGGGTTAAATGTGTACACAGATAATTCTTCTGCTTCATCATCCAGATCTGCAAGTAATACAGCCAAGAACTGATGTTTCATCACCTTGAGGAATTCACAGCTATGCAACATCAGTCAGAGCCAGATCAAAGATCCACTGCTAGAGGCAATAACTTTTTGGTCTCAGCTTGCCATGTTCCAGAAATGCAGTTTCTCTGCAAAAAACAGACTACTGAACTAGAAAATTCATCAAGCTGTTCCTTTCAATTAGTCATCACGACATGCAGGATGGGTTTTAATTTTTCGCAGCATTCTGTACATGTTAGCACARTTTTCTGAAGATCATTTTGAAGAAGCAGTGCTGGAGGGAGGATCAGGTAGGTCACTGTCATCAAAAACACTTTCATTGACTTTTGCCAAAGTGAAACTGCTGATTGTTCATTAATGCACTCATCTTCTTTCCATACATTCAACACCGCATCACAACCAGACCTTGAAGCATCTATTCCCTTTGTTTTTGTATTTCTTGCCCAAAACACAGTTAGAAAAAAACCACATTTATCTAGTGTTCTCATTAATAATCTTTAGCAGGAAGAAAATGTGTCAGTTTTATTCCTCACTGATACAATGCCAGTGGGGGTTATACTTGTACTGTTTCAAAAACAAGGAAGCTTTGGGATAAATCAAATTACATTCCAAATCAACCTGAAAAAAAGTCAAATTAGAACCTCTGCAKACATAATAATTCAGAGTACTGATACTCAAATGACAATTGTGATGGGACAGCTCACAAGAATATAGAACAGGCAAGTAGAATAAYGTTATGTATGGGTTCTCCATTTCATTACAGGGCAGAGAAGGAACAGTCATCTGCCAGCAAAGTGATAGCACCAAGAATTCTGGTATTTAGCTAGACAGCTGAAAAAAATAGCTTTAGGCTAAGCAGTATCAGCATAAGAGGCTAGAGGATGAYTTTGAGGACAAATTCGGGAAAAATTCTCAAAGACTATCATGTATGCCAGATTAGCCAAGGTGAAGTAAGGGGGGGGGAGAAAGTGAGTGGATGCAAACATCTGAAGGGAAGAAACATTAAAGGAAGAAGAATCATTTGCTGAAATAGAAAGCTTGTTATGTTGAACAAAGAGATTAAATTAGAATAAGGACATTTAATATGGTTACAATCAAAAATAGCTTGTGCTAAAATACATCAGAACATGGAATATATCACAACAGAACTGAAACTTCATAATTATTTAGAAGTAATAACAAGACAAGAGGCCCATTTGTCCCCATGTTTCTAACTAACAGGACTGACAATGTATTTACAAATTGCAAACATGTTAATGATGCATTGGAAATAAGACTAAATAAACATTTTTWAAAAAATCTTGGAAACTTGCCAGGTCCTTAAAATAATTATACTCTAYTTCATTTCATGTAGACATATTGGGAAATACTGGGAAATACATCATGGGAGTATTTATGCAACCTTTTGGAGTAAAAGTTTTGGGCAACATTTTCTCAATTTCAGACCCTACATTGATACTCCAAAGGGAGAAAGTACCACCACCACACTGCCCAGGGCACCCCAGGGTGTCCCACGTGTTTGGACAGAGCCGATTCCCAAGGGACGCCACCCTCCTGCAGAGCTGTTCCAGTGCAGGCACTATACCAGAAGACACTCTCGAGGGTTTTAAATGATCCATAGCTATTTACATTATTCATTTCATTGTTATTAAAACAGTGACAGTTTGACAAAAGCGGCAGATTTTCAGACAGATATGCCGAACCAAGTGGCATAAAGCCTGCAGCCTGGCTGTGCACACAATTAAAATGAACTGGCTACAGAGACAGATGCAGTCCCTCCTGACCTTAACAATGTTGATGTTTACATGTGAACCTCCCCACCCGACTGCAGATAAGGAATGACAGACAATACTACAAATTAGTGAAGGTCAACAGAGCAGGAGGCARCAGTTAGTCAATTACAAAGGCAAACCCTCTGCTAAAGCACCAAGTCCTGTGTTTTCTCAGTATAATCAACTGCCTGAGTCATGGGGTCTAATAAAATTGACCTGTTTTTCCTTTGTCTAATTGACTGATGCCTAGAATTGCATGAACTTTAGGTGTGGTAGAATTTAAGTCTTAATATCATGTAGCAAAAGGCAAACATCTAATTAGTGTGTCTTCAGGTCTGATGGCTGATTCTGCAATCCTGTAGTTCTATCCAACCATGACAAAATTTTCGGTTTGAGGGTGTTTACAAAGACAAAAAARAAGTTGTTTACAAGCTATGTATGAAGTCTACTGGGTGCTAGTAAAGTTGCTATAGCAAAACAGCTCTTGTGTGAAGAACAAGGATTGAATTAAAAACAGACGTAAAAAAACCCTAAAGCTTTCCTCAGACAAGATGTATTTTTTTTTTCTGTTAGAGATGAAAACAAAAAAAAAAATTGTTTTCTTGAAATAGCAAGGTGTAAAAATTTTCCTGATTCATTCCCCAGAATAAACAATTCAAAATCCTAAACAGACTTTCAGATACATTTTCCCCCCTTAGTTCTGTGGATTATCTACATAACTATTCAGACCTTTTAAAAACCTGTATGCAGCTTCAAGATTTTAAAGGTTTGGATGGTTTTCCCCCACACATTTCCTATATATTTTGAGCTTACCTTAAAATGGCCTTCAGAGGAAAGGTCTCAGACCTTGCTCTCCCTTGATAAGCAGCTGCAGCTGCTGCTGATACTTCGTGGTCCCTCCTTTAGCCAAGACACTTTTGTGTGCATTTTAGGTTAGACCCCACTGCTGAGCTTTAACTGAAATAGGGCTGGACACATCTGACTTGGATTTTCAGAGGAATCCTGTACACACAAATCTTCCTGCAAGAGCTGATACCTAACAAAAGCTGAGCCCAAACCTCACAGGTTTCTGGCCATGGCACAGTGAAAAAAGTAGCTGGACATGAAAGGCCCAGTACGTTTACTTTTGCTAAAGGCCCTATGATCCTCTTCCCCTGCAACTAACCTCACTAAAGTTWGATAAAGTTAGGAAAGTAGCTATCAAACTCCACTATTACATCACTTTCAGTGTGAGAAGACAGACATGATTAAAAGTAATTATTATGAAAAAAAAAGGAGAATAAAAATTGAGACAAACTTCAAAATTGTACTTTCTGTATATAACTCCCTATGCATTCACAACCATATCAAGGAGTTTCTGCTTTTGACAAAGCTGTTCCTTAGGGTTTCCACTAATGCATTCTGTTTGAAAATMTATTAAAAATAAGTTCATCCAACAGTGCACCACAGAGCACAGCTCCTCCTATAAAGGGATTTTTCTGACACCAAGAATTATAGACCAAGAAAGAAGCTGAAAAGAACGTTCTAAAACTCAAAACCAGATTTTAGTCTTCATTTATGCATAGTTTGGTGACAAAGTATAAATATTCTCCCTTTCTTTCTCTAACCACACACAATATTTTAAACAAACACAAAAATGTTTACACAGTTTTACATATGCAAATACAATATACCATTTAGTAAATCAACTTCCAAATTCATTCATGTTTCCATCGTTATATTAGTACTTTCTCTCTCTAAACCTCTAACATTATTTCAATGTTCTCTCTTTTCCTGGCAAATTTACTTGCTACTTTCCTTCCCTCCCAGCTGCACATTTTCTGATGCCYCACTAACACATTTCCCTTGAACTGATTTTGCTTCTCAACCATGTCTATGTCCCCCAGTGCCATACTGGACTAAACAATCCATTCTCTCACCACATAAGARTCATTCCCTGAGAGGTAAATCAATTTATTTGCCATTTCTCACTCCTTTCACCAACAGGCTACTCATTTGAAAAATCAAAAGTTGTTTTCAACAATCCTAAGAGCAGCACACTTAAAATACAAACCATGAACTCAACCTTTCTAAACAATACTTCAAGTGCTCACATACATCCAGAAGCAAGCAGCCACAGTTTCCAAAGAGTATTAAAACAATACTTTACATTGCCACTTAAGGCCATCTAGATCTACAGAAAAGAAGTCAAGGAAAATGGAATTCCTTTAGTCACTGATAAGAGTCTATTACATTCATGAACTGCCACAAAGAGAAACATTTCAGAAAAAAGGGGAAAATAAGTAGACTTTACATCTCCCGTTGATCAGATTTAGTACAGTCTACAGGCCCATTTAGTTTTAGACAGCTCCACTGACAGGTCTTAGTGACTTTTCATAAATTTTAAAGCTTCTCTTGAACAAACTTCTACATAGTTTAAGGCATTGGTCTGATAACATTAGTACTGTCTCAACTTTTACATAAATATTTCCATTCATCTGAAAAAGTGCTTATGCAATAACATCAACAAAAACTAAGCAAACATCAGAAGGCTGCACGTCTATCACCCACAGCTACAAATTAAATCAAATTACTAGTTTACATTACTTTTAGCAGGATTAGTGCTCAAAAGTATGGGTTTCCCTTGGGATCTTTGAGAAATCAGAGCCCAAGTTCCCTTTTAATGAAAAAAAAAAAAATTACAGGTTCATTCATTAATAAATATTAACTGTGTTTAAACTCCTTACCAAGGAAGAAATACATTSGTTTGTTGATAGTATAATTGCCTCTGATACAGTACAATTTTATTTTAAATAAAATTAAGTTCCAGAGAATGCCTTAACATATCTTTCCTCTGGCCATCRCAGTCTTTTGCCTCACTGACAAAGAGGATTTACGGGAGGAAAATTAGGGGGCGCAGAGAAGTCAGTCTCCTCAGACATCATTTGTGCTGCGGTACGTGGGTCCTGTCGCACACAGCAGGAGGATCAAGCATTCCTGCGACAGTGTGCTCTGCACGGAGTCACTGAGCTCAGGAAGGCAGCACCAGGAGGGCTTTGCCCTTTTCCTTTTCCTCTGCCCACCCTGATCACACATGACACCCTCTGCAAGACTCTGGTGGATATTTACACTTCCATGCCTACATGCACTGAGATACTAGAGGCATTTCTGCCAYGTAATAGACTCAGGCCCCGACAGAACATACCAATTGGGTCCCACTGGAAAAGAGAAGGTTTGTTTCCAGCTTGTGTAGAGCTTCTGTCCAACACCAAAGCTTCCTCACCAAGGGAAGCAGATGCACCCCAAAGCCAAGGCCTGCTGAGTGCCAATACAATAACAAATGACCAAGGGACAGAGTTTACACAAGAAAACAAAAGAGTGCTAACAGGACCTTACACACTCACCCACAGACATCATCTATAATACACTTCACAAATTTTGAGCTGGCTCTCATATTTTATAGTCTGGTAAGTGCTTTATAGAAAATTATCATTGATAAACTGTCAGTTAAGATACATGAAGGCCAAAGACGTCCCAGATGGGAAAATTAGTGAGAACTTCCTGAAGAGCAAATCAAAAATATAGCAGTTTATACAAAATTGATGCCATGGCAGTATCAATTGTGTGTTGAAGTTTTAGTTTAAGATAGAGTCTTATGAACCAGAAAATATCATAATCTTATATTGAGAGATGAGGTCTTTGGTGCAAAGAAAACAGATCTTTGAAAGCAGAAAGTTAATAGAAAGTGGTCAGCACAGCCAGGCAAATGAAAGAACTAATTTACATGCAATTAAACTCCAGAGACTCAGAAAAGTAATTCTCAAGTCTGTCCAAGCACAAATTAGGCATATAAAAATAAGAGAATTAATCTGTTAATTTATTACTTGGGGGAAACTGGTACTCTCTTTTTTGGCAACTTTTCAGGTAAAAGCCAAAGGAAATATATTTAAATGCAGCCTTTCAGAGAGGTGGGTAGGCATGTGCTCCAATTTGTGAAGAGGGAAAGTCAACAGAGACACAAAGGAGGTTAGAATGCAATTCCTAGCATAAAGAAGATGTTGAAAATCAAGGAAAAGGCAACAAAGGACTATGAAAGTGTTTCAAAATCCAAATGCTCCTGAAGGGCTATCTGTAGTATCTCATGTTTTTGTAAAGCATGAACTATGTTTGCAATTTACAAGAATTATAATTTTGCCAAGAATAAATTGTGACTTGTGTGATAAACCTTTAGAAAGATTGCAGACCTGATTTCTGCTTCACAGAAAGACAAAAATCTATTAAGAAAACAGCAGAAGGCACCAGTAAAAATATCATTTTTCAGYGCTCAAATTAGCTTGTTTTACTTTTCTAGGAACAAGCCTAAAGACTGCTCCACTGAGCATTTGAGGCTAACTGAACAGCTCATGGAGTTGAAAAGYATAACCCCAGGATGCCAACACTGTAACACGTTTAACATTAACTACTCTACATCGCACCTTGTGCACACATGACCAGTTACTGCATCTCACTCACCAAGAAATACTACTATTATACAATATTTCCTGACATATTTTTGTCCATATCATTAACTTAAAATCATACCATCATAGAATTTTAGAATATGCTGAGTTGGACATCACACATCAGCACCACTGAGTCCAAATTCTGGCCCTGCACAAAGCAGCCCAACTCAACCATGTACAATTTGAGATTTAAGGACTAAAATATGTTGACCTATTTTGGTTTAACCCACATTTCCGAGGTTTTATTGCTGCAGCTGAATCTGACCTGCTATMTGGAATTAATATTTTTAAAGTTAATTAACTGAAAGGAAATCAAAAGCCATAGGGAGCSTGAAGTACAGATAATCTTTCTAAAACTGTCATTACATTTCAGAGCAATCACATCTACTTTCCTGAAATGACGTCATCCTTAAGAATCACCTATGTATCACCAACATGGTGTCATTTTTTATTAAAATATAGTTTTGATTTAAGAAACACTGAAATATAAATGTGTCACAACTGTTTTGTGTGTCAATATGCTAGGAGTGCCATTAAATGCAAAATCTCTGGCATTACAGAGCATCATTAAAATATGTTTTGTCAAACTGGGTAGGTTTAATTAGACTTATTATATCTTAGAAAGCACACTGCAAAAGCCGAAGACAGTATGCAAGAGCTAGGCACAATTAATTCTATTCCTAACAAAAGCTGCCGTAGAAATTGTCAACTTGTTTCAAAACAGAAAGCTGTTACATTGCCAAGTAATGAGAAAATAGTGCAAAGCAGTATTTCAACCAATTACCTCGATGTATGGTAGAATAATGTAACTAAAGTGTATCGCAAGTTGGAAGGGACGCTTGAGGATCATTGGGTCCAAATAGCTGGTCCTTGCAAGACTACCTAAAACTAAACCACGTAACTAAATGTGTCATCCAGACACCCCTTGAACTCTGTCAGCCTTGGTGATGTGATGACCGTGTTCCASTGACCAACTAATCTCTCAATGAAGGACCTTTTCCTAAAGTCCAGCAGCCCCATTCCATGTCCTTGTACGTTATCACTGGTCACCAGACAGGGGAGATCAACACCTCCCCTCCACTGCCCTCCTTGTCAAAGTTGTAAACCATAAACAAATCTTCCCACAGCCTCCTCCCCACACACCAAGTGACCTCAGCTCCTCCTTGTAAGTCTTGCCCTTGAGACTTCACAATCTTGCACTCCTCCAGACACTCTCTAATATTTTAATGTCTTTCTTACATTGTGGCACCCAATACTGCCCCCAGCACTCAGGGTGAGGTCTCCCAAGTGCAGAGCAGAGCAGGATAATCCCCTCCCTTGCCCAGATCGTTTTGCTGTGCCTGGTCCTGTGCCTGATGCTCTCAGGCTTTTCCAAGTTATTGCTGGCTGTTGTAGGCCCATTTTGGGTTCTTGAAAGCTTTTCTTCCACAGGCTGAACTAGACCAAATCAGCCTGTCTTTGCAGCAGAGATACTCCAGCTCTCCAATAATCCTCATGGTGCTTCTCTGGTCTCACTCCAATAGTTTTATTTACTTCTTATGTTGGTCTTGAATGTAGCAACCTGTCCTGTGGTCTTGCTTGAAGATTTGCATGGAAATGTAGCAGTCCTCCCTGTGCCCAAGGCACTGCCTGCCCCCTCCTGCAGAGGCCWTGGCCATTGTTCGGGAAGCAGACTCTGCAGAGCTACCAGGCTGGACAGGGTGTTTCCCCACTCCTGAGCTTTATGAGCAGAGCAAGGGAACACTGCATGCCTGAGAGTCACAGCAAGTGTTAGGGTGACATCCTGTGCCCACACGATCCCAGGGGATGCTGTGTGGCCTGCAGGATGCCTGACCCTGTGCTGAGAGGTTCTCCTGAGCTCCTGGTGGGGAAGGGCTCTGCTGGACTCCTCTAGGCTGACAGCACAGGCAGCATCATCTTCAGCTCTTGAGCTGCCTGGCTGCTTGTGGCTCAGCAGGAGAAGCCCCTGGTCAGGTTTTGCTCACATGCTCAGGGAATGGGCAGCTGTGCAGTCAGGAAGGGATTTTGCCCCAAGGTGGATTGGTACTCATCCCTAGGAGTTTTTCACCTTCCTCTGGAGCACTGAGCATGGTTCCATGGCCATTGTGAGTAACTTCCTGCCTGCTGCACTTGCAGCACCACACCACTTGTGCCCTGTGTATGCAGTCAGGAAGATTTTTTTCCCTTGAGTCAGACTGACGTGGTCCTAGGGTTTTGGGTTTTTTTCGTCTTCCTCTCCAGTTCTAAGCATGGAATCTTTTCTAGAGCAGCTGTGGGTAATTTTGAGTAAGGGTCTGCCCACCATCCTTGCATCATGGTTGCCCTGAATTGCACTGGAGCTGCCAATTCTCAGCTGTCTGTGCACTCCATAAAGCTGCAGCTTTGTCTTCGATCTGTGGTTTGTGTCCTGTGTGCGCTGCTCTGGGCGGGGAACCTTGTCCTGCAGCATTGCTGTCAGCAGTGCAAGCACATTGCGGCTCTGCAGCAGGTTTGGGGGGCAAAACAGAGAGGCTGCAGGGGTGGCGTCTGAGGGAAGGTGCCAGAAGCTTCCCCCATATCAGACAGAGCCAGTTCCAGCTGGCTCCAAGATGGACCCACTGCTGACCAAGGCTGAGGCTGCCAGTGGTACTGGCAGGACCTTAGGGACAACATAGCTGTGAAGGGGAAAAGAATTTCTGCATTAGCTTTCCAGACACTGCAGTGAGCTTTTGAATGCCACTGCACATTAGGACACAGTTTCAACTCCGGGATGTTTAAATAAACATTACATGCTGCAGTGAAGTCCTTACATCCCAGTGTGCAATGCCACGGTGAAGGAAAGGCAAAAGCAAAAGGTGCCTCTTGCAGCCTTACATTCCTCAGGGAGGCCTTCAACACACACTGTTGCTGCAGCATGAACTCCAGCCTTAGCAAACAGCACTAATGAAACAAATCAATAGGAATGGCACAATCAATCCATTAACTTTTCAAAAACTCATTTTGAGCATAAAGTTAGCAAGTTAGCAAGTTTTGGTGCCACAGTGGAAATGTAGAAATTAAGAAACCTCTTTAAAGTCTTCAAAGAGGCACAGATAAAAGTTATTATCCTCTGTGTAACTCAAGCATCTACTGGCTGCATTCACAACAAGGCATATTTGCACAACAAATATATTTGCTTAATGAATATGGAAATTAAAACACAACAGTTGGTATTTACAATGCATTTCTTACATGAGCTACCATAGATCATTTCTAAAAGCTGTTTCTATTAAAGCTGGCTTGTGTTGCTGTTCAGATTACTTACTCAAAGAAATTTAACTCTTCAGCAAGCASAGCAACATGAGTACCTTTTTCCCTACAGTTTCCATAGCTGTAAAATTTTGTCACCAGGCTCTCKCTTGAAAACCAGTCCAGCTTGCCTRAGAACTGGAGCCTGCTGCTATGTTAAGTAACAGTGACCCTCCACTTGGTACCATTTTAAAACAGAACATTTGTGACAACTTCAGGAGTGATACACATGAATCCTGTTTGGGGTTCAACCCCACTGCACCCTGGTTATCCTACAGGACAAAACTTATTAATACTTAAACATAAGCATTAAGTCTATCATGCATTTTACATAGGATGCTTTGGTTCCAACACAATTTCTTCATTGAGTCATTGGCCAGCAAAGCACTTGCTTCCATCTTACCTGAATTATTCATGATGCACGCCCCTGTAGAGATCATCAACTTAACTGGAAGAATCACTCAACAGAAACTGCCCTGTCATATTTTATTTTTTCCCCTTTATTAAGTTCTATTGTTAATCAAAAGCACTGCATTTTTCCCCAAAGAAATAGTACATGAAGCATTTTTCACTAATATATATTACCTCCAACTCATCAAAAATAGCCCCTTGCACTGAAAGATGGAAAATATACTGTGCAGATAACAAATTTTCGAAGAATCATTGAAGAAATACAATGTAGATAGTAGATATCAGTAGATTTGGATATAAATAAAATTTGGTATAAGTAACCACTTGCCAAACATCTACTTTAAGGAACTAGTAATTGTCTCAAAATAAAAGCACTGATATGAATGTATATTTAGAAGAACTTACAAAGGATATTAAAATCACCTGTTGATATAGAATAGACACAATTTATACAATTATTTCAGAAGAATGATATTTCATCATGAAAGCTGAAAATGTATACAGGGAGCAACTAGGTTTTCATCTTCTGTGGTTGACTGAGTAATATTTGAGACAGAATATAACTAGTATTTTACAGGGGAAAAAATAAAACCTGTAAACTTTAAATATCTGTTAACTGTAAAACTTGCAGTGAATTTAATCCAAATCACTAGAATGTAATCCAAAACTTCATAAAGGAAAAGTTCATACCTCTGGAAAGGGCAGCAGAGAACCTATTTAAAAAAAAATAATTTATTTCAACAGAATATAAAGATGAAGACTGATTTAGTTCTCTGAAAGGTTATCAAATTCACATTACAATTTTTTCTGACTTCAGAGTCCTAGGAAGTCAGAGCAGATGTAAATTAAGAGTCAAAAACTCTCTGATTCTGTAACTCATGCAGCTCTCCTCATCTAATTCAATTCCTCTAGCAGTTTCTCCCATGTTCCTGAATTTTAGAACTACTTTTAAAAACAGAACAATAAATATCCAATTCCCTGTCCTCAAACTTATCACTTTGAATTAGTACCATCTTCTCATATGCACACACTGTGAAAACAACAATAATTTAGAGCAATTTATGTCTGAGGGCAACAATGCTGACAGGAAAGTGAATGATTCTTGTTTGATTTTTTTTAGTAGTTACATTTCTCTTGATGTCATTAAAATTTTTAAAGAGGACATATCCTAAAGAAGAGGTTGCATCCAGCCACAGATTCACTTTTACAGCAGTAATATTCAGCATTACAGTTTTGAGCCACACAATAGCCATGCCCCTTTCCCCCATGTTTGATGTGATACATGCCTCTAGAGACAGAAAGACAGAACTGCTCTTCTATTCCCTGGAACAGAAGGGCTGTGATTTTCCTTGCATCTTTTGAAGGGCACATAAGCGAGGACCTCCTGTTAGGAGTTCTTAGGTAAAGTGTAAAATCTGGTCCTTAAAAGTTTGCTTTCATATTTTGTCCTCTATTATCAGACAATACTGACATTAAATTTTTTCCATTTCAGATAAATCCCTAGTAAACAGCAACTGCAACAGAAACTGATGTTCACAGTGTTCTCCTTTCTCATATCAAAAGCACGTAATGCCCTGACAGTGCCAGAATAGCTCTGCAAAATATCATCTGCGATTCCACAGTGACGACAGGGTCAAAAGGAAACATGACTGTTGTCTGAACAGAGAGGCAGGGAGGATTTRGTTTTGCAGACAGAAGTGTAGGTTCAGCCTGCTCAGCTAAAGAAATTCTCACTGATCACAGGGAGGCAAGTGCCTCGAATCCCAGAGGGGAGAACCGTTGTCTCTCTGGGGGGARATAAGTGAACAAAGACATGTTGTTGATAACTGAAGTATATATTTTATTTACTACAAATGTTTGCTCAAAGAAGAGCAGAAAGAAAATATCTTTGAATAAGGCAAAAGTCACAGACCATAACTGTTCCATTTTTTTGGGAAATACCTGACTACCAGCACTTTTCATTAMCAAATGCCTTACATTTCAGTATGAAATAGAATGACCCATAAGATTCCAGTAAGCTGTCATTTACAGCTCTGTTACACTCCCATGAATAAAAACTAAAAAAGCAAACCAGACATGAACACTACTTTATGGACTTACACTTTCTGTGAAAAAGAAAATCCATATAATCTTTCTGGGGAAAATTATATGCATGAACTTTTCATCTAAACCGAGTATTCCTCACAATACTGACTCCACACAGCATACACTAGCACATCTAGCACTGACTGAAGACATCCTATCTAATCCCTGAAAAAAATAGGGACTTGATTTTGGATGAACGTAAAATCCCTTAGAGGACTACTTCAAGTATAATAAAGCACCATAAGCTGAAATATTAATATAGAACAGTATAATTTTTTTCCTCATTACCTACTGCTAGTAATTATGGGAAAAAAATCAAATGTAATGTATGTGACCTCAATTCTGCAAATGCTTAATCACTACCAGTATATGACCCATTTCTCAATATATCCACCTTAAAATATCTTTTAAAAAAACATACAAAAATCCCACCAGAAATTTATTATTCATTTTATCTACACATTTTGTAGATATGCAAGTCTTTCARCATTGAAAACAGGTAAGGAGAAGCAAGACTTTTGTTTCACAGAAAGTTACTTTTCCTTCTAAAACGTCTTTTAAAAGGGTGAAAAACTTCTAATAACACATAGTTTTAAATGCATTATCTATATTTACATGCATATATATAAGTAGGAAATGGTATACTTATTATTAATCTGCCAAATATTTTTGTTGTTCTCTTCCACTAACACATAAAGTAGTTGTGTCTTCATGTGACTTCAATTTTTTGTATGTAATCTTTGATAGCTCTCTTTACTGAGAGCAAATCGTCATATTTAAGCCCAAAAGAATCTTTCCATTCCAGCTACTGAGGCTTTTGGTTACTGCTTCCATGGGCAGAAGGAGCTCTTCAAGGCTACTGTCAACTGCTTACTTCCAGCACAGAAAATGTGCAGTATTCGTGCTCCAACCAGACCAAGGGATAATTGATGTATAAACATCAACTCAAGCCATAACTGTGCTGCAAGCATTGCGATCCCATAGATACCGCAATTTTGCTGCTACTTAGTGACAAAAGTTCCTTCTCACATAGAAAAGCACTTGGCATCTTTTAGGACATACAAAGGGATTCAAAGAGATATTTAGTGACTCTCAAACMACTAAAATAATGCAGCTGCACTAGGATATACTTCACAAACAGGACAATCCAAAACACAGTGACAAGTAGCAAGCTTTGTAGCAGATGTACCCTAGAACAGAAACAACTTTTATCTAAGTCTCTGTACTTGTTTTGGCATAGTAATTTTCTTCACAGTGGCTAATATAGGGCTGTGTTTTGGATTTGTGCTGGACACAGGGTTGACAGTACAGAGATGTTTTTGTTATTGCTGAGCAGAGCTCACACAGAGCCAAGGCCTTTTCTGCTTTTTGTACTTCCATGGTGGTAAAGGAGTTGGTGGTGCCTGGGAGGTTGGGAAGAGACACAGCTGGGACAAGTGATCCCAAATGACCAAAGGGATATTCCAGACCGCATGGTGACATGCCTAACACATAAAGTTGCTGCAACAAGGAAGAGAGGGATGTTCAGAGTGATGTCATTTGTCATCACAAGTCACTGTTTCTTGCGAAGGGGCCCTGCTCTCCTGGGGATGGCTGAACACCTGCCTGCCCATGGGAAGCACTGAATGAATTAGTTTTGCTTTGTTTGTGTGCATAACTTTCGCTTTCCCTATTTAACTGTCTTTATCTCAATCYTTGAGTTTTCTCATTGCTACCCTTCCAGTACTCTTCCCAATCCTGCTGGTAGGGAAAGTGAATGAGTGGCTGCCTGTAGTTTGGCTGCTGGCTGAGGTTAAACCACGATAATTTCTCATCCACTTCTTAAAACACAGACTCTTCTCTTTATCTCCCTCTGTCTCTCCCTGCGAGACAAAAGCAGCAGGTCTCAGGATTGGGATTCTGAATTGTGAATTGGAATACAAGGAACAAACCTTGTAACCAAGGCAATACAGAAGTCCCTAAAGTGCAAGTTTTGTGGAAGTGAGATAAGAAATGGCTGCAGAAGAACAGAACCAGTTCTATTGTTTTGGTTTAAACTTTTTTTTTAACTTCAGTATAGCATTCTGGGGAAGGACAAACTGTGGGTGAGAAACAAAATGTTCATCTCATTGCACCTACTAAGGCATGGAGCTGGACACGCAGCATTTGGGTGATGTTTCAGCGCAGGAAGATGTGCATGTTTGTGTGGTACCAAGCAGGAGTCCGCCACTGCTGCAGAAAGAGAGAAGAGACCTCTGAAACTGAAATCCTTGAAAAACTACTACAGCAATTCAGTCTTCATGGAAGTTCATGGATAAAAAAGGAATCCTTTTTCTTCAAATAGAATGAGCTAAGTCACATCTCTTCATTGACTAATTGAATAGTGTSAAAAAGGCACAAAAAAAGAGCAGTAAGTACTGTAATATCAGAACGTAAACAAATTCAGTTCTGTAGAGATGTAGTGGAACATASTACAGTAAATTAAATATTTTATTGCTTTGAGGCAGAAACAAATATATAATTTATGTGCATTCATGTATATAGACATAAAACACACAAACATCAAGAGAAAAGCATGAACCACTATCTCTTTTTAAAAGTTCAATTTTTAATTAAATTTCAAAATAAGCAGAGAAGTTGCATAAAATAATGCAGCATAAGCTATTTTTTATCTAATGTAGCAGTTGAGAAGAAAACCCTTGGTCTTAAAATAATTTTTACCTCTTTTGAAGTCAGTTGAAAAGTTTTCTTTTTATCTCAAGGAAAACTAATAAAAGAGTAATTTATTGGTAGTATGGGGTTATGAGAAAACAAAAGTAGAATCTTGAAGGAAAATACATCTGTGTTTGTCCTGAGACTCTCTTTAATACAAAAGAGACTTTGTTCTTTCCTGAACAAAAGGGGAGCTGTGGTTAGTGTCCTTATTTTAAAAGATTTCCAGCTTTGTCTTTTTTTCACAGGTTTTGTTCTACAGATTATTAAAACATGGTGAATTAACAGCACTCACATTTTAAAAATACTTGTATCTGTTCAGAAGACTTCTATCTGTGTCACCAGCTTCCCAGCCCATGATATTGGGGCACATAGAAGGTAGACTTCATTTTGGTGGCAATATTTGGAAGCACGAAGTAGACAAGGACAAAGGACCAAACATTAGAAGCAAACACATTCCTTCCTTTTTAATCAATATCTTGTTAGACTGTTGGGTTTCACTCATTAATCTTCTGGTAAGTGAAAAATGAAATGGATTTACCATTACAGCAAAGTAAAATTGCAAATTAAATTCATTCTAATGAAATTGCTTACAAAGAGTGCTATTTCATCACACACAGCTTCTGTCAAAAGAGTTTGGACTTCAGAGTACTCATTTCTTTGAGGTAATGTATTTATAAGCAAATTCTGAATTCAAAAGATATGAAAACAAACTTTCTAAATTCCTCCTCTTACACTAAGCATATTTTTTAAATCATGCAAATTCCACCAAAAAAAAGTTTTTAAAAGTATTGTGTTTTGTGTTTTATAGCTTAAAAAAAATCTGAAACTGAACTTCATGTGACTGCTGTGCTGCATCTAAATGTTCCCTATATTATAGCTGAGCTTGAACATAAAACTCAAAAAATAAAATGCCTGGAGGTTTACAATGAATTGTTTTTAATTTCTTCAGCAAATGCTGCATATTGATTGATCTAGTATTGTACATCACAGGAAATTAGCAATTAAAGGCTTCCATGCAACCAGCATGAGATCCTACAAATCCTGTTATCCACAGGAGCAAAATTAAAAGAACAAGAGGAATCAACAAAGCTAAAAAGTGCTTATTGTAAGCCATGCAGAATTTGTCCTTTGCTGAAAAACACAGAAACTCTGCACAGATTGCACACACAAGAGTATTTAATGTAGGATTATAACTCAATTAAGGCAACTATTTCTCTGATCCTGTAATTCTAAGGCATTTTGCAGATGGCTATGAATCTCAGGCTGTAATACAATTTTTTTTTCTGTTCTCTATAATATAAACTCCTATATTATGTAAAGACACACTTAATCTTCTGCCTAGGAAAATAATCTTCACAATGTAGGTCAAAAGAAACACTGCTGGTTTTGATTAATTTAAAATAAGGTAAATTGAATTAGCACATACAACACTAAATGTGAACTTCATCCATATTTGTAAATATGACATTAACAATAAAGCCTAATGGATACCCATGTTTGCTTAAGGAGTTATTGACCACATCCCACAGCACMGGGAAGGAAGATTCCCAGCCCAGCAGGATCTATATCAACCTCGGAATTGGAGGCAGCATCACACATAAGGCTGCGTATGCAAATTGCATGAGACTGCTACTTCAAACTCCCAGTTAGCCTGGAGATTGGTGTGCTACAGGAACAAACATGCCCTTTCTCTGTTCCAATGTGAGCAAAAGTGCATCTACACTATCATTAATCATATGAGACTGGTTTGCTTCAGATTTGTCAAAACTAATTCAGCTTTGCTGAATTTAGCAACAGATACTGGATTTATCTAGACTGGGAGAAGAGAAAAAGGTTATATAAGCTTTACTAGCATAGCCAGACAAATTATATTGTTTATCCATGCCTAAACAAAAGGTCACTATTAGCGCAGGGTTAACTAAAACTTCTTAGCTAATCTCTGACCTAATTTTAACCTCTCTTGTTAATTGCAGAAAAGTTTTCAGTTAAAATATTGGTTAGTTGTGTTTACACATCCCCCCTGCCTCTGTAGTTTCTTGCCTTACAGCTCATAAATTAAAGACAAAATATCTTTTTCTAAGACTAATTAGTAGCCAATTAGCTTCATGTTGTTACCTAGAGTGGATCTGACAGTAAAGACAAAGATTAAGCATTTTAATCTCTTAAACACAGGAGGCATTTATGTAGAAGAAAGGATTATCAGAATCTTTATTTCACTTTACTTTTCCCTCCAGATCATAAAATACTATTTCAGAAAGCTTGGAAAAATATCCAAGACTTCTGCTTCCAGCAATTCCTATTAGAAAAAAATACAGTTTTAAGTGAAAAACTAAACACACAAAGTCTAGAGGATCTGTAATCATGTTGGTTGTAATCAGACACAATCATCTGTCACTGCATCATACTTCTTACAGAGCAGCTTACACTGGGCTTGTTTAATTCCTTTGGTAGCATAATCATTGTATGCCAGGGTACAGGTATGATGTATTTATATCCGAGATGTCCCAATCTGCAGAAGACTAGTTTTTGCTCAAGTAAAAGAAAAGCACCTGAGTTGTAATTCTGAAAATCACTTTTCCACTTTTCGTACATCAGAATTGTTCAGTTTCTTGTAAAAACATATGAAGACTTAATTTAAAAATTAAGTCTGAGAGAAACTAAATCCTATTGCATTTTAAAATACATGTAAATTTACRAAGGAGTTCTAATAATATAAGAAATAAAAATCTCAAAGCTAGAAAGAACTGTCCAAATAACATGCCTTATGTTCATCTGAACTAAGTAACCTAAGGAAGTACGGTTTGAAAGCCTACTGTAATTAGATACTGAAGATAAAAAGCTAGTAGAAATTCAATGCCATTCTAACTGCTGAAGCCTTACCAATTCCATCACATTCATATTCATATTTCTCGTCTTTTTGTACTGATAAAAGCCTCTCCAAAATATATTTATCCAGTCATACTGAGGATCATATTTGACACCCAAGCGATAACGTAAGTCTAAATTRTGTTCAGTTTTCTTCCTCTTCTCCACAAGAAATGAGAATGCTCTTCCATCATCTGAACAAAGGCACCTGGCCTACCACAAAAATGAAAAAGCTTGTCCATTACTGTTTGTCACATTGGTAGATAAACTCTTGCCTAAAAAGGCCCAAAAGTTGTTTTATTACAGTACAATCAACTGCTTGGATCAAATCCAGATTCATATTCATTTGCTAGCTGCAAATAAATCCCACTGTACAGTCAGTACAGTTTTCTTATATTTTAACATTATTCACCAAAAGCTCCATTCTTCTGAGCTTGCGTTTATTCTTTGGCATGGGCTTGTCATATAAGCCATTTTTGAGAAGATGCTCCTTGCTGTGATGGATCTGGGCACCATGCTGAAGTTGGAAAGAGCATAAAGCTTGCAGCGGATGGAGTATAGTCTGCAGAAAGGTGAAGAGATGGGGGACAAAAAACCCAAGCTTTTAGTAAGACATTTTAGAGACATTCAGGTTTCTTTTTTTTTCAACCATTACTTAAAAATGCTAATAAAATACAATTTGGATGATAAATGTTGTTAAATATAACCTTTGGAGTCAGAGTGTAGCTGAATAAAAAATGTACTGAAAAGAACCACAGAGTAGTCACACACCCACCTACCTGGTGCCATCCCTCACTCCTTCTTTCGAAACACTCAATTCTGACTTCAGACCCAGCCATATTACTGTTAGTTACGGCTTTGACTTGACCTTAGCAATAGACTACAATCAATTACTGTGGCTCGGTCAACAAGTTGCAATAAAATAAGTCACAATAACTAAGCTGTTTTTGCTTGCACAAAAATCCCTTGAGGCAGAGTTATAGAGAGGAGCGGCTCATGATGAAGGCAGCTGGATTGCTATTCTGGAGACTCCACTGTGTCCATGCTTCTGCCCAGAGGTACTGCATAGGAATAATGAAGCCACACAAACCGAATTTATCTCAAGTAGTTCTAATAGTAGACTCTTCATTTTCTGGTTGCCTGACCGAGTCACAGGGGCCTCATGTGCAGTTGTGTAAAGCAATCACATATGTAACTGCAGTCAGCAGGAGCTGAGATTCTGCTGAGAAAAATACGACTCTTAAGAGCACACAGGAAAATCAAGTGATATACTAGGCATCAAACCAAGTACCCACTTTTAAGTTCCATGATTCTCAACTTCAGTTCACCATCCTATATGATGGGAATAACACTCAGATCAGGGAGGGTATTAAAAAATGTATGAATGTAGCTCCTGGCTGCTGCGGTGCTTAGAGAAAGCAATGATTTTGGTTTTGAAAAGTAGGCTGGACCAAGTCTTAGTGGTAGCAGTGAATCAGAATATAGGACTGGTAACTACAGACATTAACTAACTATTCAGTCTAAGACTGAAGACCTAATGAAGTAAAAATATGTTGTGCTAGCACAAAAAAAAATAAAAAGTTAAATAAAAAACATATATATATATACRAGTTTCTTGAAAACTCTCTTTACACAGAGTTCCAATTTCTGAGCCATGTTTTCTTGTGTGTCCACACATTTTGTCCAAGTCTGGTTTAAATCCAATTGATTTAATTGATGTGAGTCTAGTGTCACAGAGGCAGACATGGAGGTAGAATACTATATATTATGCCAACTGTAGGAGCAATTTCTGACATGAGAAACTTTTTTAGTAGGCCGAGGTTAAGTGCCAAAATATTGCCTCCCTGATGGAAAGCAGCATGAGCACTGAAGGGTGAACACTACCATGTAATGGGTACATGGATGAGATTGAAATCTCTTTTCACAGACCATTCTCTACTAGATTCTGGGCACACAGCTGAATTGCTGACCTGGCTCTGTGCTGCAAAACTACTTGCAAATGTTTTTCAGAGGGCTTATTAAATTGATATTACTAATGTCAGCAACAAAAGATTAAGAAGGACATCCTCTTAATGATCTCTTCAATCACAAACTAGTGGGATCACAACTTACAAGGAAAGGCTAATGTCCAATTAGTATTCTTTGACCTCAGATAAACTTAAACTCGAGAGCTATTAAGTCCCAAATTCCTCCAGTGACATGTAAGAGTTGGTAGACATAACCCAGTGGGTTGCATTCCATGGTGGAAGAGTGGAGGAGATAGGGAACCTGGCTTTAAAAAGCATTAAATCTTCTAGATAGCTGTGAGGGAGTATTCAGATCATCTCTGCTCTCTAGTTTTTGCAGAAAACAATTTACTTCTTTCCATGCAGTAACATACTTGATCTGTTACCACAAAATGAATTATGTTTTTCAGAGTCAAAGTTTACCTTGTTGTGTTCACTTTTGGAGCACAACATGAAAGAGTCACAGTAATCTGAACATGCTATAGATAAATAACTAATGAAGAAAAATTGTTTCATTGGTGGAATGGAAAAATTGTTTCCATTCTTGTTTTAGTTTGCTATACAACAAAATAATTAAAAATGTCATTAAGATTTTAACTGTCACATTACATTAATAGCTAATTACCTTCACTGCCCCTCCACCATTCATAAAAGAAAAACATAGGTATTTAAAGTTACATACCTCTTGTATACTCTTATTTTTTTCCATGATAGAAAGAGCAACAGCTGCACATTCAAGAGTAGACAGACAGGTGTTTGTTGGTTGTGTACGAATTACATATTGACTTGAAATACTGGGTTTTAACTGCACCTGAAAAATAGCAAACGCTAGTGAACTAAACACGTCAGGATAGCAAACAAGATACCTATTCTCTATGCCAAGCAAAACACATCTTCTTTCCCTTGTGTTCACTTCCTGTCTTTCTTTTTTGTTGCTTTGTCTCCCAGGAGCCAATGACATGCTACTGTTAAGTGTAATATACGTGAGTCATCATAACAAACAAAACCTGCCCATTTGTTACTATACAAACATGCAAAAGAAAGACAAACTAAGTGAAATTTTAGCAAAAATAAAATTATTCACTTACGCTTGTTTTATTGCACACTCTAAACACACACACAGTCCCATGCAAAGTACAATGGCCATATAGCCCCTGATTTTATATACCTTGGTAAAATATTATTTGTCAAAGTTCTGCATGTAAGACTTCTAGAAACTGTATTTATTCATACAATGTACTAGGTCACTGATTAGAATTATTTGCTTAACAAAATCATGTCTGAAAATTATTTAATGGCTCTGCCTCGAGTGATAAACACTTTACACTATATTGTAAATTAAGGGTTTTTAAGAAAAAGAATTTTAAAAGCTCCAAAAGCTTTTACCAAGTTTATAAACAGTGGTTGAAACAACACAGAATTTATACCATTAGACTCTGTGTGAAAATTCAGATATTCAAAAATTCAGAAATTCAGATAACTACATTTCAAAACAACAATTATGATATTTTACAAGCACTTCTCCATAAAATTATAGATAACACAAAACAACAATTTACTTGTTTGTTTGCTTTTGCTTCAAAGTAATTCGCAAATCATATGCACACTTTGGAATAATATGAGTTTCTAACAAAACATAGAAATGTCAAGTTGAAAAAACAGTAGCCAATTAAGTATCACTCACCAAAATAACAACATAAGAAAGAAGATAGAAACCATCTCAACCAACTCAAACTAGACAGGAATTTAGATAAACTGAATACAATTACTCTCTGGAATTTAGCCAAGACACTGAAATTAGTGTATCTATTCTCTGTAAGTGGCATAGGAGTTTGGGGACTTAGTTTCCAAGCCATCAGAAGCATGAAGCAACACATAAAATAAATTTTCATTTCTATCTGTAACTCAAGACTGCTGTTCTCAAAAGCCCTAATTTCAGCAATTCTCAAAAACTGTTACAGTAACTTAATAAAAACTGGCTTATCTGCCAACACACCACTCCCATAGCAAATGCTACAGCCTTTAAAGGATTTAAACCACAGCAAAAATAGGGACCGTTCAGTGTTTTTTAGGGCCGATTTTTTTCTTCCAGAGCCTTCCTTGGACATACCATAGGCAAGTGAAGGCCCAGCTAATCTTGTTCAGCTGTTCAAAACTGATGAGGAGAAAACTATTGTCTTGAAGTTCTATTGACCCACTGTTTGAAATTTTAAAAATCAGGAAACAGATTTCTGCTTTTATTTTAAATAATAGAACTGGAACTCTAGCCAAAATGTCTAAGTGTTCTCTTCAATATCCTTAGTATCAATATATTTCCACCTTTTCTACACTGATTTCCTCATCGTTACTCTTACTAGCTTCACTCTCCAAACAGAACCCAGCATTATGCAAAATTATACTTGGAAAATAACGTACCAACAACAACTCAAAAGAGTTAGTACAGCTGTCTCAAAGGGCATWCTAAAGAATTCTTGCCTGTTCTGTTTTCTGCAATAACACTACAAGCATCTCAAAACAGGCCGAGGCACAATATATTTTTCTGTGGCTACTATGGAAAACCTAGTACTTAAGATCCCTTCCTCTTTATGTTGATAGTGTCTTCTGTAAATCTGAATGTTATTTTGGGAATTAAGTTGTTTTAACTTTTCAAGAATGAAGGAAGAAAGTACCATCTGTGCTCCTGCTTAACATAAGCAGTAGTTACTGTTCATAGGTTCTATTTCTTTCATAAATATCTTTCAGGAAAAAAAATCAGTCATTTTTTTAAAGTAACTCAAAAAGCACAAAAAAATCTCAGAGTACAGCCACATCCTGCTATCTTGCCCATCCTTCTAGAAACTAAGAAAAATATGCCTTTAAGGTACTGGGGAGTAAAAGCATCCTCTGCAAGCTACTGCACAAAGAACCTCACACAGAAGATGGGTGACAGGCATGGGACAATCTTTCACTTGGTATCGAGTTTGCATAAGCACCTTTCACCTGTAAGCCAAAACAGCTTTCTGTATCTTAAGAAATTTCATGCAGTTAAATAAAATTATGCCAGAGAAGACAGGCTGAGTAAATTTAGTCTCAGCATGGTACTGAAATTTAGATCAAGATTATAAATAAGTTATTTTGTTCAAAACCTTGGTTTTAATTTCAAGTGACATCTTAAGAGCACTCTGTTTCTAAAATACTGGAGGGAATAACTGCCATGTAACTGCCACAAAAGGACAGCCTGAAAAAGGAGATAGCTGTCACAAAACCCTTTGTCCACGAGGGCATGACTTCAAAGAATGATTGGAAAAACGGAAACATAACCCTCATTTTTTATATAGGGGGAAACAGAAGATCCAGGAATCTACAGAGCAGTCAGTCTGTGCTAGGCAAGATTATGAAGCAGATTCTCCTGGAAGCTAAGGCACATGGAAAACCAAGAGGTGATTGGAAAGAGCCAGCACAGCTTTCCAGAGGGGAAATCACGCCTGGTGACCACCTGTGATGGAGACACAGCAGGGCAATTGACACAAGGRACAAGAGCAGAGCAYTGGCATTGTCTACCTGGACTTATGCAAAGCTTAATTTGACAGTGACTCACGTGATATCCCTGTCTCTAAATTGGAGATTTGATGGATGAACTTGGTGGATAAACAACTGTCTGGATGGCTGCACAGAAAGAGTTGTGGTCAAAGGCTCCYTGTCTCCAAGGAGACCAACGACCAGTGGTGTCCCTCAGGGTGAGTTCTGGCACTGATACTGTTCAACACCTTTGTCAGTGACAGRGACAGTGGCCTCGAGAGCACCCACAGCAAATTCCCTGATGGCACCAGGCTGCGTGGGACAAGTGACACGCTGGATGGGAKGGATGACACCCAGAGGGACCTTGCACTGGCATGAAAATTTAGGCTGTGTGAACATAATGAAGTTCAAGAAAGCCAAGTGCAAGGTCTTACACCAGGGTCATGGCAATCCCAGACAGACACACTGGCTGGCCAGAGAAGTGACTGAGAGCAGCCCTGTGGGGAAAGACTTGGGGCTGATGGTTGATGGAAAAAGCTCCACCAGAGCCAGCAGTGTGTGCTCACAGCCCAGAGAGCCAAACGTGTCCTGGGCTGCACAAAAAGCAGCGTGGGCAGCAGGGGAGGGAGGGGATTCTGCCCCTCTGCTCTGCTCTGCTGAGACCCCACCTGCAGTGCTGGGTCCAGTTCTGGTGTCCCCAACATAAACAGCACATGGAGCTGTTGGAACAAGTCCATTTACCCAAGGAGGGTAATGAAGTCAGTAAAGGGTTTGGAGTACATCTCCTACAAAGCCAGGCTGAGAGAGTTGGGGCCCTTCAGCCTGGAGAAGAGAAGGTTGTGTGGAGACCTCATGGCAACCTTGCAGCATCTGAAGGGGGCCCACAGGGAGGCTGGAGAGGGACTCTTCAACAGGAACTGTAGTGACAGGATAAGAGGAATGGGTACAAACTGAAAGGGGAAGTTATGCTACATATCAGGAAGAAATTTTTACTATGACAGAGGAGGCATACCACAACAGGGTGAGAGACTGCACAGGGTGAGCGAGATACTGGTCAGGGAGGTTATGGATAGCCCAAGCCTGGAGCCTGAAGGCCATTTTGGATAAGGCCTTGAGATATCTGGTCTACTGGAAGGTAACCCCACCTTTGGCAAAGCATGTTTAAGATCCCTTCAAACCCTTAACATTCTAGGTCTTGAATTAACATTTTAGGCATATCCATGTAGAACAGTGAAATAAGTCTCAGGTTATATTGTGACTTTCAGGTAAACCTGAAGTAATCTGTTCAATTTCCAGGAAATGACAACATATTTAGCGCATTGTCCTTGCCAATTTCCCATGAACTTTTCTCAGTAGGTATCCCATAAAGCCTTTTTCTCAGGCCATTCATGGAGTCAGGTTAGACTTCAGAGTCTTATGACTACAAGCAGCCTCAGGACATCCCATTGCTCTGGTGGAAACTGAGGTAAATAGACAATATTCTGTCTGTGAAAGCAAAACCTAATTGCCTCTGCTGAGCAGTGGCCGTGTGAAGATTCTCCCTACGTACACTCCTTACAACTTTTGCAGAAGAACATGAATTCAGATTAGCTCTTTTGCAGGTCAAAACCAGAAGCCTTCTTACACTCTTACAAAACACATCTGCATAAGAATTGATCTCAGATTTTCTTTCATCATATGTTTTTCTTGTATGTAAACACATTAAACMACAATGTAAGTGCTTTCAAGAATGACTTTTGCTTCTGGAACCAAAGTAACTTAAAAACCATATTTCATTGCTATGAGCTACTATGTGATAAATGGTTTGGAAGAACTCCAGGAGAACTACTCACTGAATGACTAAATGCTCATAATCTGAATATAATCCTACACAACGTCTCTTTGTTCCATGACTATGTCAAATGACAGCTATTTTTAAAACCTTACTTCTTAGTATTCCATTATAATCCCTTTTCATATAAAGAAGTTTAAAATAAAAAGGCATCCTGTAATTTGGCATATAGAAAAATATTTGAGAATGCCATAAACATATTCTGTGAAAATAGGTTTTAGTGTGTCCAGATATTCTGACTTTTTTTTTAAAACAACTTCTTAATGAGGGTAATTTAGATTGTACAGAGCACTTCTTTACTGTGTTCCTTGCTTTCACGGTTCGATGTAGTTGATTGACAAGAAAACAAATTGCAAAAGGAATGTGTCCTTCACAGACAGAAATCTTACATCACCAAAAAATAACCAAACCAAAAACAAAATACCAAAACAAAAGAAGAAATACAAGAAACAAAAACCCCTCAAACCCATGTATATGTCCTTTATCCAGACCACTCTTGCCAGATGGAGTTTTTAGAGTTCTCCTGCAGTGCTTCAGCCAAATTTGTTGGGCTGGACAAGGAAGCAATGAGCATCAAAAGGAAATATTACCTTTAAAAAATAAATCAGGATAAACACCAAGCTTTTATGATCATACATGGTAGCATTACATTTCTTACATGTAAAAAATTGTGGTAAGTGAACCAGGACAGAAAAGAACACTGTAAACAAAACAGATTACTAATAGTATAATTTATCTGGAGAAGACAAGTTTCTTACATTGCAAGTTTCCCAGTTTGTAATTTATCTTGTGATAGACTGAAGAACTTGATACATAAACATGAATTCCACTTATTGAATAGCTGAAAGAATAGCAAGCTGAATATGTATTAAAGTTAAAAAATAGCAACCAAAATAAAATTTGGAAAYTCAATTTTCCAAATATATATGTAATCTCATCTATTTGTCTATTCTGAACATATTTACATATGATACTGCACAAAGTTCAGGGAAAAATCAGGTTCCAAAGCATAATTTTTCTTGCAGGAAAAACATGTAGTCCAAACTACTTAGTACCATGTATACAAATTGTTTTGAGAAAATCTAACAACTACCTAATAATTCCGTAGGCTACATATCTATCTCTTTGATGCACTATGAAATCAAATGCCAAACAAAAATGCAAAATAGTTTTCAGTGACCTCCTTAGCACACCATTTCTTCTACAAAACTATTTACAACAGGCCCTTTTTTTCTGGTTATGCAACAATTTCTGAAATGTGTTTACTTGGGATCCCAAGTTTACAATTTTGTAAAAACTCAAATTTTTGGCATCTTCTCAAGGATGATAGAATTCAACGATTTAGCACTTGTCACTTCTTGCAAAGTTGAATTAAACTGTCTTCTCTTTCAATTGTTAAATAAGGTAGCAGAAACACCTGCAAAATTCTAAAAGTAGTTTAGAAATATCACCAAAGTAAATCTTTTTGAAAGTTATTTCAGATGCTTATGTCCATCTGCATACTTTGAATCCTTAACTATAGAATCATTGAATGTTAAGGATTGGAAGGGACATTGAAGTTCATGTAGTCCCAGAYGCCCCTACAATGGGAAGAGATATCTCCCACTAGAACAGGCTGCACAAAACCTTATCCAATCCATCCTCGAACTCTCCATGGTTGAGGCATCCATAGCCTTCCCGGGCAACCTGTTCCAGTGTCCATCGACTGTCATAGTAAAAATTTCTTCCTGATATGTAGCATAACTTCCCCTTTCAGTTTGTACCCATTCCCTTTTATCCTGTCACTACAGTTCCTGATGAAGAGTCCCTCTCCAGCCTCCCTGTGGGCCCCCTTCAGATGCTGCAAGGTTGCCATGAGGTCTCCACACAACCTTCTCTTCTCCAGGCTGAAGGGCCCCAACTCTCTCAGCCTGGCTTTGTAGGAGATGTACTCCAAACCCTTTACTGACTTCATTACCCTCCTTGGGTAAATGGACTTGTTCCAACAGCTCCATGTGCTGTTTATGTTGGGGACACCAGAACTGGACCCAGCACTGCAGGTGGGGTCTCAGCAGAGCAGAGCAGAGGGGCAGAATCCCCTCCCTCCCCTGCTGCCCACGCTGCTTTTTGTGCAGCCCAGGACACGTTTGGCTCTCTGGGCTGTGAGCACACACTGCTGGCTCTGGTGGAGYTTTCCATCAACCATCAGCCCCAAGACTTTCCCCACAGGGCTGCTCTCAGTCACTTCTCTGGCCAGCCWGTGTGTCTGTCTGGGAYTGCCATGACCCTGGTGTARGACCTTGCACTTKGCTTTCTTGARCTTCATTATGTTCASACAGYCTAAATTTTCATGCCAGTGMAAGGTCCCTCTGGRTGTCATCCCTYCCATCCAGCGYGTCACTTGTCCCACGCAGCCTGGTGCCATCAGGGAATTTGCTGTGGGTGCTCTCGAGGCCACTGTCTCTGTCACTGACAAAGGTGTTGAACAGTATCAGTGCCAGAACTCACCCTGAGG
>NW_026623239.1:760895-763040 GCF_030028575.1 Malurus melanocephalus | reverse complement strand
CACAACAAACCCACCAGGAGGTCTTATGACCCTTAAAGAAAGAAAAATTGATTGGTCCTCAGTTAAAATAGCTAATTGAAATAAAGTCCCCAAGTCCACATGCAGACAAGCTGTAGTTCTAACCTAAAAGGAACCATTCTAATTCCTGTAAAAGAAGGCACCGTGAGGCAGATCCAAATGTCCTAAAATCTAAGAGCTAACAGACTGTAAAACTATAAGGAAAGCAAAATCCTCACACCTAGGATATTACAGATGATAGGACTGACCTAGGAATATCTGGACTATGTATGCTCCACAAATAATTGAAATGCCATCTGGTTATGGTCTTAGTTTCTGAAATGGCATGGTTTTACCCATAACTAAGGAATGGAATAATTTAATACTGCCATTAAGTTATGTAAAAATAATTATATCTAAGTGCAAGTCATATATGTTGTACCTGGCACTACATAAAATGACTGTGCATTTCCAGTTAATTTCCATGCATTGTATTTTTTTTTTGCATTTAGAGAAGAAAAAATCTAGAAATTATTTCTGGTAATATCTCTCTTGCTCCGCTTACATTTAAAAAATTAATGTCAGCCAACAGTTCAATATTTTATGCWGCAATATTCTTTTAATAATTAATAAAACAGGAGAGTGCTGCAAGTAAATTCAGTCAGAGAGCAGAGTATGAATCTAGAGAATGGGGTCATGAAATAAAGGAAGAAAAATTAATTATGTGTATTGTCACAGACATTTAACTATAATTACCTGCAAATATCATAAAATTGAAAAGGAAAATTAAATGCCTCAGTGTCAAAATGTAACATCAATSCATGTTGTTCTTTGGTATTATTCTTGCTTTGTGTGGTATTGTTCTTTGGAATTATTTTTGCTTTGTGTGATTTGCTGTTTTCTTACTGCAGGTGAATAGCAGTAGGCACTTCCTTGGACAGGGGAAAAACAGTGGAAGAAGCTCCTGAGAATAATCTTGGCAAAGGCCCAAGGGAACATGAAAAGAATAACTAAAAGAATAAAAAAGCCTTCGATTAATCTAGTTATTTGAAAGCAAATTCAATAAAAATAAAATTTACTTTTAGTTTACTTTTTACAACATGTTCCTATCCCATGAGAACATGAGTGAGGGTGCAATTGTACAGAATTTGCAACTGCTCCTGAATTGTCCTAGTAGATGGCTATTCACACATTTGTTGAAGAGTTTGACAACAATTACGAGAGAAATTAAAGAAGAATAAAAGCAAAGCTTCTGCCCAATAGTGATAAGAGTATAAACTTCTGACATCCAGCAAATCATCTCACACCTTTCAGTAACAAAGAAAATGTCACTGTATTGAGAGGTAATAAATACATACTTATGACCAGAAAATGACCCAACTAACCTAAATGTCAGAAGGACAGAATGCTGATGATTGCTCAGCATCATATCTCAACTGTGCCTGCAATCTTGACCCAAAATAATTTCCAGTTCTCTCCCTCTGATCTCAGACTTCTCAAACAGCAATTTCTGCCAGTCCTAGCGTAAAACATTTTGTTCTCCAGAGTTCAAATTTTTTTTTATGGTTTTGGTTGTAAAAACAAAGCAACCAAAAACTGAACACATCAAACATTTCACAATATGTAACAGCTGTTTATCTAATAAATCATCATACACAAGATAGGTTATGAGCTACCTACTCAATGAAAACAAGTTTTCTTGCTACACTAAAAATTGCACAATTGGAAAAAAAATCATTATCATACACAAACAAAAATTCACTACCATGACTCACAAAGACTCCTTCACTCTAAGGTCTATTGGGTGGTTCTGTGGTTATTACTAAAATCGCCACTGTCACACACACACAGGTAAGAAATGTGTTTAGAATATGTTAGTGAAAATAGACTATTTTTCTTAAGTGAGTACAGATGGTTGGATTTTTTTAGGACCAGCCTTACTACAATTTTCCTTGCTGCATCTACTGTGGCTGGCCTTTGTTGCCTTGGGTTCTGATTTGTCTCCTGGTCACCTGCACTCTTTATTCACGACCATACTTCTTTCCCTTGCAGAATTAAACTGATCATTGTTCATTTATTTAGGTTCTATGGCAAAATTTAGTATTGAATCTCTCTCATATTTGTAAGCAAGAATTGTAAACTGTAAAA
>NW_026623239.1:721004-760865 GCF_030028575.1 Malurus melanocephalus | reverse complement strand
AAAAAAAAAAAAAAAAAAAAAAAAAAAGAGGGGAAAGCATAAAAATAGAAGGGGACTGTAAAAGAATTAATTTACTACTTGGCACTATTTATTATTTGGCCCTCATAAAATCACTTGCCTAAGTCTCATAACTGGAGATTAAAGACAGTATTGTTCTCTGCACCTTCTGAGCTCACTGAATAGGAGACTTTATAAAAATTTATTCAGAGACCAAACATCAGAAAAAGAGTCAATTAAGATACAGCCAGATGACAACAATGACTCTTGCAATTTCGGTTTTCCTTCTGTCTGGTGTTTTCTGTGTGAAGATGAATGAATGCTTTTATATTTCTACTTTTACATTAATTGTAATCCTCTCTCAAGGTGTTCGGACAGTTGGCTATACAACATAAACTGAATTACACTTGTGTCTGTGAGCATTGACTACATTAGAAAGAAGTTTTAAATTTCTCTAGAAGGAATTTATCTAAATGGCAGGTTACATTTCAGAATAGCTGCTTGCCCCAGCAATGAAATTCTTCTCATTTTTGGACATGCTTTCAGAAACAAAGCACTGCTCATACTTTAATCCTCTGGCCTTGAAAATGGAAAACTCCCAAATGAAGTTTTATTATCTGGACATACCAGAGGACCCCATATTTTGTTACAAAGCACTATAATAATATAATACAATTATTCATGCACCTCAAACCATTGCAGTTTCTCAACCAACACATTCATTACTTTATCCATTATAAACAGGAAAATGAAAAAAATTAAATTCAGTTAATTTGCTCATCTATGCACAGTGCCAATTTTGCATTGATAGCTCTGGTATTGTTACAAGTTGAATTGCTAACAGGAGACCCTACAGCCAACTACAATTCAGTGTCCTACTTCTTTTGACACTTTTATCACATCTGCCATACAATTTGCTTTAAACTAAATGGCATTTTATGACTTCCTGTCTAGCATTTAATCCTTCAGGGGAAGCCCATGGGACTCTACACCTAGTAATTCCAGTAGCACCACTAGAATTTAAAAACAGGTGCACCTCTAGAGGAATGGGGTTTTCTAAAATTGTTTTTCTTTTCTTTTAAACAAGAGTGGCAAGAGTGTTTTGAGCAGGCTTCTTCGTACCTCACTTTCTACACTCCATGAGCAGTTCCTTCCTTAGTGCTCAATGAGGTCCCGAGAATAGTCTGCACATTCTTTCACTGACTCCTACAGTAGAGGGGAAAGAATGTTCTCCCAAAGAGTCCATGTGATGACAGCATTTCAAGCAAACTGCTTGATAAGACTTACTCTCAGGCATCCCATACCATCTGTGAACCCAAGCTCACCCAGCAGAGGCAACAGAGAAACCACAAACACAATTCAAAAACTAGCACAAATAAATGCTAGTCACTTTGCACAGCATGAAATTTTGACATGAGCAACAAGGTAAATTGGCAAAGAATTCTTAAAGCAGATGTTGATGTGACTGACTTTGGCAAAAGATCAAAACTCTGGAATCTCAGAGAGCAGTTTGTGTTGACAACTGCTCAGGCATATTACAAGATGGTCAGTGAACAACTGAAAAGAAACAGAAATGCCTAAATGTTTCATAAATATTTAATCACACCATCTTCCAAACAGTAACAGATTTGGGCCATACTTCTCAGAAGCTGAGAACAGGAAAGGCTCCCCGTGTCTGACAATTGCTGAAGTTCTTTCCCATTGACTGGAATTCTAGACAGTATATAGCCGGACATTTCAAATTTATAAGGCCTTTTCAGAAGGCAGCACATCAACTACGAAGTGGCAGCAATGCTTTTAATTAACCAGTTTATGAGGTCAAAGACCACAGTTTCTTGTCATCGATAACACCTTTTGTACACTTTTCCTTTGTACTGAAGACAATGAATAATTTTGAGGGGCTTTTTGGAGTGCTATAGTATTTAAATTTACCAGTAAGTGTTCTTAACAACCTGATTATATTGTTTGCAAATAGAAGCATGTTTTGCAGACTCCTCTACCATATTATGCACAGAGTGAGAATGTCACAAAAAGGTCAGACAGAAGGGAGTAAATAAACTCAGCAGGAATGACCCTTTGACAAATGCAGTGCTGAGTAAGAACATTGGTGTGGTACCTTGAAACTTTGCAGTTTATTGCCACAAACAAGTTAATAAATCACCCTCAAGGTCTCGCCTCTAAACCATTATGTGCGTCTTTAATAGGTGGCAAACATACAACCTATTTTAACGGCTTTATGATGATGCATTTTACCACAGGATTCCTAAGATTTCATATAAGTATGAGCAAACAGCTTTAAAAATATTTAAGAAAGAAAGCATATAGTAGTATTTACCTCACCTACTAGCAGATCACATTTTCTTTTTCCTTACAAGGCCATCAGAACTTCTGTGTATAACACAGAACACCTAAATTCAATTGAAAAATGGGGGAAACTGAATTTAAGACAATGTTTAACTACTCTGAAATAAATTTGGCTAGGATACCTAAGCTGAAAGCCCATCACACATAGAAAGACATAAAAACCTCCAGGCTTTTTAATTTATTTAATTAAACTACATAGAGTAGTTTAAGTGGAACAGACTTTTTAAGGATCATTAAGTCCACCCCCACTCCACTTGGCCTTGTTGAACCTCATGAGGTTCCCACAAATCCACTTCTTGAGCTTGTCCAGGTCCCTCTGGATGACATCCCACTCTTCAGGAGGGTCATCCCACCACTCAGATAGTGTCACCTGCAAATTTGCTGAGGGTGCACTTGATCCCCTTGTCTCTGTCATTACTGAAGATATTAAACAACACTGCTCCCAATACGGACCACTGACAGCACCGCTTGCCACTGATCCCCATCAGAACAGTGAGCCATAGACCACAACCCCCTGGACATGACTGTCCACTCACTTCCTCATCCATAAGTCTCCCTATCCAATCCATCACTCACCAATTTAGAGAAAAAGTTRTTGTGGGGTACCCTATTAAAACGTCTACAGGAATCCAGATAGATGACATATGGAGCCCTTTCCTTGTCCACTGATGTAGTTTCCTTCATTGTAGAAAGGGTTGGAACTAGATGATTTTTAAGGTCCCTTCCAATCCAAACCATCCTATGGTTCTAAAGTGTGCAAGATACATTGCATATATTACAGAAGACCTTGAACTAATTACCAAGGCAGCAAAAACCAGGTAAGTTGAGCTGCAATGAACTCAGRTACAAATAAATGCTGGAGCAGCTCTACTTCTTACTGGAATTTCTATCAGCTGAAACAGGAGTGGTACTTATGTTTGTTCTTTGCTACAGTTTTTCTGTCTCTCTTTCTTCTTCTAATTTCCTCTTCTTGAAGTTTTGAATAATTCATAATTGCAAGGGCTTGGAGCCTGCTAGGTTGAACGGGGTATAAATTTTTTGTAGTGTTTTATGTAGATTCTATGTTGCTCTAAACTTTTGCCAGAGTTCTCTGGTTTTCTGAATTTGCCTTTACAGTTTCTTTCTGGTTTTTGCCCTCTAGAGGATATCTTGTCAGAATTTTTCCCATGGGTCTAATTTTGAGTACATGAAAAACCCTAAATCCTCTTAAGAGGCTCATCGAGCCAGTTTTTTGAGGCTTTATAGGTATTGCTTTACATGTCATGGAAGTAAGTCTACAAAGACTGTATGTTGAGAGTCTTTATACACAATTGAATATACATTGAATATACATTGAATATTTGATTATTACTACTAAACAGAATGTCAACAAATTGGAATCCCACTTCCAATTAACAATTAAAAGGATGTCTCCACTGGACCAACAAATAATTTTTTTCAATTTGTATTGCTACAAGAAGTGTTCAAGATGTATTTGGTACCAAGATTTCAAAGCAGAAAAAAATCTCATCATCAGTGGTATTGCCTAGGTGCATGACAATTYAACAATTCCAGATCTGGTTCAGGATTTGAAATATTGTCTCCTATGTATGTAAAGTCCAAAATATACACAGATAATGTAGTTAGATGCCCAAGTTCTTTTCTAATTGTTTGTGAATTTTTGTGCATTTGGTTTTTAATAGGAGGCCTCTGGGCCTGAAAGGGATACTATGCATGTACTCAAGCAAGCAGATGTGCATCTAGCTCTTGGGCACTTAATTGATATTTTCATCGAACTTATTATAATCCCAAAATCTCACTGCTGACAAGTAAAGTGTCCAGTTAAGAGTTTTTCAAAGAAGGTAAAAGAAAAAAAAAAGTTTTTTTTAATTATGCTTTCATTAACATTTATCTATGGTGAATTTATTATGCTAACATCCTATTCCGATGTTAATGTCCAGTTACTGAACTTCACATTCCTTATACAACTCTCCACAGAGTTGTCACTACCACCTTAAATAACTTAATGTCATGATGGCATTTTGTTACTTAACCAGTATACCTTCAGCATTACTTTAGCATGCGCTGAACAACAGGGATTCGCTGCAGCCTTCACTAACAACTTCTCTAAAAACTGTAAAATAAAATTAGCATCACTATAAAAACAGACCAGTTATGGATTCCTTGTTTAGAATTTTTTTTATCCATGACAATATTTCTTCTTATGGCATAAAGTTTTATTACATGTATTTGGTGAGCGACTTGTCAAAAGTGACCTCTGCTCACTGCTTCAGACTGCTTCTAAAGAAGCCATGAAGCAGGTGGGTGAACAGCTCCAGTAAACTTGTGAGATATGTCACCTATTTTCAACAGTGGCACTGACATAGCCCAGTACTGCATATATATCCTAGGATCTCCTAATCCTATTCTTTATGAGATTTTCCTCTAAGTTATTTGGTACAGGCATACCACCATCTTTTTAGACATGTGAAAGCATAAGCAGAAACATGGCCAATAGTATGCAGCACTCCAGCAAAAATCAGGGATTGTGATAATCTTAGCTGTGATGTTCAGACTTCCCAAGTCTTCACTGTTGACTGTGTGGGAAGGCAACTAGACACAACTGTCCTCAGAAAACAGAAAATTCTAGAGCTGAATGTAAATTTTGTGGCCAAAAGATGATTCTGGATACTTTATTTCAAGAACTTCCTTGGCATCAAGTGTCCTGGAAGTTTAGAGCATTGGAGGAATGACTTCTCCTCCTTGGAAAAGGATGCATGACCTTATATACACATCATGCAGGCTAACACACAGGAGATGAGACCTTTCCTGATGCAGATAAGTGAACAGATCAACAGAATTATAATTATAATTTTAAATTACATGGCCCTCACTAAAAATGCTCATATAGAGAACCTGTTTTGCATCAGTTAAAATAGTTCCTGACTATTGAAGGTTTTTGCTTCAAAGGTTACTGAAAAGAGATGCTCTTGATATTGAAAATAAATGCTAGCCTCCAAATCTCTAAATGTTCACTAAAATGACTGTATAGACAGCGTTTGTCAAAACCTCTGAATACAATCAAGGTCTGTATACATACATTCTTGCAATTTCTGGGTGGTTCTGCCATATGCTCTCAATAAGGTATTTGGAACTCTAAATTCTCTTGCAGGAGAGGAAACATACAAATTATTTTCAACTGTTAAAACAATAGTTACAGTATACAGATGTACTGATGATTCCCTGATCTCAAAGCCACCTCATATTTTTTTAAAGTTCAAGAAAGACTGCAGACAGATCTGTTACAAGTCTTGAAAAGCGACACCTTGGGCTCCAAGAAAGCTGGTTAGAAAACAAATTCCACCTCAGGAATAGAAGGGTGAGAACTAAGAGAGAGGAAGAGCAAGAGAGATCACGAGCATAATCTTAAATTGGATACCAAAATATCAACTTGCTTGAGCACCAGGGCTTGATAGTACATGCATACATTCACAAATGCTCATGACTAGTCAAGCAGATTTTAAACATACAGTGCAAGCTGAATTGAACACTAAACCACAAAGGTTAAAAATCTGCTGTAAAAAAMCAGATTTCAGCTGATGATACCAATTTTCATGTAACAAAGAAAGTATAAGGAAAACAAAACAGATGTGTCAGAAATTGTGCAGGCATGATGGGAAAAGAAAATGAGGCATTGAATATATGAATACGAATAACAGCAATGCTGTTATGAATGCATAAATAGAATTTGTTGGCACAATGAGGCTGACATTATTATGCCCAATAAGTAGCAGAAGAGTGCATCAACAAAGAATTAGAGTCACAGTGAATACAAAGTTTCCCCCAATCCCAAACTGAGCCCACTCACGCACAAGCAGGGACGCCATCCAGACTAACAGTGAATTAAGATGGAAACAAGAAGTCAAACTAGCTGTGCAAATGGTAACATTAAAACTGGAACACTGTAACTTTGTGAAAATAATCCATAACCTTCTGAGATATTTACAAAGTATTGTCACTACAAAATGTCAAATTACAGATTACTAGATACACAAATTATGTATAACATAGGAAGAAAAAGCAAAACAATATCAGTGAACTACACTTTATGCCCCATTACTATCTAAAATTAATTTTTTCTTGACTGTAAGCTAGACTGATGTAAGCTTAAAATAAGAGAGACATACAGTTTACATACACCATTCTACATTCATTTAAAACTACCTACTGATACCTAAATACCAGAATATGAATTCTGCTCCCTCCTCCAAAGTTCTCAAAATCAAATGTGATGCCACTGCATTAGTGAGAGCTGCTCCAGAACCTGGGCAAGGGACAGACAGGGTGTCAGCACAGCATGGTGCAGCTCCCAGTGCCACTGCTGTTCAGTCTCACCTTGCACACTGATATGCATCGCTCTTGCCAAATTATTGCTTTCTGAGGAGGGAGCACATGGGGCAGCAGCAAACAGGATCTAAGAGGTGCAAAAGCTCCGCTGAGCCCCAAATCAGAGCCAGTGAGCCTTAAAGGGCACTTAGTTCTCCCCGGGGCTGACAGCAGGGCACACAATGGCAAGGGGGGGACTCCATTGTCCCCCACCCCAGGGGTGAGCCAGACAAGATGGCAGGCGAGCCAGGACAGATGCATGCCTTCAGGATTCACAGACACGGCCTCACACAGAAAGCAGCACAATACTCCTTGGACCAGAATGGATCTAGGGGTTCCAGGGTGGGGGCAAACACATGCAACAAAAAAGGACTTCAAAGCCTTCACCTAAAGGTGACCAATCTCCCCTCCAGTGGGCACAGGGCTCAGTGCAAAGCCCTTCAAAGCCTCAGAATAATCACATACTTCCTCAGGTCCTGCCACATTCAGCCCTGGAACCCAGCTTTGCCTCAGTGTCCCAGCAAGATAGCCCCAAACCACCTCAAGAGTGGGGACGGAGAGAGTTAAGGCCAGGCAGGGACCCTCCTGTCCTGACCTGGCTGCAATTTGGTCAACCACAAGATCAGGAAGGCAGTAAAAATCATAAGAAACCACACTATCCAGAAAGTGCCTGTAAACTTTCTCTCTATCGTCCACTTCCCATCCCTCCCGAAAAAGGACCAACAAAGTCAAGTGTTTTGTAGCACTTTCCAATATTTCTAAGGGATGCATACTTATTTTCTACAATTATCCAGCATAAGCTTGATACCTCAAGATTTTCACTGGGTCTTTAAAAAAGGAAAACAATATCAGGTGATAGAAGTTATTCATTCAGGTTTTGGACTGCAGATTCCTGGATTTACAACAGTGGTGCAGAAATACTTATCCATAAATGCAAATTATTTAAGTATTACTGACTTCTGATAAAACAGTAAGTACTTGGGATAGATGGTCTATTTTTTTATATATATGGTTGTCAGTAGGTTAACTTACTCAATTCTTATTTGGCACTGAAGGAGGAGAAGGCCAAAAGTGGAGGATTAGCCTCCTCTTCTCCCTATGCTGTACTTACCTCCTCATAAACAGAAGCAGCTTCACCCAYAGTGGTCTGTAATTGCTTCATACAATATGCCACTACATGAACTGTGCCAACCAGCTAGTTCTTCTGTCAAATTAATTGCATCAACTCCTCCAAGGTAACTGAATACCTTCTCTGAACCACCWTTGAAATAGCTGCTTTTGTAAGAAAGCCCGCAGTATGCACTCTAATACCGAAGACCTCTTCTCAGTTGTGGCTATGCAAAACATCATGGAATACATGCTTTTCCAGAGGGTGACAGTTCATGAAGCACAATATGTAAATAGCATAATCATATTAAAGATTATTAAAATCCTGTGTTGAGAGGCTGAAGAGCTGAAGATCTTTAGGCTGGAGAATAGGCAGTTCAGGGAAGACTTTATCACTCTCTACAACTGCCTGGAGAGACAATGTAGCCAGGTGAGGGTTGTTCTCTCCTCCCAAGCAATTAACAGGACAAGAGGACATAGTCTTCAGTTGCCCCAGGGGAGGTTTAGGCTGGACATTAGGAAGAATTTCTTCACAGGAGGGGTGATTGGGCCCATTAGAATGGGCTGTCCAGGGAGGTGGTGAAGTCACTGTCACTGAAGGCATTTAAAGAAATTCTGGTTGTGGTACTTGATGTCAGTGCCACCAAGTTAACAGGGTGCTGCTCTGTCGTAGGTTGGACTTGATGACCTCAAAGGTCTTTTTCAACCTACCTGATTCTGTGATTCTGTGATCAGAATCTTATAAGCCCAGTGTCTTATAAGATTCTGTCATAAAGTTTGTCCAAACTCATGCTTTGAAATTTATGAAAAAAATCCAGACAATAAGATTGATTCTGGATCAAGACAAAAATTTACAACCTTCTGATAAAGTTAAATATGTTAGATTCATAAATATGTTTCCTCTGGGGCCTTCTGGAACAGGGCAATTTAAATTTCTTTTAAAATTTAGTTCAAAGAAAAATGCTCTGCTGACTGAGCTGTTAATTAAAAGAGCTTTTAATTGAAGATCTCGAGATTTTAATACAAATTTAAAACAACAGCAAAATGTATTAAAATATCCTACAGTATCTTGAAAATCATTCAACATAGCAGTTTGTATTACCCAAAATCAGCAAAGCTGTTACAATTAAATATTCATTTCAACGCGTTCCAATCTATTGTGTCTTTGTAGTAAATCTTGCAATTAAGAATTGCAAACCTTTTCATTACTAAAATAGCTCTTTTCTGCCTCTAGAATTTTGACTAAAAGCTCAAATCACCATTTAGGTGATTTATATTACAGATATATATACAGATTTATATTACAGATAATGTCCACAGAAATTTCATCCTCTTCTCCTTTAACTTCCCTTCTATTTAGCTGTTGTCATATACATCTCATCCTCTCTGGGGCCAAAGCCTGCCTTCTCAAATTTCAAATATAGTGATATTCTACTCACTTCCGTCTCATAAAACTGCATTATCAACCCAAAGTTTCAAGACATGATCAGCAAAACCTCCACTCAAATAGATAATCAGTTATAGGGTATTTAAATATGAAATGTGGCACAGAAAACAAAAAGTAATGTAGAAACAGTAAAAAGCCAGAAAAACACTACAGTGTTGGCTGTGGTGTCTAGCTCAGTGAGAAAGATGAAACAGAACACTGTCACAGGGTGAACAAAATTTACTCCCTAGCAGCGCCGGCATTTACTCGCAGATAGTTTTATCATAACCTTCTCTCACTCTTCAAAACAAGAGCTGCATTGCAATTCCAATTAAAAAAAAAAGAAGGGTAGGGATGGCAGAATAAACCTTTTGTCAAAAAAGAAGACCAGAAAAAAAGTACCAAGTGTTGATTAATAACTGCAGCTGATAAAGACTGAAATCGATGCAATAGAGAATTCAAGTACACACAAAGAAGCAAATCTCCTAAGAAGGGTTTTTATATTCCTCCTATCTGCTGACGTTTTTCCCTAGAGCTTAAAGTATGACTCTTTGCATCACTGTTTCACAAATCAATGCCTCTGAACTTGCTCAGAAAGGAAGTCTGTGACTCACCCCAGTGACAAACCATATCCAATAGACTTTTCAGAAGTCTTAAGCCCTGCAGAGAGCTGCCGACTGCAGGGAGTGAAGATACACAGTACACTCTTAACAACTTCCACCTGGAAAACCTGCTCTCCCGGCTGTCACGTTGTCACACGTTTTTATCCAAGTTCACAAACAGAAGATTATAGATTAACACTCTACACCTACATTTGCTYCTACAGCTTTGAAATTTTGTACAAAACATCTTAAAATAATATCAGAAAACAGTTACAAGCAAATTAGGTGTCTATAAAATCATATATAGATGTGATTTATGTCTAGTCTTTCTGGTGTAATAACCTCCTATGGTAGAAACATATTTGTTTGCAAACATTAAATATTTTTTCATTTCCTGTAGCACACAGATACATTTTAATGTCTTGGTGAAATCTAATGTAAAGTGAAGTAAATCTAAAGTATAGTAACAAACTGGATCTTATTGAATGTACATATATATATGAATTATTAGATATTTAATAATTGTGTTAAATAAGGTTTCATGCATCATGGTTCAATACTACTGCTCCATTTTCCAAGAGTTTCTTGGTGTGGTATCTTAGTGTATTTTCATTTTATTATTTTTACATGTTCATTCACTTCAAAGTCTTTATCAATTCCAATGTGCCTTTGGCAGGATTTAGTAATTTTAAAAGCATAATTTTAATCCAATGTTCATCAATGATGATCCAATGATGAAGAAAATTATTTTTTCCATTAGAAGAACTGTTGGTATTAATACTTTTTCTAAAATACATTTTCAGTAATGTTCCTAGATAAAAATGGCAGCTTGGTCAAAAAAATTACACCCAGACAAATAATTGTAGTCTTATGGAAATACTTAAGAAATAAGACACAAAATTATTGTTCATACAAACGGTCAGCCGTACTGGCCATACATTTGCCAAGTCAGAGTTTTTAATATGGTGGAGACSACACATGTGAGAAGAGTGTGACACTTTTATGACAGGCTACAAAATTCAATTTTCAGGTTTCCTACTTCTGCAATGTGAAATACTTATGCAGGGAAAAAGAAATGCTTGTCTTAATTAATATCTATGTATTCCAACATCTTAAATAAGACATCAAAATTTTCTATAGAAATCAGTTTTAAATTTTTCAAAACGATTAGCTTTGAAGTTACATACACTAACTCAAAAACAAGCAAAAACAAATTTCAAGTAAGAAAGTGGAAACCCTCAATTTTTACAATCATCTTCCTTACAATCTTACAGATTGCTTTCTACAATTGCTCAAATTGTCTTTCTCTTGTTAGCTGATTAGAAAGCCACTCCCTTGTGGCTGAACAGAAGCAAGCATCTGTTAGACAAACTTTAAATTTTTATTTTACATATTATAACTCACCTGCTTGGGAAGGCGGAAAAGAGAATTTTTGTAAAATATATCTTTAGCCTGACTCCATGTTCCATCGATGATGATCATAACAGATGGGCTAGAAGGCATCACTGCAACTTCTTCCAAATTGGTTGCTTCAGCTCCAGGATACAAAATTAGAGTATTGGGATTTCTGCACACAGTTGCTAATTCAGGATACCTTCAATGCACAGAAACACAAAATTAAAATGATTATTGAAAGTTTTCACAACATACTTTCAGATACTAGCTCCCACTCATCTTCGCCAAATTTTACTTAAAATGTCCCTTTCTCAGCTATCACTTTGTCCTTCTAACAACTCAGAAATTGTTGGTTCTCTCTAGCCTCTTAGTGGGGACAGTCAAAAAACACCCACAAAAGTAATCAATGAAAGCATSATAAAGCAATATATCAAATATTTTCTGATGCTTATCAGTAACATCTATTGAAACCAAAGATGTTTTGAATTGTTCACCAAAATTTTATTTATGTATTCTAGCAAAATTTGTTCCAACTCTTGGCATAAAATTACTGTAATCATCCCATTTTTAACCTTGTATTTGCAGACAACATTGCCAATGCACAGTCTGCACTTACAGGACATTTTTGAAAATGTTATTGTCTCAATAGATTTTTTTATTTTTAATTACTACTTCCACTAACTGCTACAGTTATAGTTCCCATACTTTTGCATTCTGTTCTTCCTGCTGGCTTCTACCTTTGGCAATGACACCACAGGAATAAATACTGCCTATTAAATGTACATGCAGTTAGTGTATATGGAAACTCCTGAAGTTTTTGCAGGACACTACGGTATGTTAATCTATAAAAATCTGTGAAAGAGATTTAAATAATAAGTAATTTAAGTAATACTCCAAGTGTCAAAAAAACCAAGCTCAAACCAGTCCGGCACTGAGCACTCCAGGAACGAGGCAGCCACAGCTTCTGTAGGCAACCTGTTTCATTGCCTAACCCCCATCAAGGTAAAGAGGCAAGTCCCTCTCCAGCTTTCCTGAAACAACCTTCAGGTACTGAAAGGCTTCCAAATGGTCTTCCTTGGAGCCTTCTCCAAGCTGAACAATTCCTGCTCTCTCAGCCTTTCCCATAAGAGATATGCTCTAGTCCTCTGATCATCATGGCCTTCCTCTGGACTCATTCCAACAGGTTCAAAATCCATGTCTTTTCTGTGCTAAGGGCTCCAGAGCTGAACGCGGTACTCCAGGTGGGATCTCACCAGAGTGGAGCAGTCAAGTAGACTGGCAGGGGAGAACCCAAGAAAAGGCTAGCCTTGTACCTAAGACTGTGTAACTTGTCTGGAACTCGTTTCAGTATTATCATCACATGGTCTTCGGAATCGCCTCAATCAGAAAACATGAAGAGTTATAAAGCAAGGGTTGACTGAAGCATGTGAAATAGAATAAGAAATTAATTCTAGATAGTACCTCAGAGGTTATAAGGAGTAACTGATTTGGTAGGACGAGAAGAGCAATATGCAATTGAAACATCATGTGAAGTAGAAAGAGAAGCCAGTATATCTTGCATGTATCAGAATGGGATTAACAACAGCTAGCACAAAGTGGACTCTTCATGCTACCCATCAAGATCCACTAGTACAAAATCATGAACATAGACACAGGCACACTGTAAATATTCAAGTTCATGCTGAGGAATTCCTATTGTCACTGTCACCTGGAGCTTTAGAGTTCCAGTGATGCCTGATGATTTTTGCTTTTCCTTTCTACACTTTCTGTACCCTCTATGCATCTGCCTGTGCCCCTTAGCCCACATGCTTGTAATTCCTGGAGCTGATATTGCAGCTTAGTTTAGGCGTTCTGCTGGGCAGAGAGACCAAACATCCTGAGGAAGGAGTCAGCRTGCCCTGTGCTATCTTAAACCCGAGGCTCCAGCCTTCGGTGAAGCCTTCTGTCCAGAACATCTTGTGTAAACTGGGCTCTTGCCTCATCTGGTGGGGGATTCATTAGAATAGGGGGAATTACTGCATTTGTTAAGTTTCTTATTGGGGAATCCTAGATAGATATGCTAATTCCTGAAACCTATAAAACTTGTATCCGTGCTGTACACGGGTGTGCATTCTGCCATCAAGTTGTGCACCTGGGACCCCAAATACCGAGGTAAAACCCTTTTTATCCCCTTAACCATGTCTGTGTCATTATTAAAAACTGGTCGTTCAAGGCAACACCAGGAATTGGGAACCTGCACCACTTCTCCAAAAATCAAGCAAGAATGTGTATTTGTAGGAGGAAGCAGTGGCAGTGGTGGGGAGGGCTAGGGAAGAAAAAATGGTTCATAATGGATTTTTGAGTTCATATATAAAAGATGTACTTAAACCAGCACTCCATTATCACTTTCTGAGGAAATATGTAAAAACACAATTTCAAGAATGCTAAATTCAGGCAGGATTGCAGTGCCAAAGACATTGAGATCCTGAGATGAAGACTCATATGGGACCACATAGAATGAATGTGAAATTAAAGTGGAATGGAATTCAGTGTACCAATAAACCCGGTAATAATATTCCGCCATCTGATCACCCTCACTGCCAGCCCACTCCCTCCAGGAAACAGTCCAGACTGATTCAACACTACGATTTTCATTGCTGTCAATATCACTTACTACAAAAAACAAACACAAACAAACAAGCAAAACCAAAACACCAACGCATAATGATATGCTTTTCCAAAATGAACAAGAAAATAATTATAAATGGAAACAGGAAATCTGTAAGATAAGCCTGTGGGAAATGGAACTACATGRAAACTTCTCCATCCACTATTTTTTTAAACCATACTTACACTATAGTAATTTGCTATCACTTTAGTTTGACCAAGAATCTTGCTACACAAACTCAAAAGAAAGGGGCCATATCATTACAGGTTATCTAGTTTCTAGCTTAAATCTAGAAAACTGGTCATTATTTTCACATGTTTGCCTTGAGAACCCAAATCTTCAAAGARCAGTACTATCCTAATGTGGGGATAGAAGAGATTTTAAATCATTAACACTCTTAGAGGATTAAAAAAAAACAAACCATGAATTCTTAAAGTTAAACCTAACCAATACCGATTATGAAGCACTTAAGGCTCATGTTATGAACATCACAACTGACATTTTAGTCTTCAAAACACAATTCAGATGCAAACAATGGTTTTCAATGCATACTCATCCAAGGATCATAGAATCATCGCAGAATCACAGAATGGCTTGGTTTGAAAAGGACCTTAAGCATCCTATCTTTCCAATCTACCTGCCATGAGCAGTGACACCTCCACTAGGCCAGGCTGCTCAGAGCCCCATCCAACCTGGCCTTGAACATCTCCAGAGACAGGGCATCCACAGCTTCTCTGGGCAATCTGTTCCCAAGACCCATCACTCTCATAGTAAATTTCTTCCTAGTATCTAGTCTAAACCTACTCTCTTTCAATTTGAATCCACTCCCCCATGTCTTGTCCACTACATGCCCTTTTGGTAAGTAGTCTCCCTCCATCTTTCTTGTAGGCTCCCATTATGTACTGGAAGGTTTCAATTAGGTCATCTCAAAGCCTTCTCTTTTCCATGAACAATCTCAACTCTCCTAGTCTTTCCTCTTCCATCCTTTTAATTCCCASCAAGTGTTACTTCCAAACCAGACACTTCAGATTTGGCTGAACAGAGTTAGCCATCTTGTCTAGACTGTGTTTTTGCCAAGAAAGTTTGGACCAGATGATTCTTGAGGTCCCCATCCATTCTGGTATTCTAGAATTCTATAGATAGGTAGTATTCATATGTAATGAATGTCAACAGCCAATGATGGTATTTAGCTGCTCTTATTCTTAAAATAGAATGATTTCAAGTAATTGAAAGAATATCTTCTGCACAGACTATGCTGAAAGAAAAATCCTTTATACAGACATCATGATGTTTCCAGTACTTTCATTAGCAATTTGCAGACTTTACAAAAAGCTGGAATTCCCAAGAGAAATCAATTTTTATTACTTACAATTGTAGTAATCCACCTCAATACAGGTAAGATTTTACTATAATAATGAAAAATAAGATCAGTCTGAAGATATTCAGTTTTTCTTTCTATAAATACATCAATACAAAATTTCTTATCTGCTAGACATGGCCAGCAGYTCTTGAACTCTCTAAGAGAAATACTTGCAATACCTGCTTTTTCTACAAATCACTGCTCAGCTTTAGTTTTGGTATGCAGCAGGCATTACAGGCCTTTATAATCCATTTAGTATGACAACAATTCTGCTAAGCAGAACTGTTCAGATGTTTCATTCATGCCTGAATATCCAACCACTTTGTCACAGATTTATATATTCTCATGATCATACTTGATACAAGCAGCATTTCAATTATTTCTGGGATGCATGCTCTTGAGATGTGTAATTTAAACATAATCCCATTTTTATACCATAAACATTTTCATTACACATCTATACTCAGTTGTTCTCAAACTCTCCAAGTGGTTTAAATTCAACAGGGATCTATTAAACTTTGCCAGTGTGAATGGCAAGCACTCAAATTGCAAAAACACAACAGTACAATTTAGTAACAATATTAATAATAAAGAGCAGATGCTAACTTATTATCTGTAGAAAACCATCAGGTTAAGAGGAACTTCTCAGAGTTTTTCTCATTATTGTTACTACTTCACCTTAGTTATAAGGAGATGCCTTTGCCTGTCTCAGTACTCCCGTACTTGGAAGACTATTGACTGCCATAACTCCCATAATATAATAATCCCCATCAGATAATAAAAGGAATAACAAATAAAGGCAACACTATGTCATTTCCACATTCAGAAAGAGGCCCTTAGGATCAGGACTGAAGCATAAGAGATACTCAGCAAGAGTACCTCTGGTTCATCTACTCTTTTATCATTTATCTACTTTTGATATGTGAAGTGTAACCTTTAAGAACAGAAACATTAGCAGAAGGTTCATCATAGAATTGGAAAGGACCTCAAAGACAACCAAGCCCCACTGGACACTTTATACTGTCAAGTCCACCACTAAACCATATGCCCAGGCTCCCTATCTATCCCTATCTACAGGTCTTTTAATCACCTCTGCAGATGGTGACTCAAATACTTCCCTGGGCAGTCTGTTCCAGTGCCTGACAGTCCTTTTGGTGAAGAAATTTTCTAAATAAACAATCTAAACCTCTCATWGAAGCACATCTTGAAGCCAGCTCCTCTTGTCCTGTCTATTGCCAACATCCCCTCACCATAACCTCTTTTCGGACAGTTATAGAGAGTGAGAAGGTTGTCCCCACAGGTGACATACAACATGTTGGGCTCCTGTCAAGGTTGTGGTAGAGAATAAGCTGCTGCTACATGTTCCCTGTGAGTATGCCAGAAGCGAGCTCCAGCCTGTGGAGAACACACACACTGAGGCAGAGGCAAAGAGGAGAGGAGGAAGGAGTGGCAGAAAGAAATTGCTATTGATTGACTGCAAGGCTGAAAGCTATAGTATTCAAAGAAAAAACAGCCAGCAAGAACATTAACCAAATTACATAGAGAAATGTGAATTTTGATATAGTAAAATATGGTTTCAGATGCAAATTAGCACACATTCAGTTGGCCTGCATTAATTACTTTTATACACAGAATGAACAAAAGCTGTGACTGATGATCTCTGCCTCCATCTAGTCATTCTTGGTTGAAACAAGGAGCAAAAATGTGTGAATCTAGTTTGATAATGAAACGAAAGCACACAAAAAAACCTCACAAGAAAGTTACTTGAATAAACAGCCATAACTTGGAAACAGTTTTACATGATTTGGTAAGTGGATTCAATTAGTTGATACTTGACATAGTAGAATTTTTGTGAACAAGCACTATAAAGTGCAAAACCTACTGTATATAATTACCTTAAACAGCTTTATAAAGTCAAACAGAAATAAGTTGCATTTTATTACTTCAAAAGTGAAGCTACAAATTTTCCCAAGTGTCCATTTAATTTCTTCTTAACTACTCAACTGTAGCAGGGCTGGCAACTATTCTGAAATTTCATAGAATAATAGAAACATGGAATTGTAAAATATGCTGAGTTGCAGGGGACCAGTAAGAACCATTGAAGTCCAACTCCAGGCCCAGCTCAAGACACCCCAAGAGTCACACTACATGGCTGAGACCATTGTCTAAATGCTTATTGAAATCAAGACAGGCTTGGTGTTGTGACCACTTCACTGGGGAACCTGTTCCAGTGCCCAAACATACTTTGAGTGAAGATCTTTCTCCTGATATCCAACCCAAACCTCGCTTTACACAACTTCAGGCCATTCCCTTGGGTCCTGTCCCTGCTCACCAGACAGCAGAGATCAGTGCCTGCCCCTCCTCTTCCCCTCACAAGAAGTTGTAACTGCACTGAGGTCTCTCCTCATTCTCTTCTCCTCCAGGCTGAACAGAACAAGTTCAGCCACTCAGCCACTACTCACGGTTTCCCCTCCAGACTCTTCACCATCCTTGTGGCCTTGCTTTGGACACTTTCCAACAGCTCAATGTCTGTTCTGTGTTGTGGCACCCAAAACTGTCCCCAGCACTGGAACTGAGGCCGCCCCAGGTCAGAGCAGAGCGGGACAATCCCCTCCCTTGCCCGGCTGGCGATGCTGAGCCTGATGTCCTTCAGGACACGGGTGGCCCTCCTGGCTGCCAGGGCACTGCTGGCTCATGGTCAACTCACCACTGACCAGGACACCCAGCTCCCTTTCTGTGGCGCTGCTCTCCAGCACCTCATTCCCCATTTTATACAGACAACCAGGGCTGCCCCATCCCAGGTGCAGAATCCAGCACTTTGCACAGTTTGATTTCAGAGAGCAATGAAAAAYAGATTTATAAATGTCTCCACCCTAAGTAACAGGGTGGCAGATGCAGAAATATTTGCATCTGTTTTCTTTTAATTGATCATTCATTAGAATCTATAATTTTACCATAGCATCCAGAATCACCAAAACATAAATATTTGCATAGAGGGAAGGCTTGAGAATAAGATTACCCTTTCAGGAAAGTTAAATAAAATAAAGGCAAAACCACCCTATCCAAAATGTCACAAATTATAAAATTAAGCTTAAAAGCAGTAGTGACAAGATTGTTTATAAAACTATAGCATCAAATTAAAATAATTATTCTTTTTTTACATATTAGACTTTAGATACAGTTATCTCTGTTCAATATATGCCCAAAATGGAAGCAATTTTAATACTGTAATCATCAATTCTGAAAGAATTTGAAGAAAATTTACTAGGCCCAGACTGTAYTGACAGTGTTCTACCGGATGTGTATCAGTTTGAAAAGTTGCTTCATTTTCGAGTTTAATCGGAAGAGAGCAAAACTTCCCTGTAGCCTCAATGAAGCCTAAATCTTTCTGGATTATTGTTAGCATTATTATCATAGAAGGCTAAAAGAAAAGCAATGTATTTTTAATGTTTTTTAGTAAATATACAGGCAGCACAAAAATGTGGAAGCCTCATTTTGTATTACCTTCCAACATTTTTGTACACTGAACTCTACAGAAAGCTTTCTCTAAGGATTCAACTCAATTAGAGAATTAATTTCCTTCATAACTATTCATGATTTCTATTTGCTTTACTGAAAATGTATGTAGTAAAGCTTTACTGACATTTGGTGCTGGTTTCTAAGATTTTGCTTCACCTAATGAAGATTAAAGATGCTATATGGAAAACCAGTATTTCCCATGGTCTCAGAATATTAGGAAAAAAATTAAAAAATTCTGAGAGCTATTTTCTTATGATTAATGTTAATAGGAAGAAGAAAGTGAATTTTTTTTTTTTTTTAAGATTTTAAGAGTTTCTCACCATGGGGCTGCTTTCTCAATTTTCCACACTTGAGTAAAAACTATTAGYTTTATTTCAGGGACACCAAATGGTTAGTCAGACAAAGAAAACTTTAAAAGGAACAAAAATGTATAGCAAGACAGACCTAGTACTACAAAAGAACAGAACTGGAAACAGCTAAGAGTTTGAAAGTAACCATCTGAACATTCTAAGAGGTCAAAACTGAGACTACAACTCAGAGGAAGAATATCAAGTCATTCTGACTATCTTTGGAAATCAGAAGCTTAAATCAAAAGTGAATGTGCATACCTGAAATAAAACTTAAGAGCAGTGTTGGCTATAAATAAAGACACTGAAAGATATATTCCTATAATTTACAAAGAACCAGAAAATGCATAGGCAATTCTGCTCACCTGTCTTCACTAAAACGTCGACCAACCAAAATTTTACATTTGTCTGGAGGGAGACAAGCTGCTAGCAAAGGTACTGTTCTTAACACTCGACTCTCCTGTAAAAAAAACAAAGGTTAATTTTGAATAAAATAAAAAAAAGGCTTCTACAAATTGCTAATGTTATCATTCTCTATCAAATTCTGTTGACTACAGAGAAAAAAATTTACTAGATAATAGGACAAAAAATCTTCAAGAAAAAATACCCAACCTTGATGCTTCAAATTGTATTATTTTGCCTGACAATATTGAACTTAGTCTCAACTAATCTCTGATCAYCAGCATAGATTTGAATTAGGCTATCAGTATCAAAAACAGTAACAAAAGTTCACAGAGAATCATAAGATAAGAAATAGCAGGCAAAAACGGCATTAGCATTAATGTAATAGTATCAGTAGAAAACTAGGGCAAGGCTCAATTTCCACAAACAGATGCTAAAAATAAAAGCACAGGTTGTGTGAGAACAGACCATGTGAAATGCAAACATCTCCACTCTGCTGTCACTTCATTTCAGACTAACCCGGACAATGACACCTACACTGCCACAAAGATTCTGTCTCATGCCATTCAGGGTTTGGGAACAGGCACCTCTCTACATTTTTATGCCACAGATGAGGAAGGTGACCACCATRACTGGGTGGGGAGCAGGGGGTCTTCATTTCTCAAAGAGCATTAAAAAAAAGCTGTGTTGAAGAAGGGCCTCAGAAAGTAAAGGAAGGAAGTAATGGAAGCAGGAAGTTGAAGCAAACCATCTACTCCTCAAAAACAGCAAAGTACTTCTGTGCTTCATTTAACATAGCTGCCAATGAACTGTGTCCAGACAAGAATTAGTACAAATTGAGCATCAGTTTGTGGGATTTCAAGTTTTGTCTTCCTGTCAAGGAAGTGGAAGCATAGTTTGATCTCGCGCTTAGTGAAAACATCACACCAACAACCAAAAACTGAATGGTAGTTTCAGTTTCTTTATTTATCATAAGATGAACAAAGGAAGGTTATTAGCTGCATCTAGAAGGAGACAGGACACTAGATGTCAGGTAAGAATCATGAAAGCCCTAAACCCAGTAAAAGAAATGAGTTCTCACAATATTTTCAATTTGGATGCCTCATGATTCAGACAATGAACATCTAAACTTCAGTCCCTAAACCACAGACCACAGGATTGATTAATGAAACCCAGGGTGGGGGCAGGGGAGGTTTTGGTCTGCCTTTTGATTTAAGAGCCACATCTCAACATCACAGTATTTGTAAACACGTGAGGCCCTTATTGCCCTTATTAACTCATTCTGGGCAGATGTTACTTCCACAAATATCAATGCGCAGCTGCCTGCACTCTCACATTGTCTTGCCACCAAAGTGCTATCAAAATAGTTTTGTAAAGACTTGTAACTGTTGCCCAAACTTATATTAATTTTCTTTTTTCTGAACCTTATCTACTGATCCTTTATGAATAAAATATCATGGAGTTGAAGAAATAGCTGCCCTGCTACATCCACCACCATTTTTCATGGCACCAGCAGCATGATGTCTCCTAGGGACAGATGAAGATCAAAGTACCTTGGGAGTAAGGTGCCAAAAACGCGAGGGAGAAATATCCRTCAAACTGCCATCAATTTTTTCTATGTCTGCAAAGCAGAATAAGCCATCAATTGTGGTACAGTATTACTTGTCTTTATCATAATTACATAACATTCCAATTCACTAGTCAGAAGCCTCCCTTCTTCATAAGAATGTAAGAAGTGGCAATAAAGGAACTGAAGAAAATCAACTATTTGTGTCTGATGAGTAAAACCAGAGGAGCTGTCATCAGCCGGGAGAAAGTTATTCAACTGTTCCCTCCAATGTCACATCCTGACTTCACAATTGAAGACATATCAAATAAATACATTCTCTTACCAAGACAGGAAATTAAATTTTCCAAGCTAAAAACAACCAAAGACAAATAAATAGTAAGCTAAAACATAAAATCCAAAGCTGAAAGGAATTGAGAACAGAAGCTTAAGTGGAGCTAAGTCAAAATAACATTAAAAAAGGTTTCATTTGTCATTAAAAATGTATCTAGTTTATATATAACATATTTGTTATAATACCAGCAATTATCTGTTTACTTTTGTGAAAGAGAGCAGTTTCTCCAGTTTCTCTCCTTTGTTCTTCTCAGTGTTCTAAAAGTCCTTTGCAATTCTTTTTTTATTCATTATGTGACCACTGAAGTACACAGTTAGAAATAGGACTGAAGGACTTACGTGGTGGGCTGACCTTGGCTGGCCTCTAGGTGCCCACCAGCCACTCTATCACTCTCTTTTCAGCAGAATGGGGTGGGGAAATAAGATGTAAATGAACTTGTGTGCCAAAAGGCCATGGGCAGAAGCAAAAGAAAATAAAAATATTTTGTTCTCCATTTCCTATCACCAGGTAAAGTGCAGACACTTTCAGGGAAGCAGGGCCTCAGCATACAGCAGTTCCTACACAAGCCTCAAATAAGAGATGCCATTCCCCATCCACCTCCCCAGCTCTTACCGTGTTATATGGTATGGAATTCCCCCTAATCAGCCTGGTTTAGCTGTTCTGGCTATGTGCCCTCCAATCTCCCATCTGCCACCAGGCTACTGGCCTTGGAAGGCAGTTTTGGAGGGGCAACCCTGATGCTTCATGAGCGCTGCTCAGCAGTACTCCAAAAACTGTAGGCACAGCTCTCTGAGAGGTGCAGTGTGAAAAGCCAACACCATTCCTGCCAGGCTCAATGTAATTTACTTCTGCATTGTTTTTTGTTTTCTAGAAATTTGTGATAACTCTGGATACCAGAGCACTATTCATCTACAATGAAAAAACAGTTCAAACCAATAGAAATATTTATTAAAGCCAGCGGATATATATTTTCTTCACATTTGCTTATGAATTTTTAGAACTAGAAGAAAGAATTCATCCCTCACACTTATTTCTTACTGTTCAATAAGAAATACTATACAGAAAAGGTATTATAATGAGCAACTCAAACATATTTACTGGTATTAGACCAATATATGAAGCCATTAAACACACAGTCTAAATTTTCTTCTCAGATGCTTAACATGGACAATTCTCACAGTAAAAAAGGCAGGGAATGAGAACAACTTCAACAGATACTCTCTGCTATGCCTCAGGGTTCTRTTCTGAGTTATACCCATAACTCAGGTTCTGAAAAGTACAAAATTACCTACATCCCACTGGCAGTCACTTTTAGAATGATCAAAGGCAAAGGTAAGACTAAAAGGGGTTTGTACACCTTGCTGCTGTGCCGCTGGACTGTCCTATAAGAGCAGGTATGAAAGAGGAAAAATGATAAAATAATTTTATTTACTTTTATACATATATATTCATCTATATGCAAACAAGAAAAATCGACCAGACTGAGYAAATAATCCCTTCAGCTTTGTACTAGTCTTGATGCTGGGTTTCTATATATTTAGTTTTTAAATTACTCTCATGATGAACAATGGTACAATAACACTGATCTGAAAACAGGTATTTATACCTTGACATGGAATGCTGAATTCTCTTTGGATTCCCTCATAAAAATCTAAATAATTCATGTACCTATTATGCAAAATGAAAGCTTGATGGTAGAATTTTTCACCAAATACCAGATATTTGCATAGGTCTGTCTCAATACCATCATTTCATCACCATTGAAGGCTTACTCCAATGCAGTGAAGACTTACAAAGCCAATAATCATGCACACAGGGGATGACAGTCAAGACTGATGTGCAGCAAGGGAAAGATATTCACTACCTGGTATGTTTAATGGGGTATTTTTGAAAYAGACTATTAAGAGTGTATCTGTAACGCAATGGCAGACTGAATGACCTGATACAGTCCAGAAAGCTTATCTGCCTTCAAGACTGACTGTTTTGAGTACAAGCAGCTACAAGCAAAGGGAACTTACCTTTGCTCAGGTATGCCTCTGCAGCCATGGAATCAAAAGCATCATCAAAGACAAACTAAGAAAACACTTCCAAAGATGACTGTAAGATATTCCTAGTTTCCCACCATTTAACAGGACTTATCTCTGATAAGCCAAGAGCCCTCATATAGTTGGATAGTTACCATACAATAGTCTTCCAATGGCAGTTTATTGCATGAATTATCATTATGTAATACAGTCTAATGGAAAACTTGCATATCTTTGTAGCAGACAGCTTTGTAATTGCTGATTAACAAAAAAATTGTAGATAGCTTTTCAGACAGACACAGAAATAGTGTACAAAATCTAGAAAAATCTGCAAACTTTTTCTAATACCCTCCACCATGAASAGAAATTGAGCACAATTAAATTGCTGGTTCAATATCTCTGTCATATTTTTAAACTTCTTTTTTCCAACAAGTGACCTTCAGCATATATTTAGGCACTTTTGAAATAAGAAGTAACATGGAAGAGTAATCCTATTATAAGCCATCCATTAAAGATCAGTTTTTCCATTTATGGCCCAAATAGGTCATGGCTTTTGTTTTGTATCCCTGTGAGAGAAGACTTTCTTTGCATATTGRTTATGCTACTATTGATTGAGCAAACAGCTGGACCTTGAGAGTACAGTTTTCTGAATTCCACAGTCTTATTGTAGACCCACCATCTACCCAACTGTGGTAAAATTTTTAAAAGCCTTGTTATCCACTTCCATAGGGCACTGTCAACCAAAGAGAAAAACATCAACATATGGTCTCCTATTAGTAAACCAAAACATACTGTTCTGAGGCTGAACTGTAGCTTTTCATTGGTTAAATAGCTAAGGTCATTGCTAAGAGGAATTACTTAATTCCTGCTCTTAAAAGAAGACTAACATCAATAAAAGACCACTGCTATAATCAAAAGACATTTCTTCATGGATCAACTCTAAGCACCACTATGACACACTGTGCTCATAGAATCACAGAACCACAGAATCAAAGAATATGCTGAGTTGGGAGGGACCCATGAGGATCATCAAGTCCAACTCCTGGCCCCACAGACCACACCATGTGCCTTTATGTTATTTAATATTATTTAATAACATTGTTACTTTATTTTTATAGTTTGTACAAAGGCAAGTAGATTTCAATTCTAGTAGGCCTATACAGTTATGATGAGATGTTTTGCATGGAATTGCAGAAATAAGGTATTATAGCAGAAGATAACAATAGTTTGGAAGAACTCAACAAAAAATACAGCAACTCAGATGAACTGGCATTCTGTCATGAAGTTTAAAAGGAAAAATCATTATATGATTGCCCTGATATTGGCTGGGATAGAATTAATTTTTTTCCCAGTAGCTGATACAATGCTGTATTTCATATCCAGGGTGAGAATAATTTTGATAGCAACAATGAAAACACCAGCATGTTAAGTAGTGTTTACCCTAAACCAAGGATTCTTCAAGTGCCTCACATTCTGTCAATATGAGGAGCTGTACAAGAAATCTTAAGGGAGCACGTCCAGGTCAGATAACTCTAGCTGACTAAACATGGATATTTCATACCATACCCCAGTATTTAAACTGGAGATGGTCAGAGTTGCCAGTTGCTGCTCAGGGATGGGCTGGGCATCAGTCAGCATGTGGTGAGCTTTGTATTGTGCTATATCACTTGCTATTATTATTATTAGCATCATTAGTACTACTATACTTCACTTCATGCAATTAATTAAACTGTTCTTATCTCTCTCACAGAAAGTTTTACCTTTCTTCCTCCTAATTCTCACCCCTATCCCATCTGGCAGAGGGGAAAGTATTGTCATACTGCATGGTACTCAGCTGATGGCTGGGGTCAAAGCATGACAATGATGTTGACAGCACAGCTGTTTCCTCCTGTCTACCATTGGCTGCATTAGGATTCTAGCTGAAATCCCACAATTACCACAGATTACTCACCTCTGCTGGGTGCTGAATTATATACAAGCAGGTGGAGACCTTTAGCGGATGTACAGGCAAAAATGGACACAAACACACCTTCTGAGGACGGCTACATGGCAAAAGGGAGTGAGAGAACAATAAAAGCCATTAGCAGTTTGTGAAAGAGGACACAGATACATTGCACAAATACATATCACATTGCCTAAGAACTTTCCCTAACTCCATTGTATTAAACATGATGTAATTTGACATTTGAAACTCCTTTCACTTCTACAAATAATGAGGCAAAGCTTTCATTGAAACAGCATTTTGAGAACAGACCCTTGCTGTGGTTTGATTAGGGTTAAAGAATTCTAAAAATTCTTCCATCATCTTTAGGATGAGCAGCTTAATACTATCTTTATTAGACAAGTCTGTTACAGCTTTTCTAACAAGTTAGTTTCAACAATTTGATGAGATATAATGGACATACACTATTTACAATTTATGTTATATTTATAATGGATTTATTAGAATATAACATTCTACAAGTATACACACATAAAATCCCAGACATGCTGTGTTTTAATTTTTTATAATTCCATCTATGCTAAAATATGGAGCAGACATGTAGAATGAAAAATCCTTATCAGGAACTTCTAATCTAAGTCAGAAAAATAGGCAAGTTTTTTAAAATTCTTTGGTGTACTGCACGAAGCTCCTGAAATGCCTAGCTAAAGAACAGTATCTAAAGAAATTAACCTATGCTTAGGAAACTGATGTGCTGAATAATCAAGAATAAACAGAAACAAAGAACTACATTTGAAATTATTCACACAGTAATTGAAGTTGTCACTTCAGAAAAACACAYATTCACATGCACATGGTCTAGTTCCTTGTATAAATTATTCAGGTACTCAGAAAAATGAAAAATTTTCTTATCAGTGAAACTACTACTTGTATTGACCAATTAAGGTCACACCATCTCTGCAAACATCTCTCAGCTTAAAATATACAAAGTCAGTATTTTCAGTAGTGATAGGCACTTGGAGAACAATTTCACCTGCACCYTCCTTGTAACCATTTTAATTAACAGTTCATACATTAATCACAGGAAAGACAGAAAACAAGGAATCACTGCAGCAGATGTGATTCCAAGGAATAAATTCTGAAGACAGGTTCAGATTAAATTCATGATGAGCCCTACTGAGAATGAATTTGCTTACTCACAAGAGCACGTACACAGACAGGTGAGTTAAGTAATGTTACAGTCATCCAAGCCAGTACAACTGTTCTGCATTCAAACATTAGCATTTAACAGTAAATGGTAGCATTATAAAAAGGCAGTAACAACAGATAAGCTCCTCTTTATCAGCTGACAGCCTGAGATGATTTAGAAGTTGTACTTCTAGCCCTAACTATTGAGGCACAGAGGATATTCTCTTCTCCACAGAATATACAGTTAAAAGGTTACCCACCACCAGCCTGAAGTGAGGATGGAGGGAATATTGATGCAAGACAAGGAATTGACACTCACCAAAATAAGCACTGGAAAAAACATATAAATATTTAGACTAATAGGCCCACAGTCACTACATCAGCCTAATGACAAATTGTCAATTATTCTGATACAMCTCTGGTATACTGTTCTAGTAGCACGCTGTCTGGTTTTCCTTCACATTTCTAGTGCTGGCATTTTCCTGCTGCTAATGCTGCACAAATTTGGCACATTCTGTTGTATTAATGGCCAGGCTTTGGGCCTAAAATGTTCAGTTATTTGACTATTCAGTGGGCTACCCAAGGGACCTTCATCATGAATGAACTGAAACCAATGTCACTTCTGGGTCTGGTCTGTTGCTCTCCACTGCAATCCCACTGCCCTTTTCCCAAATTTTCCAACATGCAAGCAATTTAAACAGAAATCTCTGATTTAAAAAAAAAAAAAAACAAACTTTTGTTAACAATCTAGAAGTAGCAAATACTTCTAGGAGTATTTTTTCTCCACTGTTCTAGGAGTGGAGGCTGCTTGTTGCCTGTGCCCTGATGGTTAAGTCAAAGTTCCTCTTTTTGATCATCAGATTTATCAGAAACTCAGGTGTGTGTACCAGTGTGATTCCTTGGCTTCTCCCCAACAGCAGGTTCACTCCAACAGCTGGTTTTACCAACAAGATAAGCTGTTAAAGCTCTCCCCATTATGGCATTTTCTGCTGAAGGGAGACTAAAGCATGAAAATCTACTACAGCAAGCTGCTGCAAAACAGTTAGCAAGTGACTTCAATCCAATGAGCTACACTGTTCATTAGCTCATATAGTCAAACAAAAAGAGCTTCCTGTGATTTCTGACCTCAGGGTGTTTAATTACAACAAATTTCACTACATATAACTTTCTTACTGTCAAGTGTCCCTTTAGTATATGCTTTTTGTATTTTCCACACTGGTTTGCATTTTTCACAAGTAGTTTTTTAAGCTTTGTTAACCTCGCAGAAAAAAAAGAATTAAATCCAAGCAAAAAGAAGGAAATTACCTGGAAAGTAAGTATTTTCAAACAGTTGCAAAACAAACTCGACATATAATTTGATTTGTACGGAGCAGAGGGCAGACTATAACTAATATACTATTTCCAAATATAATTTAATTACTCACATATGCATATACATCACTTAACATTAAGCACCCAATTAGGTACCTAATTACGTTTAATACATACTTTTAAAAACCTGTCCTGAGGGCACAAGACTATTTTTGTAAATTTACTTGGGAACCTAACAGTTATTTGTGAGACAAAAAAACCCTAATATTCCTACATGAAACTGACATTACTAGTCAACAGCTGTGGGACAGGAAGCACTGCAGAACAAATCAAGTTCTGTTCCACCACAACAAAAGCTGTCTTTGCTCTGAGAAAGGCCACCTAGGCAGAAAAGGCATTTTGCCTTTTTTTTTGTTTAAAGATTCTGATTTTGTCTTGCCCTATATACACAGCTGATGTTATAGAAGAGAAGGAACAGCAACAGGAACTTTTACACTGAATATCAGTTTTCTCTCATTTCTGGAAATTAGAGAAGCAAACAGCTCTACGCAGAAGCAGTAGCATTTAGAATATTAAGGAAAAGATTTTCTGGATGGGGAAAAGGATTTSGAGTCAGATAATTTTTGTTGCATTATTCACCTGTATGCAATTGTACTGCTCAAAGCTACCCAGTGGATAGCTTCTTAGATGKTTTTCAATACAGTATTTCTAGTCTAAAAACTTACGGCAAAATAATCTATCACACTGACATGACTAAAAGAAAAAAATAATCATTCATCATAATATATTGGAAGAGTGTTCGATTTGAAAAAGATAGCCATGTACATGTATTGCTATTCAGAATAACATTAAGTCTATCTTCCCAGCAGAACTGAATACGGACAGTGGACTGTGGTGTCAGGTTTAGTGTGATTACTAGTTTCTAGGCAGAGATATTCTAAAAGTAAATATGCAGTAGTCTGGAAAATAGTGAGCTAATTCTGAAACTCTTTCCAAGTTTCTGTATTATTTGACTGCAAATATGTCCTCACTTGCTTAGAACTAAATTTTACGTTGCTACATGTCCAAAGGCTTCATCTGAGAACAAGCATCACTGTGAAGGCAAACAAGCACACTCTTACACCCATATTCAGGTAATTCAAGGATTTAAAACCCAAAGTAAGCAAAGACTAACAAAGATACAATTTTATGGTCAGCATTTATAGACGTGTATGGAAACATACAGAGGTTGAGTGTGCCAAACACATGTTCTAGAAACAATGCTTCCAACATTAAAATAAGGAAGAGACTGATTTTTTTAACTACTAACACTTGTAGCAACATATTCATATTCCAACACATATTGCCAAGGTCAGGCCCCAGACTGTATTTGCAAAAAAACATGCCTGCCAAAACAGAAATTGCTTCAAGTACATTAGATTTCTCTATCATTTTTGTCAAAACACCAAGGGTTTTCAAGGTCAAAACCCACCTGAGAAGTCTGAAGAAAAGCCACAAAGTTACCATATGTTTGTTTTATACTAATGCTTTAATATATGCTTTATACTGACACAAGTTCATTACATTCATGAATTAAAACAACATTCAGGAGCTTTAGAAAGCTGAGTGTRTGGGAAGTTTAAAAAGAGAAGCCCATTTATTTTTAAAAATTCAAGAACTGTTATTTTCACTACTTTTATGTTAGAGTACAAACAAAAAATAAAATTTATTGAAGATGACATTTTGCATTCTCCACCTTAACCACTACAGCTATAGAAGGAACATAAAAGAAAGAGTGGACTAAGTTAAACATAGATAAGCATAAAGTTATGCATTTATGAAGAAACAATCTTAACCCAATATTTAGAAAAAACAGTGTCTGAAGTTAATATGATATAACATTCAATGGTACTAACTTTCAATAAATAATCCTGTGGAAACAGCAGTTTAATGCCTGGCAGATCTCAAAAATACAGATCAGTGTTGTAAAGTGTAACTAAGAAAGGATTAAATAATTAAACACAAAATTTTTTTATGATACTACATAAACCTCTGGTATGCACTCTGAGTGCTGGAGAAGTCAGATCAAAATATCTGAAGTGATTTCTAATGTCATCATGTCTATGTTTCTTTCAGGTTTATTTTAGATATTCTTTACTCAAGAAAAATTTCAAGACTTAGCTTTAATGGCATTTCCTGAGAAAAATCAGGCATAGAAGATTACTTAAGACTTTATCATGTTCCAGCTCCCATTTTTTCCTCCAGTCTCTTTCAAAAGACTAAGAAACTCACTGGTCAAAAATTAAATCCTTACAAACTTCATTAGGAGTCAATTGCAACAGAAAAACACAATATCAGAAACACAGGCAGAGGGAGTATCAAGAGCAATAACAGAGCACTTCCTTTTTCACTTGGTAATCTGTATAACACCAGCTTCCTGGAAAAGAACAAAAGGAAAAAGGGAAAGTCAATGAACTTTGCAGATACTCACATATGAACCAAATCTTGCCTTCAGCTAAATTCAAAAAAAAAAAAAAAAAAAAAAAAAAAAAAAAAAAAAAAAAAAAAAAGACATATTGCTAAAGTTTTGTTTCCCACAAGAAGTTATAAATAAATAAAACAGGTGTATGGGTTTGTTTTGTTTCATTTTTTTAATGGTGCAACCAGTGAATTTAATGGAATATATCTTAGTTTCCTGAATAAAACCACACACTTAAATGTGTATGCACAGGAAAAGCATCTCATAGAAATCACGGTGAAAACTTTCTATTCAAAGAAAAGATCACATACAAGAAAAAACTTGTTTCCACCCAATAACATGAATCAACTACTCTGCAAGCAAATTGCCTTCAGGTGTTAAAATGCAACTAAAGAAAATGTAGCTATCCTACACAACAGCTTTTGTAACCTTTTCAACACAATTAAGGACAGCAACTTTAAGCAACGGAACACAGAAATAAAGTAACTCAACTGATCTGAAATCTAGAATATTTRTTCTAATTCACATGAAAACTTCTACCACAGCTCTCATGAGAAGAGTTATAAAATCATTTGGTGTCTCTCCATTTTGCAGATCATTTTCCAATGCACATCAAATGTGATCTGTGCTAAAGAGCTACAGGCCCCAAGTCTCAATGTCAGGACTTCATATAATACCATATTAATATCAGCTTCCTCCTTTTACTGCTCCTGAGTGCCAGCCAGAAAACAAAAGCATCCTCCTAGAAACACTCATTTAAATCAACAGTATAAATAGATCAACAGTAGAATAGCATGAGTTGGAAGGAATTTTCAAGATCATCTCATTCCAACTCCCCTGACATGATCAGTGACACCTTCTAGTAGATCAGGTTGCTGAAAGTCCGATTCTGGCCTTGAACGCTTCCAGAGGTGGGTCACCCACAGTTTCTCTGGGACAACTGTTCCAGTGCCTCACTATCCTTATGGCAAAGAATCTATTCCTAGTACCTTATTTAAACCTAATTTTATCCCTTTCATCTTATTGTTAGTGCTTCTTTTACAATTCAAAACTGCAATTTATTCTGAGTTCCAAAACTTTTCAATCTACCTCCAGGAAAAGCCAATGCAGTACTAAATATTAAATTCATTAAAATATGCCAGATTAAGTTCAACATTTTCTACCAGAAGACAAGGCAGTATAACAAATTTCCAAACCAATATGACCATAAAATTGACCAATTAGATAGAAGTTACCATAATATTCAACAAGTTCATTTCCAAGTGACTTTCCTGATAGTTGTACGATTGATAAAACGTAGCATTTGCTTTCCTTACCACAAGTTACTACCACACAGCAAGCTTGGTCACAGTACAGAGTCACTATACAACAGAGGCATTCAAAATGCAATGCAGCACTCTTAGAAAAAACCTAGTATACCACTGGAACTAACAGGGACAAGGGCTGCAACAATGGGAAAATGAAATGGGATGGCGCCGGAGACACTTCAGAAAAGAGGTACAGAAAGAGGTTCAGAAGGGAGACAGAGTCATCTCCCTGCCTCTTAACAAGGCATGCACTACAAGCAAGCAGCTAGGAGATCACAGAAGTATTTCCTAGCACTCAGCTTCCCTGGCACCAACTCCCAGCAATTCTCCTGCTCCTAAATGGTATGGCAAGAAGATATATCCTTTGCCCTTCCTTCTGCTTTCCATTCTACTCTGAGAACTATGGCCCTTGTGCAAAATCCTGATTTTCCATCATAGTCAATCAACATTTCTCCATCCATGTGAAAACTTTGCTTCTTGCAAATTTGAAACAAACCTGGGCCTCTGCCCAGAGCACTGGACTTCAGAAAACCCAAAGAAAGAAAAAGGTCATTAATTGACAGGGTCACCAAGGAATACCAGCAGAGACTAAGTTCAAAAATATATCTGTTAATGAACATTTTACTACATCTGTTAATTATAACATTTATTTCATGAACAGTTGTGTTGTATCATACAATGGGTTGGGGGAAAATTCACAGCAATAAAAAAGGTATCCATCATCAAAAATTACTAAAGCATAAAGATACACTTTTTAGTTCAGAAAATCACAAAGCCACTATTCCTATCTGCCATAAATATCACTCTACAGGTGTCCTGTATTTATGCTGCTCCCCAGGCATCTGTTATTCATTGTTTAGCTCTCCACCACACGAATCTCATATCTGACCCATCTGTTCTGACTGTGGTTTACAGGCACAAAACACTTTAAAAAAAAAAAAAAAAAGAAGCTGTGGACCATTATCCAGCTCCTACACTCAGCAGGAGAAAATGAAGCTCAGCAAGGCAAGTGTTGAAAAGTAAAGACTGTATGTGTTTCCATTTTAACATTTTCTTTCAGAGCAACCCAATGCATTTCAGGGATTACATCATGAGCTCTTACCGGAAAAGAAAAAAACAACTCTATCTCACAAAGCAAAATTATAAAAAGTATCTATAATGGAAGTCTTTAAAGAAGATGTTGTGCTACCAATAATTTTCAGCTCAGAGTTTTCAGCAGTTGACAGCCAGCTACTAGAAAGAGGATTTACATCACCAACTCATTTCTTCTTCAGCACCAAACAAAAATCAGTTTGTAATGATTTTCAGTCAAAGTTTAACTGGTCTGGATTTGAACAACTGTAGCAGTACATTTGAAAGGCCTTACTTACAAATATTAAAAGAACTTATTCTTCCTGGATTTAAGACTAAAACTGGACTAAAAAGGCAACTCTTCAAAGTAAGAGACAGAAGCASTCACTTAGCTCATGACAAGCTCTGATTTCTCAAAGAAAACCTTCCTATCTTTTGGAAATTCATGAAGAAAAATACTTTACTTCCAAGTGTCTGGTAGCTTAACTATCATTCCAAACTTCTATTTTGCATTGCCGTATTTTTCACAGCGGTTTTCAACACTAAGTAAATAGTACAAGAGATTTTATCCTCATCATCAATAGTAGTAGTAGCACATATTGAAGACATAGTATATAGAAAATTACCARTTAAGGGTGAAGTGGCTTTCATACAGAAGTTATAACACTACAGTGACAGGCAATTATATTAGAAGAATTCTAAATTAATTTGGACTTTAACTCTACAATAGAAAGCAACAGGTTAGCCAACAAAATTAATAGATTCTTTAGTACAGCATGTATACGAATGCTATAACAGTATGCTAGCCTTAATAAGTGATGTTTTGTATATCTTCATACTGAAAGTATACAGATAAAAATCAATATATTTTAAAAATAGGCAGCATGGACCTTATTAAAGGCTTTTAGATTGTGCAGTGTTCTCATGTGCCCATCTCCCAAGGCAAATAACCTTTCTGCCTGACCAATTAAATCATAAATAAAGGACAAACATGTTAGTTTGGGGATTTTTTTCAGACTGCAATGTTCATGGCAGCTTTACAAACCTAATCAGAACATATCCAAAACAACAAGTATCTTCTAATGCTTTAAAAGAGAAGTGGTATGAAGAAGAAAAGAACAAAATATCCACACTGTATAATTTTCTGAACTTATTATATGTAAGCAGACTTTGGCAGGCAGCTTTCCTTGTAAATAACTTAAATTAACAAATCAATAGAAGAACATTCTTTCAACAGCTTAACTGTTTACATTAAAGTTGGCTGTGGTTTCCCCTGGAACTAATAGGAGTAAATAAATAAAATAGCATTTAGCTTATGCAGCACTGCAGTCATTACAGAAAGGCCAGGAAAGCCAAAAACTAATGAGCCTGAGACTGTTGACATTTTCATGCATCTTGGCTCTACAGTCTGGCAAAATAGCTGGCACCCTGACAAGCTTGATGCCAAACAGCTAGCAGAGCTTTAAATTTGTTGAAGAAGGTGAAGCAGTAATGGCATTTAAAGTGAGCCACTGAAACATCAAGAAGTTAAATCGTGCATTGCCATCTTATAATTCCCAATCTGTTTCACAAGTTTAGATGCTATCACAAGAAAAGACAAAGCAGAAAAATTGGGTAACCAAAACGCCTCATGAAAACGTTCAGAATTTCCCAGGGAAGAAAGGAATCCACCAATCTAAGCAAGAAGAGAAAAAAAGAAAAAAAAAAAAAAGTAAAGAAAGAAAAATTTCCAACAATATAGCATCAGCATCTTGGGTCTGGTAGGCTTGGTAGCCCATTGCATGCCTCCACAATGTCTCTCCAGGTGGTTAATCAGCCCTCCTCCCCCTCTTCTTCTCAGTCTGGTAGCAGGGTGTGAGCGAACACAASTTCTTTAGCACCCCATGTAATATAAACGTTCATAATTAACAGTGAAACAGGGAAGGTTCACAATTAGCAGTGAGACAGGGAATCTGAGATAAAGACACGGCTACCAGGAGCTACTGAGAGTATATTTCAGGTGAGGGTTTCAAACAGCAACTGAAGCTGTGCAAAAGGAGTCTACATACCTAAAGTTAAATTAACTAAACGTTTCCTGCACTCTTGTTTTGCTATTGTTTCCTGATTTAAAAAAAAAAAAAAAAAAAAAAAAAAAAAGATGATTGCAACTTGCAATCATGTTACTTGTTAGGGGTAACATTGCAAACACCTATGCAAGCAAGAATAAAAACTTCTAACACTAAATTTCTATGTCCCACTTTATTGGGTATTTTCAATTACATGCATGACAGTCTCTTCAAAAAACACCGACCAAGTCTGCAATTGCAAAACCAGCCCTTCTATCTCAACAAAAGCAATAGGTCTTTTCATATTTGAAATTTAGGTCTCCTATACAACTTCATCTTATTTAATACAGTATTTTAAACATAGAACTTACTGAAATGTATACTTATTTTTTAATAATAAAACCAACTCTGAATCCGAGTTTGAAACAAGAAAAGGGTGCCAAATTAACAGCTCACTTCTGCACCAAATGAAGTCAAGGGATTCTGCCATTGATTTTTAATGAAAGCAGGCTCCGTATCCACACATCTTTCAGAAGAGCTAAGTCCTTGTGTCTCTCAATCCACACAACAATGCTATTTCCTGTGACTTCCAGCTATAAATTAAACCTTTTTTCCTTTCAAAAATTTAAAAAAAAAATCTATTAAATGAATGCATTGTTATAATTTATTGTGGTAAAATAATACAAAATAGCATTCCCTTTCTAARCTATATTTAGCATTAACATAAAAGTAGATAACTCAGACAAAACTTTAAAGAATACAGACTCCTCTTAAAAGAAAGATCTACCATTCTCTGTAGTTTGTCTTCAAGTGAATACAAGCTAAAGTAAAGCTAATGGAGCTTCATATGATGAACAACCAATATTAGAAAAATGGTTATATGTGAAATATAATCTTCAATTTAAGTATTCTAGTATACTATTCGTTTCTTCCATAGATGGTAGAAGAATGGAATTGTGTTTATACACTCAGAAAACTCCAGTATTACTCAACATTATAAAACATTATAAAAGCCTTAAAATAAAGGCACGGTGCAATGTTGCGTTCAACTTCCGGACACCGCTTACCTGTAAGAGCACTTGAGATGTTACACTGCCCTCTAGTGTCCTTTTGCTGAACAGCAGCACTTCGGTCAAGTACGCTGATTCTGATACAGCATGAATCTCATCAAAAAGCAGCCCATTTTCTGACATAATGCAACAAAATAACGTACTTCAAAACAGCTTAACTGATATTTAAAGTTATTTCTTTAATATATGCTGATTTTTACTGAAAACCGAATATTTCTTTTATTTAACCAGGCATCAAGTTCATTAAGCCATTCTAAAACTTTTGGGGTACTGGAACTTGCTGCTTTTAAGATAAACAATCASTGAAGCACAAGTGCTTTGTAAAATTTAATATAGCAGTCCCTATATCAAACCTCAGAAACACACTGATTTTCACCACTCAAGGTGCTTCACAGGCTTCATGTCTTGGGAAAAAATTCTGTCTTTTAAACAAGAAAGTCAGAAGTCTTCTGCACAGACAAAAATTTTTTGCAGAACTTGGAAACACTAGGTTTACAATTAATGTAGTATTTATTTAGCAAGCATGCTCATAAAAGTAAACAAAATGAGGTTAGACTGCAACTTGAGTACCTCATTACGAGATTGACAGGAATATGATGGACTACAATAGTTAAGGTTTTGCACTCATGAAAGTTATTATTGCTTGGTCTGGGAGACCACTGTTATTAACTTAAAAAGAGCACAGCAGTACAAAGCTAAAAACAGACTCATTAAATAATTCAGAACTGGACAGCTTTGGACTCAAAATAGGTATCATTTCAAAGGCCTTGAGCCAACTGATCTCAGCCTTACCAGAGTCTCACCAGGCAACCTAAACGCTCTAGCATTCAACCACTATCACAAAGTGTAATTATTTTTTTCTGAAGCTCAAACACAGCTACACTCTGAATTGACAGCATAGGGCTTTTTCTCCCACCAGGGGATGCTGCTGGCCCATACTTACCCTGCTGCCCACCTCTGCTGCAGGTGGTTCCTTTGCAGGCCAGTATGCAGATCAACAGTGATATCTGGGCACTAAGCTTTSAATGTTCTGTATTTTGTGACGTTCCTCATGACTAGACACCTGTCAATGTCTCTCTGAATGGCATCTCTAACCTTCTGCAGTCCAGCAAATACTTCCTCCACCTGGCTGTCACCAGCAAGTTGGCTGTGCATTCCTTCCATACCATCTACCTGGGCACTGGGAGCATATTCAACAACTTTGCATGCAACATGAACCCTCACAAAAACCTCTCCTACTTCGAAATGTCAATTGTTTGAGTTCAATAGCCCAGGAAGCTCTCTTTGTTCGGTAGACCCATTTAACGACTCTGCTAATTTAGCTTGACTTTTGTGGAAAGCTTTCAAATGCACACTTAGTATTCTTACCTACTCAAATGTAACCACCCCTACTCCAGAACTTGTYATCATGGTTGGATACTGTTAAATCTATTAAACAGCCTGTCAAAGAAGGTGAGCATGGTGTTCCTCCATTTGTCCCCTATCCAAACTTGCTTCAGTGGTACATGACTTCATTAGTCATCTGATAGTGCCCTTACTAAATTTCTCCCCAACTCCTCTCTTAACAGCTTTAAATCTCCATTTGCAAACTTGAACAGAATACAAAATGAAAGCAGYGGCTCATAACAGAATTATATTAAAGCATAACTAACTTAATAGAGTATAACCAATTATATCCACTATACTGTTATAAACAAGAAAGACATCACTGAAGCAGACTTAAAGACTGAAGCTTCAAGACACTTGGGTGCCTAGATACTTTTAAAACTACTTAAGTTTAAAACATATTCATCAGCATCCCTGTTACAGTTTTGTAAGGCATGAAGCAGCTACACATATAAGTAGGATTGTACACTATGTAAGTATATACACATATAAGTTGTACACTATGGATTATTTTTTTAATCTACTTGGAGATGACATATTCCAAAAGGCACTTAAAATCAACTCAATGCATTGTATTAGCTGCCTGCTTTTCATAGACTAGGGTTTTTAAAAGAAACTTAGATGCTCAAAGACAATTTGACTTAGGTCTCTACAGCAATCAGCACAGTYGGATTTCATTGTTCCTTCCTAGGTATTTTAATGGAGAAACTTCCTATTAGAAAGTTCAATTAACAAGTCCTTCTATAAAGACAAGAAAACAAATTTAAACTCTAATGATTTTACAGCCTCAAAACTTCACTTGGTGAAAATTCTAACAAGAGAATTTCTAAAGTTTCTAACCAAGAATTCTAATAAACCAAGGAGGGGAAAAAGAGGGGGGGCTGATTCCTAAATTGCTTAAGTGTAATACTGAATTCAGAAATAGCAGGAAAAACAAGTTCCATATATTGTTAAATTGAATCAGACCATGACTGTTGCTTCATACACAAAGCAAACCATACGAACCCCCAAAACACCTTTTTTTGGATCATCCTTTTTTATAAAAAAACAGTCATGATTTACATTTTATAGCTGTTACAAATATAATACATTGTTAACAAAACTAGTCTTTATCTCTGATTAACTTTTCTGGCACTGGATTTCCTCAGACTGTTTAACTTCCTTAATAAATCGATAAACTCTAGGTGCTTTTTAGATAAAGGGCATTTTCTTTCCACTCTCTGAGATAAGCACCAAAATACTGAATTCCTAACATTTCATATTCATTCCAATTTGACTAATTTTGCCTATTTTCAATTTTATTAAAGTAGACTCTTTGAAGAAATAGAAATGTTGAAGTGCTAAACAGAAATATAAACAAGAATGTCAATTTCATTACACCATAAGAAAATAAAAGTCTTTTATAATAAAAATTGTAAGATTGCATAAGCTGATACTGTCCATTCACACTAAAAGCTTGCATTCAAGGTGCTCCTTCTAAAAGCAGGATGCATGCACACTCAATTTTATTTAATATTTCTAGCCTTTTGGAAAACAGTTGATTGCTTTAAAAAGGAAAAAAGAAAAAATGTAAAAAACCCTCAGAAAACTGCATTATAAATTATTCATATATAAAAAACTAAGGAAAACATGTTGAAAGAAATAAAGATAAGCCACAGTAAGTATTTCACTACTCACAAGGTAAAAAAAAATTATTGTTAACTTTGCAACACAGATCATCTACTATCTACTATTTTGTGCCCACAGAGCCATAGGATGAAGTTTCCAGGACTGATTTGGTCCATTTTCTTTACACAGTTTAAAGAAAGACGAAAAACATATATTGCAAGGACACATTCCCCTTCACATAACTAGTACAGCTGGATATTTATATGAAAGTAAACTAAAACTTGAGATTAACTAAAAATTATCTCTTAGAGATGGTTTGCAGACTTCAATATTGACATGCTCAATAGATACAGGAACTGAGTACAACAATTTTAAAAAAAAATCTGATAGGCATAATTGGTGTACCTCAGAAATTATATATAGAAAGATGGAGGAAAAGAAAAAGCTATGTCTTACAAGCCAAACAAGAGCCATGCTTCTAGTAACAACATAGGCAGTTACTAGGCTGACATATCCAGGAGCCTGAACTTGGGTTATTTATTCCAAGCAAAAAGCATTATAGACTTCCTGAAAAACATTTCAGCAGAGCGTGTGAAGCAGAAGTACAACTGTGGTAAAGCTATAAAAATGCCAAGTGAAAACTGAATCCAGTGTTCAGAAAACTGTTTGACTGAGAAAGGGACACAGAGATGCAAGGGATAAATATGGATGGGACATCAGCTGGTGGAATGAAAAACAATCACTGAAAGGAAGAGAGTAGAATCCTGAAACACCACACCTGAAAGGCAAAACAACCAAAAAAAAATTCAGAAGTGAAAGACATTCAAAAAAACAACTGGAAGAAGTCAGATCACCCTCATAATTCATTCACAGACTAGTCAGGAAAAAAAAAAAAAAATCTAAGAAATTCTAGGCATACAGTTTCAAGAAGGGAAGAAGGTTTGAGTGATGTGCCTGAAGTGGCAGAACAGGCTTCTTTTTTTAAAAATGAAACTCAAACTGTGGGGAAAACTAAAAAA
>NW_026623239.1:687368-720954 GCF_030028575.1 Malurus melanocephalus | reverse complement strand
AAAAAAAAAGAAAAATAACAAAAATAACCCAAAGTTAACTGTATGAGACCAATTCATCAGAGGATGCTCAGACAAACTCTAGAATACACTATACTACAAACAGCCTGGGGATATGTCAGGGCTTGGTCTCCTCAAAAGGGGATAGCACTGCAGGTGAAATTCACTTATGCCAATGCCAGATGCAAGCCCCAGAAACTGCATGAAAAATCACTGAATTTGCTGCACTTAAACCAACTCTCATTTAGGTATATAAATAACAGTCTTCATGTGYCCCCTACTTTTGTAATTCTCAGAGAAAGGAAAGTAAAATTCATCTTTCTTCAGGTTTTTGCTTTGTGCTGTGTTTATAAAAATGAAAAGCAAATCTTGAAAAATAACCACTGGTAGTTTTAGTACTCCTTACAATTAAACTGGGAAGGCCTGATTAATGTTGAAACATTTTTTACCTCTTTTACAATATAATACTGTCCCCAAGGAAAAGTTGTACTTAGTGTAATTACAGAATAGAAGCCAAAGGTACTCCAGTTGTTTTAATTAACAAGATTATCATCTGCTGCAGTTCTTGTCTTTGGTTGTGCTCCTCTTAGTCTATAGTTATCCACAGTCCACAGCTGGCCAGCCCAACATATTCTTTTTCCTTTTTTTAATGCCAGCAGATGAAAAAGTACCCAAGTAACCAAGTCAACTGAGGCATAAACATGCAGCTTAAAAAGGTCCCTACTCATTAATCTGATCACATTACAATAGGAAATGAATAAATGCCTTTTAAATTTAGCACTGCAGAAATAAGTAAAAGTGAAATCACAAAATCTTCAATTTGCCAACAGCTCTGGCACCACTCATTATTGTTAACATGGACCAAAGAAACAGCATGAGAAACTACTGCATATACAGTAACTGCTAAACACAGARCAAAATTAACAATGTTCAGCTTGATATTTATAATTCAAGCCAATAGAAGATACAGAATTTAGTGAGCAAACTATAAYCATTTAAAGCAACATTACCAGAAGCATGTTAATATAATAAATGGCACTGAACTTCAAAACTAATGCCTGACAATTTTTCCACCTATCTTTMGCTATTCTTCTTAAAATGTGGTATAGATTAATATATGGTAGTTCATCAATTTCAAGCAAGTGATATCTACATCGGTAAATTCTGCATATTTATTACTATAAAATTTTAAGACACCCTCTTAACATTCTTCAAAACTCCTTGAGAATCTTCTATTGAAAATAAATTAGAAACTTAAAAGACATTTGTGTCTATCAAGAAAAAAGGGTAATTCTTGAATGGAAGATATTTTCAGTTTGTATCATCTTGCTTTTCACACTCTAGCCCTATTAAAATTTCTAACCTTGTCAGAAGAGCTGGCATATTACTGTCTAAATATGTCTGCTTCTCCAGTGGCAGGAAAATCAACATGACCACTAAATGCTGAAATAAGTTCTCACAGTTTGTAAAGTAACTTTTTGCTGTTGCACAAATAGGCACTTACTGTTAAAAATATTCTGCATTCTGCTGTAAAATCATTCCGGAATGTTCTTCTCCTAATTGTAATAAAACTCAAAACAACAATTTGTTCTGTGGTCTCATGGCTGGATTCTCTGCTGGCCAGGGAAACACAACTAACTCCAAGATTAGGGGCAGAAGGCCACGAGGTGGCCTTTGCTTCAGATAAACTCATCTATGGATCAATTGTTTGTGTAAATGCCCTCCTCTAAGAAAATCAATAGAGACTATTATCTTCCTGACCCAGCCATACCAGCCAGGAAGTATTTATGTGGCTCAGAATAATACAAAGAGCTGAATAAACAGCAAATGAACTTCAAAAGAAAAGCAATGGGTTTATCCGGTAATATTGGTCTCTGGCAGGACGACAGGTCAGAGAAATGGGCTGGAAGGAATCTAATGAAGTTTCAGACAGGTAAATGCAAAGTCCTGCATAAGAGGAAGAAAAACCATGGGCACCAATACCCTTCGGAACCAAACAGCAGGCTGGAAAATAGCGATGTAGAGAAGGAGCTGGCARAGAGGCTAATCAACAGCCAGCATAGTGTCCTTGCCCTTGACACAAAGGCCATCAACTGGACTGCATTTTACACTGCCTGGAAGTCAAGGGAGTTGATCTTTCCTCTCTACTCATTACTATTAAGGACACATCTGGAGTGTTGGGTCAAGATCTGGGCTTCCCAGAACATAACAAACTTACTGGAGTATGTCCAAATATAGCTAAAGAAGACCAAAGGTCTGGAGCACTTTTTTATGAGAAGAGGCTGAGAACTTGTACTCTTTGGCTTGGAAAAGAGAAGGCTACAGAGGATGTTATTCCCCTGTATAAATGACTGATGGGAGGGAATGAAGATAAATAAGACAGACTCTTCTCAAAAGCATCCACTAATAGGGCAAGAGRCAAAAGACACACATTTTCTACTGGTCAAACACTGGAAGAAGTTCCCAGAGTGGTTGCGGGGTCTCCATCCCTGGAGATATTCAAAATCCTACCGGACACAGTCCTGGGCAACCTGCTCTAGCTGATCCTGCTTCAGCCGACTCAAGATGATCTTAAGAGGTCCCTKCCAACCTCACCCATTCTGTATGTAAGACTCTGGGTTGTAAGCAACCGTGACAGAGCGTCCAGGCTACAACCACAGCTGAGTATGTCAGACTGTGAGGGTGGTGATTAACAATTATGTCCTCATAGGAAGTGAGTATTCCTCTTCAAACAGCAAAAACAAAAACATGTAAACTGGATAAAAGATTATCCCAAAGTGTAAGTAGTCAAGGGCTATGAAGCTATTTTCTTGCAACTACCGTCGTTAAATGACTTAATGTATGCTTATTTCACTTACTATGATTGCTACTTAAACTTTAAAAATTCATGTTTGTGCCTAAATACCGTCACAATGTGCTATAAAGCAACCACATATATTTATTGTGCTGAGAAAACCCACCTTGCTTCTTCAGACAGCCTTTATATGGCATAACAGAATTATTAACAAATATGACATTTATGTAAGACCATTACATTTTTCCTCCAAATATGAATCAGCACCGTATCATCACAAGTCACTGTCGATTTATCTATGCTATCAAGAGCCCTCACAGCACTCAAATTCCATAGAGTATCTGTAATATTTTTGATATAGGCAAAGGGAGTATTTATATTAAACAATCAATGTTACTCCTTTACTTTCACGCCACCAATGAAATACACATACAGCACAGAAGCATATATCACAGCAGAATTGAGAAATCACCAGCTGTTACTAACTTTACAACATAAATGGGTTCCGCAAACATGGAGGACTATTTCCAGTGGTTATTTGTGATGACCCACAAGAGACCTAGCAATGTCCAGAGATGATAAATGACATCAYAGTTTAAAATCTCAATTTCTCCTGAAAATTCTTCAGGAGAAAAATTCTTCTTCAGAAGTTCTCCTACTACAATGAAATTCTTCATACATACAGTTAAGATTTGTGGCAAGAAGTCAACTGTGTTTTCATGGCTCTTGTACTACCAAAAGGCATTTTTCCCTAACAGCACCACATATCCAGAAAACAATGAAGTCCAACCCACAGAAGGACACAATTTCAAAATGTGAAACTGCTATCAGTGTCACACCACAAAATCAAATTGTTGCCCTACATTACTCCAGGCACAGCACYGGCTCATTTTGTTTTCCAAGCTAATAGCAACTTGGAAACTATATTAAGCTTATTCTCCTATTTAAATGTTCAGGTGTGGGGAAAGGAAGTAGAACACTTAAGTTAGCTATGAAAGCTTTATGAAGTTATCGATTCAAAGTTTATCACCACTCACCTTTTGGTTTTGGCAGATAGACTATGCATTAAATTCTCTCCTCAAGAATAAAACAGTCAACTGCACATACTTCATTTGCATCAGCTGCTTGCCATCTCAAACAGCAGCTATAAGCTTTCACCTTCTTTTTTTTCCACTGGCACTTACACAAAAATCTTGAAAATGTAAAATTGCATTACATTACTTCATTCAAATTCTCCACTATTTGCATTAAGCTATTGCAAATGCTAGTGTTTTTCCCATCACCACTGCAGGCAATAGAAATCTCAAACATATAACATTTAAAAACATCCTGTTCCTGCAGGACACTCTAGTGACATTCACTTTATTTGACATGAAAACTTATCTACCCTACTCCCACATTTCTATTTCACATCCTGACTGAGTGAGCCCTTGTTAGTAAGCTGTCAATCAGCTTCTTGCCATATGTAAAAAAAAAGTCAGAACCTGAAATCAGTTCCCCTGAGAAATCACCAGATGATGTCAAAGAGAGCCCATTCTTTCATGCTTTTGTATCAAATTCAGACCTAAATCACATCCATTAAGGTACATTAAAATAAAAATCTAGAGTTCAGAAAGCTAAGGAAGTTAATTAAGCATATTTGCCCCCAATCAACATGATTCAAGGTAATATTTCTTCCCATGAGGCAGCCTTTCCCACTTCAACTCCAAGTCATGCCACAGATTGTCGTGATCAATGAAAAAAACAATTCAGCTATAATACTGAAGAAGAGGCTAAAGAGAATATACTGGAAAAATACACTGAATGCACAGTTTAGTCTTGCACCACTGTCACCATAAAAAAATACGCCACTTTCCTTGTTTCTTAAAAAGTAAGTGGCTCTATAGTCTTTTCATCCTCCATGGCTTCTCTGCCCCTACATTTCTTTCACTGTCCATGCTCATTGTACCCATGCTCCTCACAAGCAAATGTAATTCATCCACTGCTCTTTAGGAAACTGATGTTTTAATATCATATGGCAATGAGGAGCTGAAAAAAATTGCATATCTTTCACAATGAAATAAAACAGAGATCCCTATTCCAGAAACCATTTTTCTCCTCATCAAAGAATCTGTCCAAAATTGAAGGAATTAAGAGTAGACATTGTGAAACACACTGACAAAATAAACAGCAGTAACAAGCAGTACCCTACAAGCATTTTAAAAGAACTCAAGGTTTAACAGCTCARTAAGGAATGACAATGGGTTAACTCTCATTCAACAATTCCTTGGCATTTCAGGACTAGAAATGTCAAGCAGCAAACAACTATTTTTTTAAAAAATCTTCAACAAATAAGACTGTTAATGTGAGCAGAAACTACAAATAAAAATATGTTTACTGCACTCTTACAAAACTACATGATTTATATGAAAAGAATTAGCATGGCTTTAGCAAAAGGAAACCCTACTTTTCAGAACTATTTCAGAACTCTGAAAGAATCAATAAATACAGGGGTGAGGATGCTGTAGTTGACAAATTCAACTTTGGCTTTCCACAAGACTTCTCAAAAGGTTACTAGGAAACTAAGCAGCCACAGAATGAGGAGACAAAAATCTCTGGCTAGCTTGCGCACATCTGAATACTATGTGCAAAAAAGGAATGTGGGAGCCATAGTCAAAATAAGYGAAAAGGTAATTTCTCCCCCACTGTGGCTTGTAGACCTGTGGTATCTTGCTAGCCAGATGTTGCTGATATATGAAATCTACATGGAAAATCACATCAGAAAAAAAAACCCTGTATTTATTGGGCGATATTACATACAAAACCACATGCAGCTCTAGAAGTTCTTTGAGCTGTAAGTCATTGGTTCTTTGAGCTATAAGTCACGGGAGAAAAAGAGGGCAGTAAAAGGAAAGTGTCACTTMCCAGCTTGGTTTTCATCTTGGAGCATCAACTCTTGCTTATGACTACTTTTTTTAACAGTGAACCCTTAAAAATGTTACGACTTGCACAATACATATTTTTTATTACAACTGACATACAGGAAGCTCACCAGGAAGAGGCTTCTGAACGCTGACATTTGAAAGAGACTGCAACTACACTGTTAGCAAAACCACATGCTTTTCCACTTCTTTTACCAATGATCAGGAACAGATGAAAGTGTAGGTGCTGGGAAGCTTTTTTTCTTTGGCAGTTACGCACAAGCGTTTCAGTTCGGGAACATATGACAACCTGCACCCACTTCACTAAAATAACATACATAGGGAAACATAAAATCAAATTATGAGGTGTTTCTGTAAGACTGCTAAGTCACTGCCTCCTTTAAAAAGATACCTGAGTTCACAACAAGTTCTATTAACCAGTGCTTGAATGGATTTCAAAATTAGCTGCTGATGTTAGGTAAGACTTGTTTCTCATTTTCTTTGGATGAAGCACCAAAAGCTGCCCAGCCATACTAAAGTGTCACGTACCTCACTGCATAGCACTGAGGGGACACATCTTTCCCTTCAMCTCTGCTTTTCAGAGGTGTGCATACAGCCAAAAGCTGTAGCTCTGTGGAGGTATATATATATATACCTAGAGAGGTATTCCCCACATTCACCCATTCCTTGCCATTCCTTGGGCAACAACGTTAATTCATGTCATGGTATCCCTACACCCTGTCATGGTATTCCTAGGTGTGTCTCTGCCTTTAGGACATGATGCCTTTCAGGACAAGAGGCAGCAGGGAGAAATTGGTGCACAAGAAGTTCCACCYGAACATGAGGGAGARCTTCTTTACAGTGCTTGGAACAGATTATCCAGAGAATTTATGGAGTCTCCCTCACTGGGGATATCCAATAACGATCAGGATGCCATCCGGTGTCATGTGCTTTGGGACGGCCCTGTTTGAGCAGGGAGGTCGCACCAGATGACCCCGTGTGGTCCCTCCCAGCGTGACCCGTTCCGTGATTGTATGATGCCACACACGCTGGAGGGCGAGCGAGACCTCGTTCATACCGAGCCGCTCAGTGCATGTCTGACGGTGACTCCCACACAGCCGAGCCACCGACCCGCGCCCGCCCGGGGCCTCGGCACCGCCTCACGGCGAGCGGGGCGGGGCCCACCGGCCCCTCTGCACCTYCGCGGCCCCGCGCCCGCGTCACCTGCAGCGCCCGCACACGGGCCGCCTCTCGCAGCGCTCCACCGGCAGCTCCCACAGCCCCTCGCAGCCCTCGCCCTCCCCGCCCGCGGCCGTGCCCGGGCCCGGGTCCGCCCCGCCGCCGCCGCCGCCGCTGCCGCTCTCCTCCATGCCGGCGTGGCGAGGCCGCCGGCCGCCAGGGGGCGCCATCGGGCGACAGAGCACGTCTCCGGTGCTCACGTGAGGAGGCGGCACCGCCCCTTCCCGGGGCTCGCCCAATGGGAGCGCGCGGAGCGCCGGCGGAGCCCCGCCCAGCGGGGAGGAGCCAATGGGAGCCGCCGGTGCTGCGTGGTGGGGCGCCGCCGGCAGGGGGCGCTGTCGGCGTGCGGCAGCCGCGCGGAGCCGCCGGGCCTTCCACGGCACTGGCGGGACTGGGAGAGGGGCGAGACCCGTCCCAACGGGAACGGGAACCGGGAACCGGGAACCGGGAACCCCTACCCGACCCGCCCCTGCCCGCACTGCCTGGGTGCTGCCACCGCCAACAGACAGCGTCAAAACAGCCCAGGCCTGGAGCTGACAGCGCCCCGCTCAGCGTGTATAACAGCTCCCGGTGCTAGTGACGCTTGAGTGGAAGATTGAACTTTTGGTACTGTTTTGTTTAAATCAGAAACTTCTGGTCGTTAAAGAATTATCTGGCCACTTTAACTGATATTTTATTCCAAGTGCTGCAGAGTAGGTGTGTAAGTCTTCCCATGTGCATAAATCCCATAAAATCCTCTCCTGGCCTCACACAACTCCAGGCAAGTTTGTGCAGTGCAAGACTAAATAGAAGTTATACTGTGGTTGTTAAAGTAGATACGTTAATACGCTGACTCTGCTGGAGTCCACTATACAGTTCAGTGAAATTCAATTCCAAAGTTGTTGCAGTTTACATTAGGAATCTACTGAAATAGAGCAGCCAGTAATTATGACACAAGAGATCCTGTTCTGAAATTARCAACTGCAGATGAGTTGGCCGATTTTGTTATTTCCTGTTTTCTGCATTCACAGTAAACTGTATTGTGTTTATGTATATACAATCGTCAGGGCCATTTGATGTAATTCAGGCCTCCTAGTATTAGATTCATGCACAATATTAACATTGTTTTTCTTTTAGGTTGTATTTTTGTACTCTCCTTTTGTATATGTACCTCAAGCTACAAATACGTCAATTTCTTGTGTAGCCATTGATTTTACTCACAAGATTAAGCAAAATTTTTTTTAAAAAAAAAAAAAAAAAAAAAAGATAAAAAAGATTAAAAATTCTAAATTATATGGTTGTCTTTTGCTAGCATAATAGGCCACCTAATTTAAGACAGGGACAGCTGAAACTTTTTTTATTGATCTGAAAGCCTCATCACAAGGTAAGTTGTTATAACCTACAAGAAGTTCATTTAGGCCCATTATTAGAAGCAACAGAGCTGGAGTGGACAGGACAAGAAGTATTGATGACTAAGGCCAGGGTCGTTTTGCTACTTGCACCATACTGAGATGAGTGCCCATGTGAGGCCACTAACAGCAGCTTGGATATCCCTGCACTGCTCTCCACAAGCCTTCAAAGACTTGAGCTTTTATCTGCTCTGATGAGTATAATCAGCTTCAGTCATCATCTTAAAAGAAAGTAAACCATTGCAAACTGTTCTGGCCTGACCACAAAAAAAAAAAGGAAAATAGATCTGCAGATAGATGCCTACAATAAATGTAACCATAACTTGTCCTGAAGTAATTTTGTTGCCAAGGAAATGGGTGAATGTGGCAGTGAATACCTAGAGGCTCAACAGAGAGAGAATGCTTTTTTCTGTATGCGTACATCTGAAGAGCGAGTGAGTCAGCTGAAACTGAGGGAAAATGGAAGCACGAGATCAGGTTAGGATAACCTGACCACGACTAAAAGCTAGGCTTGAGCACAGAGGGTTYCTTTCAGCAGAACATTGCTAATTTGGACTACCAATAGCAGCAGAAGGGACTAAAAGCCAGCTGAACCCTAGCTTCTTTTTTTTTTTTTCCTTTTTTAACGGAGGTAGTGTTCRCTGTGCCTATGTTGTTCCAAAGCCAAGCAGGCCAGCATCTTCTATCACCAAAGGCCAAAAAAACTACAAATCTGACACTATATACTCGTTTTYTGAAAATTGAAAGCATTATTTTTAGGCCAGAAATTCTTGTTTAAGTGAGAGACATTTAAAAGGAAAAATGCCTGAATACTGAAGTTTGAGACAAAAAGTAAAATATATTTTAKGGCAGATCTTGATAATCTTTTGCAGGCTGAAGGGTATTTATGTTCACACTATCTTTCTAAAGCATGATTAGCTTRAGTATTCAATGTGCGTACTTGAATCCAAATTAACACCTCCACCATCATATTAGAAACCTGAGGAATTCACAGCATCTCTTTGGACCAGTGTTTGAAATTTGGAGATTTACAGACCTAAATGATGCAGTGACTGGAATCTTTGTGCTTGCATTTAATACATTTGACATATTGCACTGTTCCCTTTTTGGGATTATAAATGGTCACGTGTTTAGTGACTAACTGCAGATTCACTATAGTATGGAAAGTCCAAAAAATTTTGTGGAAAGTACCGTTCTCTCATGCAGTCAATCTCTTCTGCATCCTTATATAATCCATTTCTCTTTCATTCTAGGATTTAATACTTGTTTATTCTGGGGTTAGCCCTTACTGAGTAAGAATAAGCTACATTTTATGCTATTAAAAGTCACCAAAAAAAAGCCCTTCCTCACTCCTTGAAGAAGTTCAGATTTAGTATACATTTGTTTTGAGAGATGTGAAAAAACTGTCAGGATGGCAGTTTTCAAAGAATTTTTTTCAAATAGCAGGTGTAGTTCCCTGGCAGCTATAATCAGTTTAATTCCAAGTCCCCTGTTTCTACTGCCTGGTTTGACTCACAGTTTCAAATACCAGCATAAGTAATTTGAAATCATGCTGGATAAATTTTTGYTCTGTTGTGTCTTCTTTATAGAAACTATATCCTGGTACAGAGTGATCTTTCATGGCAAGGTTGAATTTTGGCTAGCTATGGTTCATGTTTCCTGTCCATCCCCATACTTGTGCGTGCATCCAGGTGATTGATCCAGAAGCCAGCAGTTAAGCTGGAGGGGCTGCCTGAGCTGTCTTTCTGCACAGCCACTGGTGTCAGCAAGAGGCACAGCCTGTGTAAGTGCAATGGCAGCTGGCAGCTTCGAAGCCATGCTGATCTAAGCTGCTGCCTCGGGGCACCACAGATGAGCCTGGAGAACTGACTGGCACTGAGAAATGTGAGCCAAGGGGGACAAGGCTGGAGACAGGTGAGCTGGGAGATGCTCATGCAAAGGCTGCCATGAAAAAGAAGGATGATGCTTTTGTTTGTTGGTGATTCTGCCTCATTGCCTCACAGCAGAAGATGGACATATTGGTGTTTGTACYGCAGGATGGTGTCAACAAAGCACCTTCTAAACTGGCAACATGTGAGAACAAGATTCCTCATGTAGTCTGAAAGCCAGTATATTAGATAAGGGAGTTCCAGAGCACTGCGGAAATTGAGCTCAGTGCCGGAGAAGTGTGGGGGTGTCTAAACTCAAAACCAGGAACTGTTGAGTTTTGGGGAAGAGCTTGCTTTCTATTTGACCCAAGCTTGTACTGACCTGATTTGTCATCCCACTTGTTTCCTGAGACAGGCCTTTTTGAAGGACAAAGAATGTTTTAGCAAGACAAGATGGCTGCCCAGAGTGATCATCTTCAACTTCCCACCAAGAGCTTGGCAACTGTTGCTGGAGGTACTGTGTTTTTTCACATGCACAGAGATACCGTGAGACTTAAGGGCAAAAACTGCCTGTGACTGTCTTTATTCTATTTAATCTATGCTAGAACAAATTTGCAAAAGGATGGGAGTAAAACACCCTATCTTACTTGTTTCCCTGGGCAACTAACGACTACATTGCAGGAGAAAAAAAAAAGATACTGAAGCAAAACAAACAAACAAACAAAAAACCAAACCAGAGCACAAAAAATAGAAAAAAACAAACAAACAAACAAACAAACAACAAAAAAAAACAGTGCTGAGGATTTAGTTATCCAGTACTGAAAATCTGATGGCATAGTAAGAACTGTGTGACAATTATGTATGGTGCATAATGTGTCCCAGACTGTTGAACTTGTGAGCTTCAGACATTATTCATTATATTTAAAGTGTTTGGATTTAAAGATAAATCCAAAGTCACTCATGATAACTCACTGCTTTTTAAATACTGACAGCAAGTGACTTGAAAAATGCAGAATTCATTTCATATATTTTAGTTACTACTGGAGGCTTGGAAATGYTCTTTACATAAAGTAGAGAAACAGCAGCAGCAATAGAAACACCCAGTTTGTTGCTTAATCTTCCTTTGTGATTWTTTTTTCTGTTGACCTAAGAGCCAAAATTCATGCAATCATGTTCAAAATGCTGTGCAGCAGTGATTATGCCTTTATTCTGCCTGATGAAAAATCTTCTGCAGCACTTGTTCTTTAGCACCTCTTTTCTACGTATTTGAAAAAAAAAAAAAATACTTTCCACAGCATTGTTTACTCCCCAGAATCACAAGATTTGGGGGATAATAGTGTTTGTCCATTAAAAATCTTTTCCAACAGCCTGCAGTTGCCCTTAAGAACGTGCTGTTAGAAAGTGTTTTAATGAGAAGAAATAGCTCAAAATAACATTCCATCCCAACTGTGTCATGCCATCTCCTGTATATACACTTGTATTTTTGGCATAACTACACAGATGAATTACAGTTAAATAATCAGGGTGTGACTTTGCAAGGCAGCTACTGCATCTCACAACTATTGGTTTGCATGTTTTCACATATTGTCAATACAAAGAAATGTTCTTTCTCCTTTCACTTCAGGATAATTATAAGCCATTTTGAAAAAAAAATAAGAGTGAAGGCAATGATACTATGAGYAGAACCTAATTCCTTTACTCAGTCTTAAGACAGTGAAACCTTTTAGTGAATCTGCATTGGAATTAATTTCAGCAAAGTTATGTAAAGGTATTTACATGGTAATATTTTTCTTCCAGAAATACTCCTACTGGAGTAGGACCAGTATTGGTACAGACTGGAGCTTTTCTTTTGTAGTCTCACTTGAGTTATATTAGTCTCCCTTTGAAGAGAGAAACCCTAAGGAAGGTTGGTCTGCAACTGCACACTTGTGCAGCTGCCATTCATCACTTGCAAATACATTTTACCTTACACAGTTAACTAGAAGAGTCTTAAGCCTCYGGCATAGAAACAATTAGTGCCAGAAGACATTACTGAGCAGCAACTTTGGAACATTTTGGTTGCATTTGTTACTATAAAATGATGCTAGTTATACAGGAAGATTGTTATTTCCAAATTAGTTTAATGAAAACTTCAGTGCTTGTATGGCTGTTTTCAGTGTACCTCTCTTGGGAGTTCAGCATYCTGCATTTGGTGGGCAGATACAAATGGCTCTGCAGGTAATTGTGCCTGATAAAATAGTCACTTTTAATRGCGGATTAGCAATTCCTTCTCCTAATGAGAACTGTAAACAAGCATGCACATATCGGACTTTCATGAAACAGTGTTTGCTTGTTCTGGTTCAGAAACYGGTGACTGCTGGCAGGGTAGCAGGTGTTAGACGATACTGCTGCAGGCTGCCTCCAGCCAATTTCCATCAAGCTCAAATGAGCATGTTGTTCAAGCCCACATATATTCAGCAAACTTTAAAAATTGCAGCGTATTTCTAAATGCAATAAATAATTTGAAGGTGCACTTAAATTGGCAGTACTGTTGAAGGTGATGGTCTTGCCTGCCTTCCCACATTCCCCATCTCGTCTGGTGCTAATGCAAGTCCCCATGTGTCCACATAGGCACCCTGCATGTTTCTTTCTGTATTTCCAATCAGACAGACCAGCAGAATTTACCCTGTGGTCAGCCAGACACTCATACTGGTATAAGTGTGCTGGTGGGAAGCATGAGGAGGAGAAAAATGTCCAGATTTTTTTTTTCTTTCCATTCACATCTCTAGTGTCAGTGAAAAAGTGAAAGACCAGTAAAAACACCAATGCTGGGTGGAAAACCCTGCTTTCCYGGGTATGTGCTGCTGCCTGCAGAGATTGGCCTTGGTCAGCCATTGCTGTCTTGGTGTGGGCCAGGCCTTGCAGAGCACACTCATAGTGTACTGGAAAGGCATATGGCAATATATGCAAGTACTGCCAGCTAAAAATAACTGTTCATGGCAGCTTCACTTGCAGGTTTTTTTCTGTCATCCTTCCTTTTGCGAGCTGCCACTCTTCCTTTCCTGTTGCTTTGCTGCTGCAGGGTTCATCTTGCCCATGCCATGGTGCACTGTGAAACAACCTGCAAGTCTACTGCTTGGGCTGGRCTCCCTCATATGGCTTTGCCAATTCAGAAAATCTTTGTGCACTGAGTTCTTTGTTTCACTGTTACAGGTTGGTGGCAAAAGATGTAAAGAGATCATAGTCTGGAAAAATGCACTTTAGTATAGTTTGRTTGTCTAATTCTGCTCATGAGTCTGATTGCTTTTATGGTAAAAATCTGTCTTCTCATTCTCTTCTGGCTTTATCTGTTGCAAGTCGATCTGTCTTATTGCATAAAAAAGATGGAAGTTATTCTTCATAAAGTTGTTCTATGAGGTCACATGCAAGTGTCCTTTTTTTCTAAATAACATACTGAAATCTGAGGTGAAATACTTCATGTATCATGAGATCACTCACATCTATTTGCTTCTCTCATAGAAGAAAAAAACAAACACTTGTAAGGTGTAAACACATTTTGAAACACAGCCATTTCATCCCTGATTTGAAAGTTTGGTAACTTCTGATGGCATCGTGGCTTCACACATGACACTGGGCTAATACTGGTAATTCCAATCACTAAGCCTGTAATTGCAGCCTGTGATTGCAACTCTGATGACTTGGAGCACATTACAGTAATAAGTGATTGAGACCTTCATGCTAATTTCAAAACACCTAACTAAAAGTCAGATTCAAAAATCAAAATCTATGTGTGGCATAGAGATAAATGCAGTTTGTTGTATAATCTTGGTATGCTGTGTATGCTGTTGGAACTGTTAAATGCAGTTGAAAATACAAAGAGCAGGTGTAAAACAAAACATATTAACTTCAGTAATGGAGATTAAAATAAATAGCTGAGAGATAGACTTTGAAATAATATCTGCTAAAATACTATAGGCAAGGGTCAATATGTCCTCTAGAGCCTTATAGCTTTAGAGCTAAACCATAAAGTTTCTGTTTCCTGGACTACCCAGTGGAGACTTCTGTACATTACACATCTCTGGGAAGCTGACAAGCATGTCAGCAGAGAATTCACTTTTATCAGCTTATACTGCTGATATAGATGTGGTGTGCCACTGAGAGAGAAAAGGGTGCACCATTTAGAATATTGATGGAAATCTTTAACTGTGAGTTTTTATTAAAGGCCTCTAGAAGTCAGTGTTCCAATCAGCTGTACTTTTACAGGGCATCTTGGTAGGTCAGAACCAACCACTTTTTCCACTCAATTTAGAAGCTTTACATTCAGCAAGTCATTTCAAAGCATAAGAAAATTATGACTTGAGTGTGAAGTTTCACAGATCTCTGTTGGAAAGCTGGTCAAACACCATAATTACAGTAATTTTTTTAGTGTTTCTTGCTCTAGTGTCAGTAATGGTATGTGCTACTCCAGGTAGTCAAAGGATTTAAGTTCCAAATGGCTGGAAATTGTTGTCTGTACTTTATTCCCACTGTAAGTGTAGCTGAATTACTTCTGCTCTTAACAAGCAGTAAAGCAAAAAGTTCTAAGAGTGGATGAAAGAAGTCTAAACTGTACCTCTCTCACAGAGTAACATTCAGCTTGTGCTCTGTGTCTTCTATCAGAAAGGTGTTTGCAATTAATAGAGATTATTTATTGGCTAAAAGAATGTGCCTCTGAAAAGGAGAAGTACCTCTGTCTTTAAATCCAAGATGCTTTGGTCATTTGGAAAACATGAACATGCAAAAGGGAAAGGTCAGGGCAACTTTACTCATGTCCATGTGCTTTGTAATATCTTGCCATTTCTTAGTTTGGGCAGTTTCAGAGACTGGATGCACAATATATTCTTTCAGATTTGTTTTTTTCTGAAATATAGCTTTCCAGACAAGACTACAAATGCAGTAAAAATCTCGAGTCACAGCAATAACACAGGAGATTCAGCTATAAAGAACAAGAAAGTAACTAAATTTATCTGTAAAATGTGAACATTTTGAGTTACATCTCTCGACTGTTTAAGAAAATTATTGATTGATGTGAAAGCATACAATGAGTCAAAAAACTCTTCCTCTTCCAAAGCAGGATCATGCAGCACAATTACCCTGGATTTATAGATCCAACCCTAGACAGGCTAATATTAAATAGTGTGAATCTGAGTATCTGTCATGCTACTGTAGGACTAGACTGCAGTTTGAATGTAGAGCACAGTAAAATGTGAGAGGGACAATTATCGAAACAAAAGTTCATCCAGTGTAGTAAGAGAGAAGACAATAATACCTGACATGGAAAGAAAGGTGCTTTAATGAGATACATATTTCCAGCAGAAGGGACTTTGAACAAAACTGCCTGAGACAGCAAAGCATGCAGCACAGGAGATATGTTTTCCTCTGAGCTAGCAAGGGTGCAGTAAGGGGATTGATTCAGGGCACTTCCTGGTCTTGGACAGGACCTCTCTTGGATGCATCCTGCTCACTGTCACAGGGCAGATTAGTTCTTCTGCATTGCATCTAACAATGTAGATGTCCCAAATATGATGCTATTAGGTACTGTTTCTTGTCCCTATCTGAGACACACTGCATCTATCACAGCCCTATCTTTAGTTTATATTTATTCTAAGGGTTAAGTATGCATTGTTAAATGGAAGCCTATAAACAACTAAGATCATTTTTAGACAAAGACGTTAGCAGCAGTGCATGAATATTAATATGCTCCTTAGTTACCTCTGCATCTTTGCAGAGGTTCTGGGATTTCATTTTTGCTTTGGTTCTGATCATTGTGCTTGCTCTGGTATATACTTGCTAATCCTTCATAATGCTAGCAATATCTCTTATGGCATCAGGCATGTAAAGAAGTTAAATTGAAGTTCATGGATTTGTATCCTCTACAAAGAGTTGTTTCACGTAATAAATAGTACTGTCAGGAAAAACATACTCTTTCTTCCAATAGCTAGCAAATCAGAGGAAGTAAAAAGAAACTGCCTTATTAATTTTAGGAATCTTGTTATTTTGCTGAACAGACAGTTTCCTTGTTAATACCCTAATCTGAATGCTTTGCCAGACCCTGACCAAATTCTTTTCCTTAGACTGAACAGATTTCTTTTTCCCCCAAGAAATTTGACTTTCTAGCAAAAGTGTTGAACAGAGCTAAATACCCCAAATCGGTAGTTCCATGGAGCAGCCTGGCACTGTAAATTGTTGTGGTAGTTCAATATATTTGTGTTACTCTACCATCTGCTTGATAGATAATGTAGTAGGCAAGATCAATGCCTAACATAATTATGTCAGTAGAAGCCTTGACGTAATGTAGACATAATGGCCCTGCAATGTACTTCCTAGGGCAGTCCCCAGATGAGGACATGGATCTATATTATCTTCTATTTGCAGCCTCAACATGACTTCTGAAAGTCTACACAACTCTCTGGCAACAAGTCACAATAGAGATATTCTTAAAATAATGGTGGATTGATTTCTCCTTGACACTGTCTCTGTAAGGACAGCAAGCTGTGCAGAGGCTAAATGGCATGATGGGTTGTACTCCCACACCTAAAGAGAGCTGTCCCTATGTGGACACCAAATGTAGTAGTGATTTTAGTGTAGATGGTGTGTTTGCGTTTTATAGCATTGTCTGGTAAGACAGAGCATGGTCAGTAATGATGTTGGACAGAAACTTCAGGAATGAGCATATTCTCTGGAGAATCCGAACCAGCTTTGATAACAGTAGGAGTGGTGAATCTCAAAGAACCTGCTGGCACAATTTTCTTTCTAAGAATAAGACCTGATAGTTAGGCTAGGGGTTGGAGCTGATGATCTCAAAGTTCTTTTCCAATYTGATTGATTCTCTGATTCCGTGACTTTTGGGATGAAAAGTAATGAAATATGTGGGGTTTGGACTAGATGATCTCTGAAGGTCCCTTCTAATCCTAACTCTTCTGTGATTCTGTAAATTAGAAGGCTTGAAACTTAAAATGTTGCAAAATCTTGGGGAAAAGGCCACAAGGCTTTTAATAAGCTGCATCCAAGGAGGAAAGAGTCTCATGAGAAGCTATCCATTTCCTTGAATATTTGCTGGAGTTTTTGACAAACCAGGATGAGAATGCAATTAAGAGAGATGTAAAGAGATTTTATAGACTAGACAGTAAGCAGAAGATAAGGATAACTACATTCCTAGGAAAGCCTTCTTTTGAAAAAAAAATATGCATATTTCCCACCAGACTTTAGCAAGGAGGGGAATTTTCTGTGAATTATTTTAACTGAATTTAAAATAATGATTTAAACACACTTCATCATATTTATATTGCTGTACTGATATTATATAGTAATTGAAAACAAGAATACAGAGTGTGGAAAAAAATACAGACTAACATTTATTAAACTTTCTGAGTATCTTAGCTGTAATAAAGTAATTGGCTAGAAATAAAATATTAGAGAGAAAAGACAATAAGTAAGTACTCTGTGGTGCTTGGGATAATCAAATAGATTACTTTCCTTTTGAGATATTCTTCATGACAGAAGCAAATTAGAAATTCACAACATGCATTGGAAAGCTGGAATAAGTGGGTATGCCTCTTATTAGAGTGACTGGGAATTTTTCCCCCAGATATTATTCTATGGCTTATTAATAGGATACAAACATGGAAATAAAGATTGATGAGGCATCTGATAGTGCTTTAAAAAGTAWTTGACAATTGTATTTGAAAATTATAGGCTTTCAAATCCATGAAAGTGAGTTCTGTTAATTATTCAATCTCAGAAAAAATGGGGAATAAATTTGAAGCAAAAGATAAGACATGGCAGAAACTCATTACTTCCATCCCGGTAAGGCAGCCACAAATGAACCCTGAACCCCTTACTATCAGCTCAGTTCAGAGACACATGTCACTGATGGCTTACAACTCAAGGTAATAAAATTTAGTGAAAGTATTATTGCAGGCTTCATAAAAATATGTGGAGGTAACATGGTATAACCAACTGTAAAAGAGAGAGGAAAAATAGATGAAGTATGAAACCTGTGAAGATTAGTAAAGTGGACAAACATAGCTCTGACATGCAGAAGCCAAACTCTAAAGTGTATACATTCCAACAAAGGCAATGTTATGGTATTGTGTCATTAGAATGAAACTACTTTAGCAGAGACTCTAATAGAAATCACATCACAATGTATCATAAATCTATATTTGTCATAGATAAAATATAATAGATGTGCCTGTTAACAGCTAATCAGAGATGGTCATGATAGAAAACAAAATGGAGATTTAAAGAGTTAACTGGGAAACATACATTCTCATACATTGCACTGGGAAGTACAATAATAAAAGAGCAAACAGGTTTTCCATTCAGTTTTACCTTGGACAAAGGATCCCCCACAGCTATGCTGAACAGTGCCTTGAAATACAGACCATCCCTGAGAGCTGTTAATTAACATTGAATAGGAGCCAGAAAGATTTCTTTAACAAAGACAGCAAAAAAACATAATTGACCCAAATTAATTAAAAACATTAAGATGAAATGTATATGCACAATATCATGCAATATTGCTACTGAGGAACCTACTCCTATTTCCATGAAACACAAGCTTTTTAATTACARTCTTTCAGGAAAACCTGCCATTTCCTCCTTATCTTTTGTGGTGGTATGAAGGAAGAACACATAACAGTAAATTAAACAGTAAGTGAAACAAGTGTAGAAATCTGTTTCTACCAGCTCTCACATGGGAAAAGGAGTCAGCAACTGAAGCAAGCAGAAGGGAGGAAGAAACGTCTCTTAGGGACGTTCTCCATCAAACGTGCTCTTGGAAGGGTTTTTCAGCACTCTCAAGTTGGTTTATATTCAAAATGCTTGCCAAATAGAAAACAGTAATATAAAAATGCAATGGTAAATATTTTTCTCCAGATGTCAAGGACAGGCTCGCCATCATTAAGAGTGAAAAGGGACTAGGGTCAAAGGACCATGGTGCCACAGGATAGTCCAGATGAGGAGAGAGCTCAGCTGGTGCCTGGTGCAAGACATTGCTTCTGGCAGTGTCAGCGGTGGGGTCAGACCGGGCTGCTCAGGGAGAGAGGGACCCTGCACAGCACCAGGCAGTGTGAGCTGCTGCTCATCTGTCCTCCTGGAGAAAGGTTTCCAAAGGGCCAATCTCAGTCTCTCCTGCCCCTCACCAGTCCACTGTGCTCCCCTGAGAAGATCCCAGCCCTGACAGACCCTCACAGGCACTGGAAGCTGCTTCTAGGTGCTCCCAAGGGCTCGCCTTGTCCAGCCTGAACCAGCTCAAGAGCACCAGCCACTGTAGGCAGCGCTGGAGCAGGCTGAGAGCCCATGGCACATCTTCCCTGGGTCATGTCCAGAGAATCTCTCCCATCTGCTGTAGAGTGTGCTGTCCCATTTCAGCTGTGAGTTCAGCTATGGGCCTGCTTCTTTAAGAACCTTGAAAGATCCCCGTATTCATCTTGTAAAGACTGAAAATTCAGTGGGGAAAAAAAAAAAAGGAAATATGTATTTTTGTATTAGAATTAATTATGTGCATTTATAGGCTTGTGTCATGGTTTAACTGCTGAAACTAGCACATGTATTTGGGAATTTGGAAGCACTGTGCTGAACAGACCTAAAATAATCACACCCTATCTTTTCCCATGACAAGTACGATTTGAGGCACAGAGGAATTTAAAGTCCCAGGCTGCAATATTGCAGCCCGCTAAAGTCCCATGTTGCAGCACTGCAGCCCACAGACTATAAGAACCATTGTGAGATAATAAGAAAAGATGGCTCAATGGTCTTCAGAGACCAGGAAAATAATCAGCATTCACTTCAGTGAAGAGTGGGAAATAGACTGGAAGGAATATAGCTCATGCAAGTTCAGGCAGGCCAACTAAGGTGACATCCTCATGAAAAGAAAAAAGAAACAAATTACAAAAGCAGCAGTACTGAGTCTATTCAATGCTGAAAGAAAAGCCGATTAACCACCAAACAACACAAATACTGCAATTAGAATGGCTTTTGGCTGTACAATATTACACAAAGTTGCACATTTCAGAATTTTCTGTAGCTTGAGCTGTATCTGACACTGATTTTTCTGTTGTGTATCTGTGGGATCATGTGCAGCAAAGGTCTTTTTTATGGTGCTGCCACCCAAAGTCATGAAGCAGAGAAAAAGTAGCAGTATACCAATTTTGTGTATCTTTCTCAGGTATAAAATTATGGAAACATAATTTTATACAAACAGAACAGCCTCCAGATGAGGTAGTGTGTGCTGATATGAACAAAGGTGATGAATYCTTGGGTAGCTTGTAAAGGATTTATCCTCAGATTACCTTGAATTCAGGCAGCATGTTTACCACAGCACAGTGGAAATTTTGTTGTGTGATGTGTGCACTGCAAAGTCAGGGAAGTGTATGAACGAGCAATCACATTACTGGGGACATGTATTTACATGACCTTCAGTTGCTCAGTGTGTGCATTGCACTACTTTGTGCAATGGAAGCATTAAAAGGCAGCTTTTAATAGAGAGCCCTAATTGTAAGAGAATCTGTATAATTTTGTATCAGTGTGCAGACCACCAAATCTCTCCTTTGCCCTTGGCGCATTTGTAAGGAAACTGAAAGAAGCAACAGCGGGAGCTGCACAGGARCCTGAACAGACATGACAGGCAGGTTATGTGGCTGCCTGCTGCTGCAGTGGCAAAAGCGCTAAAAGGTGAGTTTGTAAAAACTTAGACCCTAATAAGGGCATCAGTGAGTGAACTCAGTGTCCCAAGTATCTTAGGCCAAGGGCTCACGTATCTCATGCAGCAGTGGTAATGAATGAGAATGAACGCACTTCCCTGTCTGCTCAGGTAATTTAGTCCTGTTGGCTCTCTCTTGTGAGAGGCTCTTAGGGAGGCTGTTGTCAAATATTTTCGATAGATAGGCAACCAAATACTATCTTCAGAGGGCACTAGTGAGCTTCCCAAAACACTCCATCGACAAGTGCCCAGACTTTTGAAGGGTATTGGGTATATTGAAGGGTAAAGTGTTTCACCAATATTTATATACTTCTCTATGTATCAATTTCACATTCCAAGTCAGATATCACTTTCCTGATTTACATAAAAGATGACAATGTTCTAATTTTCTGTATTTATTCAGTAGCTATAAAAGGGTTTGGAAAATTTCCAGATCCATCTCACAGTTCTTGTCATCGGTGAATAAAATGCACACTTGGCCAAAATTAGATCACTTGTCTTAGGAAGGAATTAAGCTATTTGTAGATATTTTTCTTACTAGATTTCTCCAAATATGATAAAACTAACAGATGATACTTTTAGTTAATGATTTGCAATGTGGTTTAATTCCCATTTTCCTTCCTGTCATCAAACCAGTGGGCAATATACAATACACAATTAGTGCAGCAAGTCTACTAATTTTTCCTTCTTTTATGAAACTTCAAATTTCTTCCAATTAAATTATTTTATTTAGTATATTATGCAAAGTGGTCTTATAACAATTACTATTTCCCTATTTTAAAATGCTTTTATGTTTGTTATGGAATGGAACTTCATAAAAAGAATGCAGTGATAGCATTTAAGTTGGAGCCTCATAAAATAAAAGTCAGAACTAAAACAAGTTTAAAATTAACATGGAATATGAATATGAAACACAAACAATTCATTTGTTGGGGTTTTTTCCCCCCAAGAAATATTTATATCCTTTATGAAAGAGTTCTTTGTGATTTTAATGCCTTGGATTTGAACCCTTCTTTTCTTTATGGTTTTGTAAGATATTGAAGATGACAGTTTTAAAACAGAATGAGTGATACAGAAATAAAGAGATAGTACTTCAGTGGAACTTTCCTGAGAACAGTTATTTTTATTTACATGTACATCAACCATTCAATAGAAAATTACAGCTGTCACAGTAAATTTTATCTATAGTAAAACCCAAATTGTTGATTTTAATATTTTTCGTGTTTTGTTTTGTATTTTCTGTTGCTTATTACATAGCAAATTAAAAGAACTAAATATTGATTTTTCAAATAGTCAGTTGGTGTTAATGCAAATACTGTAGTGCTGCATCTTGGAAAAATATTCATTTTGTATTAGATAATATTACTTATGTTATACAAAAGCATGGTGAATTCTTAGAATGATGAAAATCTTGTAACCCAAAGGTTGATATGCTGTTGTTTGAATCATTTAGCAATGACATAATAAAACATTAATATATGTTAATATTTCAAGTAATCATTGCTGATTGCTCTGCATGCTGAAAGCACACCAAATAGCATGCATTGGCTGTGATTCATTGTCCCTTTCTCCACACACAGATGGATGCACACATTTGCACACACAGAATCACAAGGTAAACAGGACTGATCAATGTTTATGTGGACCTCAAGAGCAGCAAACAATTTCTTAGATTGAACTGCCAGTTTTAGGCTTTATAGTGCTTATTATGTATTTAGTTATTTGTTTAATTATTTTCTTCTCTGGAATAGTATATTTAAACACAGAATTTAATTATAGATTATATATGATTGCTATCAATTTTATTTCTCTCTCTTCCTGGTGCAAGACTAGGCCTTTCTATTTTTATTTGGAAAGAAGATAGAGTAAGTTGCAAATGCAAATGCAGAATATGTATCATTATTCTATTTTACCTTGCAACTGTAGTTGCTACTTTTTTCTTTGCAAGTCCCCCAGAAAAAATAGAGATAATATGCTTGGTGTTAAGTGCAAGAACAATTCCTTATAGACATAAGATTGATTAGAGCACTAATATTTATTTAGCAGTGCTATCAGATCACAGCGGCCTTTGCAATGAAAATTCTCTAGTTAATGTGCAGAATAAGACATGTTAGAAAATAAATTTATTTCTCTTCCTCGAAAATGCATTTAAGAACATAGTCTTTATGGTGCAGCTGACAGTGCACTCCAAGCTGACACAATTTTTACATGTGATCTACCTGTATTTACAAAGGAAAGCTTTGCACAGCTGTTTTTCATTTGCCCTCTTGGCATTTTAATATCTGTATGGTTCAAGCAAATTTTGTGGTTTTAAATCACTGCTGAAAACCTCAGAATAAACTGTTTACAAAGCCATAAACCTGCTTTAGAAGAAAGGCTGAAACAGGCCTGTCTGGAGCCTGTATTTACAAAGTGATTAAGGGTATCAAAGCAGAAGAGGACACCAGCTTCTGGTTGTTGTTATGCCATTTCTCTTTTATTTCCTCTTAGATTTGGTTCCTTCTCAGATGTATGCCTCTGGTACTGCTGGATCCCTTCAATTCACACATGCAGGAAAAACAAATCCTATTATTTGTTCCATGGGGCTAGAAAAACACTGTGGAAAAAAGGTACCTTCTAGGTTTTCTATATCCTCACAGAGAATTTCCTCATTGTTTAATCAAGACCTTCAGGGCTACTGCAATAGACAAGTAATAGAGAGTAACAATCAAGGCATTTTAATACTTTGGGGTGTTGAGCACACTTAACTTTCACTAGAAACTCGTTGAATATGACAGGATTAAGGCCTAAAGCTTTAAAAAGCTCCTGGTACCATTCAGTTGCTCAGACAGGGATTAAAACTACTGCAGGCAGTAGCAAAGTGGTAAATATTGACTCAGCAGCAAATAAAATAAGTCCATTGAGGTGGAGTGTACAATATGTGGTGGAAGAAGAGTCACGAGAAAGCAATAYTGCTCTTGGGCAGATTAAACAGTGTACACCACAAACCCACATGCTGTTTCAGGAAAGTCATAGTGTTCATAAAACACAGTGGCACTTTACACTCTTAACAACCTTTAAACGTGGAAATTGCATATGCACTTTTTTTTTCTTAATCTGGTAAAAAATTATTTTCTTTAGTTGCAAAACAGATGAAGTCTGGTACTAATGAACTGCCCACCACTCTTTAATATGTTTTAAAATGTGCATGTCTAAATTTTAGTTCCTGTCCACAAATACGTTAAAAAACCTTATATATATATATTTTTATATTTGTTTCAATACCATTTTCTCCTAGAAAAACACAAACAYTTTATAAGCCTATAAAGAGAAATAGATTACCTACAGGCGATCAAATGATGAGAAAGACCACAATTTTAATAGCGCTTTTCAAGCCTTGGTAAGTGCGTGGTTTGTTCCACTCAAAATCAGTAACTGCAATGCCATTTTGCATATAGGAGTCAACAGCAAATCTACCACCAGGCTGAAACATTTCATTTGTCTCAGCACCTTTGTTAAAGTTTATGTTTCTTTAGCGTTATGAGTATGGCTTTGGATGGTGGAAGGAATGTGCATTAACACACAGATGAGCACTCTTCCATTTGGTTGCTCTTCTTTTCCCTACTTGTGGAACAAGAACAATATAAAAAAGTTAACGTTAATCTTATGAATGCAAGAATGCCTGACAGTTCAGACACCATGCATTTGCACATATGAATTGTGAACTACATTAATGAAAGGTAGCAACCAGAAAAAGAAATGACATGTGAGCTGCATACCACGAAAACTGCTGGTGAGAGAATAAAATACAGGGCCACTTCATGAAGTGGCTGTGAGATAAGAAAGGGTGTATGCATTTGAGGATAAAATTATTAGTTCCACTGCAACTGAAAAGAACAATGGGCTTCTGTGTTTTGTGTTTTTATGTCCCAATACTTGAATGGCCATCTGCTTAAGTCTGTAGAGGTATGAGGAATAGCCAATCTTCTGTCAAAAGCTCAATCATCCTATGAGGTTAGAGCCTGACCATTAAAAAACTGAAAGAGTTAACAGGTTGAAATAACAGCATAAGATAATTTTCTTCTTTTTTGGGTTTTGGTTTTTTTTTTTCAGGCTAGCCTTTAAGCACCTCAAGGCATTTTAAACACATAAATATTAATGTCTGTATGCAATAGATTTGTGGAGATATGCCGATACTGAATTTGGAAACATGAATATCCAAGCACCTGATGTAAACATTAAAGAAAAAGTAAAGTCATTGCATTATACCTCAGGTAAGTTTCTTAGGGACATATATAAATGGTATCACCCTTTTAAGCATGATATGGAAATCTATGCCATGTGAAATACCACAGAGGGTTCAAAACTTGTAAAAGAATATTTTTCTTGGAATAGACTGGCAGTATGACAATTCATTATGTGAATGGGGAGTCTACATATTTGTTTATATATAACTTCCCGTTTCACAGTTAAATGGAAAAAAATAGTATTTATTATACTCAACCTGAAATTTGCAGTATATAAGAAAGGAATAGACGTACCTAATAACTTAGAATTTACATGAAAAGGACAAATACATTCTGGTAGMTAAGACTGCATAATGACTATTTCAACAGCTATTCATGTGAATTTCAAGTAACAGATTATACATGAGCAGTCTAATCAGAGTTCAGTGCAGCAGGCGAGGTGTCATAACTTCTCCAGGACTAGATGGAGACTCCCTGGTCTACACAAAGAACTGACCATCTAAATGGCATCTTTGTATGGGTGGAGAAAGCCCAACTCAGTCATTTCCAGGATACTGACTATTGCACTGTGGCCCAAAAAGTATCCTATGCGCATGGGACTGATGACATGTGAAAATGGACTGATGCGTCTGGAAATCATCACTGTTTACCCTTTGCAGTAGGACAAGACTTCTACATGCCAGACAAGATCACTCTCAGCCATGCACTGTGGAGTGCACCAGTGGATATTTTGCACAGCAGCTCCATGCCAGAGCAGCCCTCTTGGCTTTCCCAGCATTGCTGCAGGGCAGATTTGTGTCCTGGCAGCATTCTACTGGGAAGTGATGGGTGGACCCACCAGGGCCCATCACCACTATTACTCATGAGATAAAGTCCAACTCAGCATCCTCAGGTGTTAAGGAACACAGAATATTTTATAAATACATGGGAAAGGAGTGGACAGTTAATGTATTATCCAGCAGCCCTTTCATGATTTTCTTCAAAAATAGCTATAATCTCAGTTGTGTGAAATGAATGTAAAACTCTAAATATGAATGAAAGTTGTAAAGCCTGTTAATTGTTAACTGTTAATTTGCAAGCTGAAGAATCTAATAATGGTTGACTTTTACCTTAGAATCAACCACATATAATACTCTCAGCTGGAACTGAAGTATCATCAAAAGCCAAATAAAACCTGAATTTAATAAACAAAAATATCTTTAGCGATATCTTGCAAGGATACCTGTCAGTGTATATCTCCCTCACCAAGGAACTGGTTATATCAGATCACTGAAGTGAAAGCCAATGTACTGCACTGTACAGGAGATGTGACAGCACCATTAGCTGTTACAAAATGCCTTTCACAAAATGAAAACAGTACCAAAAAAGAAAAACAAATATCACTGTAACCTTCAGGCTGCAAATATAAAACTCAGGGTACTGAAGACATGAATAAAGCAACCTTTCTGAAAAGAAAGGTTTCACAAAGTGGTCATCTGTTTAGAACCTCACTACTAAATGCCAATATTTATGTATTTATGCATTTCACATTTTCCCAAGATACTATGGTGCATTTTTACTCCATATACTGTTAAAAGTCCCAAAATCTTAAGAGGAGAATCAAGTAGTTCTTCAAATGATTCCCAGTGTGATCACAAAGGGAGAACAAAAGATCTTGAGGAGATCAGTAAGGGATTTTGAATCTTAACCTCACTAAGGTCCACTTTTGCCTTGTGTATTCACAAATCAAAGAAAMACTGCAGAGAGATCAAGGGCAACAAAGACAAGGTCAAACAGTACATGAGGTAGGACAGTTATCCCTGCCTGCACGGCATTGTTCTTTTTAACATCAAAGGTAAAATATAGATATAAAAAATATCTTCCTGTAGCTCATTATTAAAAAGTAAAGGAAGGATACAACATTTTCTAGTACCATAGACAAATTCTAAACATGCCATTTAAAATGCTAGCTTCTTTCAAAGCTGCCTGTGTATCATTGACAAAGGTGACCTCACTGCTGTTAATGAGTGACTCATGGATGTTTCTTGTACAGAAAGAACACAAGGTATGTAATTGTAATTCTGCAAGTGAAATAATTTACATAGATATGTCAATTTTGTACTGCACTACACTGAAGAGTGTTGTTAATATGGATTTAATATGCAGATGTGCAATTATGAATATAGAAGAGACTCATGGGAGTATGATTTAAAAATCTCATATGGACTTTCCTCGGATGTTATCAGGAAAATATATGAAGGATTTACTCACAAAAATTGTGCATACATGTACTTGGTATTGCATCATGGAGCATTTAAGGGCCTCCTTGTTATTGAAAAAAGTAATAGTTTTCTCAATAATCAAAAAGTAGTAAATTGTTCACTTCCAAACCTCTTTGTACATGCACAAATTCTGCAKTTGTCAGACTTTCAGAACAGTCACAGCCACTCTGTGTTAAAATACTGGGAAATTAAGAGTCTTTCCTATCTGACCTTCCTGGTCTTCTAATAGTACGACCATTTTTTACAGTGTCTCTTAAAAAAAACCAAAATCAAGGCCTGAGTGAGCATACTCATTAGCAATTGTGAATGACAGGAGTCATCAGCTTGTTAGGAGAACTGCAGCTCCAGAAAGACTCAAATAAAGAAGACCTACTGACATTAGGGGGAAAACAATGAAAACGACTTTATGATGGTATTTTATAATCAAAACTGTATAAATACACTTTTAATTGTATAGAACATTTTTTTCTTTTTAAATGCCAGTGTCCTACAGTGCATTCACTTTGACATTATAATAAAACTTACAGTATATAATTTGTCTGCAGCTCAGACAATTCACAGATGTTGCAGAAGTGAGAAGGGGYATCAATCAAACTGCACGACAGGTGGCTAATGGCTGTCCTTGCCATTCCCCAGGCTGAGATGTGGAAGAGACACAGCAGCAGTGCCTGGGATCAGCAGTGAGATGAGGTGTGAARCTCCTGCCTCACTGAGCACTGCTGACAGCAAATACGGGAGGGGGAAGGTAGTGCCCCATTCCTGTGGGGATGGGAGCCAGCATATGGATTTATATGCCTGACAGGTCCATTACAAAGGCTCTCACTCTGTCCACAGAGGAGAGAACACTAGTTAACGTCCTTTCTTTTATGAAGTAAGACAAACATACTTAGCAGTAACAAAGGTCAAATCCACTTAAAAAGGAAATGAGAAGTTTTGTATTTTCTTAGCATATCAGCATGTTAGGCTGTAYCAGTTATAAATGTCATACTGTGTCGCAAATAGATATAGATTAAAAAGTAGTTGTCAGCTGCAGAGTAAAACTCCTCATTATTTTTGTTGGTGTCCTCAGTTCCCCCTCCTTCCTGATTTCTTCACCCACCTCAGACAGGGGTCTGRGATTGTTGTCTACTGTTAGCCTGCTCTTTCTTTTGTTATATTGCAAATCCTATGTGCTTTACACATGTGGATTGGATAAGGCTTGAGGGGCTGATACAGATCTGTAGCACCACTGGCCTCTTCTGTCCAGTGAATTCTTCTTGTAGGAAGAAGTCCCAGCTTGCTGCAAAATTGGAGCAGTTCACAGTGTAAGCCCAGAAGTAGCTGGTTGTGCAGAAAATTGCAAATGAGGGTCTCTCACTGTTTTGGTTCATAATTCACTTTCTTACCTAGAACCCAGTGAACAGATTTTTTGTTACCTTAAACATTCACCGAGGTTGATTTTCGGGATTTGGCAGCTGATAGAAGAATAAGATCACTCATCAGTTATCAGCAATTCTAGCAATATTAAGATCACTATTCATGGACAGGATAATTTGATAAGCTTTTTGATCTTTTGCCAAACAAAAGTGATTAAGGCTATAGGAGTTTACAACTGTCTTTGGAGAAACATCTATATACACTGAATGCCAAACTTGATGGATTTTTTCTCGTATCAGGAAACTTTAAAAAGAAGATAAATCTTTAATATGCATGAATTATCAGCAACAAATTGTGTTATGGTGACATGCTTATCAATCTGCTTTTCAAAGGATGTGAGGCTTATATTTACTAAAATGATGYGCAAGACATCGTGCCCAACAGCGTATGAGATTGATTTTGCTTATGCAAAAACTGGAAAAGTAAGCATTGCCATCTACAGATACATAGTATCACCTTATAAATATCCTGGGATGTGGTACCCRAAGTTAGGCCTAACAGCATGAAAATATTTTACTTTTGCATTACTTCTTGGAAGAGCTTTTTGGGCAGAAAGAGGCTCTAATATTTCATACAGGGATAAGTGTCCTACAGTGCAAAAATGGAAATTGATGTGGGACCTGCATTTACAAGTAAAAACATTTGTAATGCTTAAGTTCCTATGAGAAATTTATGGAAGACTGAAAACTAGTTGGAGTGGAAAGAAATATTATTAAGTGGTTTCATTGTGCCAAAGAGAATGGCCATGCTGCCTCAGGACTGGGAGACATCTCAGCTTTCGGTAGATTCGGTGGTGAAGAGCTGAAATGGTGAAGTGCCCTGGTAGGACACGTCCTCCCTCCGGTCACGGAGGTCACACTGCCGGCTGCACTCTGGCCTTCCTTGACCTTGGCCGGTCTCGTCGGGCCAGACCGGCCCGCACCACCCCGCTCATGAGCTGCAGTGCCTATCYTAGGCAGCTCTCATTTCGCCTCATTTTACGAGGACGGTGAAAAGCYCCGCAGCCTACAGGCAATCTGAGTCCAAGCAAAAATGTCTGTTTTCCCAAGCCTGAGGGACCCAAGCCTCCTGTTACCACGTGCTTCCTCTTGTCACTGCCCGGTGGGAGGGAAGGCTGCGGCTGAGCCCCTGCCCTTGTGAAAGGCGCTGGGAGGGGATGCGCTTGGGATATCGCCATGGGCCATGGCGGGAGGCGCAGCAGCTCGGCAGGTGTCCAGTCCGCTCCRTCACTCACCGCCCCGCTCCGGCGCGGCGGCAGCCTATTCCAGGGTTATTTTGACAGGAAAGTCAGGTTATTTTAACAGGAAAGTCGAGTTCCCCACAGCGCGGACGGAGCCCTCAGCCCGCCCCAGGGACGGCGGCCGGGCCGGGCATGCGCGGCGGCCGCTCCGCCCCCGGGAAGCACCGCCTCCGCCGCCGCCGGGCGCGGGGGGACAAGCGGCGGTGGCCGAGCGGCCGCGCCCTCCGCCATGAACCTGCACCAGGTGCTGACGGGTGCCGTGAACCCTGGGGATAGCTGCTTCTCCGTGGGCAGCCTGCGCGACCAGCCCTTCACGGTGAGCGTCCCTAGCCGCGGCCGCGGCGCCTCCGCAGGGCCCAGCGCCGAAAGCGGCTGCGTCAGGCGCGGCGGCCGCGGGCGGCCCGGGGAGCGGGGCTCGCCCCGGTAGCGCCGTCCGGCGGCGGCGGCACCGCCCGAGGGCCCGCGGGTCCCCGGCCCGGCGGCGGCGGGGGTGCGCGAAACTTGTCCGGAGCGGCGGCCCCGATGCCGGCGGCGGCCCGGGCAGGGCGCGGAGCGGCGGGCGGGCGGGCACGTGTCGGGAGCGGCGGGTCCGGGGACGCGGGGCTGTGGTGGCCGTGATAAAAGATTACATAAACGGCAGCCGGGACGGGCGGCTCGCTCCGCAAGGGAGTTCCAGCGCTGCCTCGCAGTCAGGAAGGTGGCTGAAATCGTCTGTGGGCACAGCTGAGGAAGACCTTGGAATACCCAGCCGTGGTGTACCTGAGGCTTTCAAAGCGTGTTTGAACTCCCTGTCGATGTTTGTTCTGAAGAGTGGAGAGAAGACACTTGAGTGCCTGTAAAGGCCAAGGTCTTTATTAGCGTGCCTTTCCCTTCCTTTGGCTTTTGTTTTGTAAACAGACTTGTGTTGTGCTCTTCCTCCCACCCTCCTTCCGCGTGGGGCTGAGAGCAATGAAATCAGACGTAGCAAAGTTTCTCAGGGCACCACTCTGGGGTATTTTTAACCTTCCCTTTTATGGCTGCCCCCAGCTTCGGCATGGTGTGATTTCCAGCTTAATAGGGGAATAGGTGGAAATGCGGGAATGAAAACTTGTTTGCGGTCCCATCTGGTGTGTGCAATTAAATTCGTCTGGCTACTTGCAGCTTCACTCTGGGCTAGTGGAGCTAAGAGCTGCTTCCCCAGGGTTAGGCTGGCTCTGTGGAGTCCGTTTGCAGCGCAGTTCAGACATGTCCTTGCTTCCTATAAATAAGTTCACTTTGGAAGATCTCTGAAACTCCAGCAATTGGGACTTCATATACCAAATTGTGACAAACTCTCTGATTTTACATACCCAAAAATGTCAAAGACTCATGTGTGGTGGGAAGCAGTTTGGTAAGAGACGAAGAGGTTTGCTTTACAGTGAAGTAGTCGTATGCTTTCAAAATATGTTCTCGTAAGTTTGCCATTTTGATGACATTCTTTTTTGAGGGAAATAATCTTAGTTTTTTATATCACTAGAATCACATTATACCTGTTAACAGCCGAAATTATGTACAGTCTTGAAGATCTCCWAAGAAGATAAGAAGAGTAAGAATCTCTTCTTGAGGAGAAGGGAATGATTGATATTTATGAATGTGGTCTCTTTTTTGGAGATGTTTTCATATAAGGCTAGTGTAACAATGTTTCTTTGACATTAATGTTAACACTGTTTCCCATAGTTGCATTCATGTTCCTTTTTCATTATCCTTTTTCCCTGGAAAGTTTTTTTATGGATTTATTTTCCTCAGATTTGAAACTGCTAACAGGCTGCTTCAGGGCTGTTTTTGTTGTTGTTACTCATTCTCTAATACTGTGTTAAGTTAATGAGATTGCTCAGAAGGATTAGGAAGTGAAAAGTACTGAAGATAATTTCTGYTTTTTTGGAAGGCAATAACGGACTTAACCTTTAGAAAATCCAAGAAAAAGAAATTGRCTATAGTTTTTTTTCTGTCAGAAATTATAATAACAGCATTAATAAGTAAAAATATTACTAAATTGTCTTTTAGAAATGGAAAAAAACCCTCCAAACCTGTCAAACTTCTATGCTTCCAGATTTTGTGCTTGAGAACTCATAGGAGTTGATATTTCAGGTTTATGGACTCTACAGGAGGGGCAAATCRTCTTTGTCCAACAGGAGAACTTGGTCTGTATTTTTTTTTTTGGGGGGGGGTAGGGTACAGTATGCTTCAGGATATTTTCTGAGAGGCATCTTTAAAGTGAGGTGTTTTAAAATATTACAGGTTAAGCTAAAAATACCAAGATTCTGCTCTTATTTGAAGCAAAATTTTGTAAAACTGTTTGTATCCACTGAATTGTGTACCGCTTTTAAAATAGCTGAAGTTATTTTTTAAAGAGGTATTTCGGATACTTACTCTAATGGGAGGAATTTGTTGTTCTGACCTTGTTTTTCTTAAAGTGTAAAGTGGAGCATGCGCTTCCTTGGAGAGAGATTTGATTAAGAGTTTTTAGCTCATCTTTTATTTATACATAGAAAAGGGCTCATAAGCATCAAAATATCATAAGAAGCATGCCTGTTGCTTCTTCACTAATTGCAGGTGATAGTAACCTATGGCAGACTAAATGAATAAGAACCTGGCTCTCAGATGTCAGAATTTTATCTGTTTATTTTTTATATCCTTATCCTGTTACTGATTTTTTTTTTCCCTTGTACTTCTTCCTTTGCTTTCTTTTGTTCATTTCAGTTCTGAAATATATGAGTAAAAGTTTAAAAAGTTTATGGAGTTGATCACATAGGATTCCTCTGAACTAGTTATTACTGAAGTAGTGTTTAAGTTACTTAGTTAAGTGGGTAACCAGCACCAATTTTTTTTTTTGTATATTCAGTTCTTTTGCTGTTATTTTTTAAAAATTATTTCCTGAAATAAATCATTTCCTAAACTATTATTTCCTCCCACTGAAGTGGTCGAAGATGGGGGGAAAAAGCTTCTGTGAGCAATAGCAACTTTACAAGTCCAAGTCCAAAGAATGATAATTAAAGTCACAAAAGAGTGATTGTTTGTAGTGGTAAAAACACGTGAAAGAAAGATTAATTACATGGATTATTTCAAGAGAACCAGAGTAGTTCCCTGACAGATTTCCTCTGTGTGTGATTAAACTAATTCTTGACTTGAGACTTGTTTTGTACAACTGGTAGAACTGTGAACTTAAAATCTGAAGTTGAAAGGCACTTGGAGGTGAGGTAGAGTTTGAGATCTTGGTGCTGACCAGACTGAGTTTTTGAAAGCAATTGGGTTGCAGTAGAAAAAGGTTTCCCGTTTTGCAGACATTTTTGATAAATAAAAGTTGGTTCTGTGACTCAGTTACATTGTTACTTACCTGTCTAGAAAGTACTTTACAATGGTACTTAGAGCTCCATGGATATCTGTAGTTCAGAAAATTAACTGAGTGATCTTGAGAGTCAGTCAAGAAATTACATCATTTGCACCTCACCTGCTTCTTGCTTGTGATTCAGTAAAGGGAAGAAACCTTTTGGTGACTTCCTTTTTCTTTTTCTTTTT
>NW_026623239.1:586579-687343 GCF_030028575.1 Malurus melanocephalus | reverse complement strand
TTTTTGAATAGTATTTCATTTGAGCTACTCTGGACTTAAGAAATAATTTCTTAATTGGATTAATCTTTAAAAAATTATAAAACTTCTTTACACATTAGTGAAGAAGTGCAGTTCCTTAAATTGGGTACTTACATATGCTGTAATACAGTTATGGTATAATAGTTCAAGTACTTTTGGTAAATTAGAAAGTTGGGGTTTTTTTTTTTCAAACATAATGGAAGATTATTTCTTAAAATTTAATTTAGCACCCTAATAGAAGACTTTYATTATTTTAAATAAGGTGTTTTAAATGGAATACTTAGACTACTGTAAGTTTTGATGCAAAAGTGGAGATGGAGAGAGATCATACCATAATAGAATAAAATAATTCAGCAAGATACCTTGGCATTTTGCTGTTGTGGCTCATGGTGACTGTTTTGATTTTGACCATTCTGTGCAAAGCGCAGAAAAAATACAGCAATTATTATTGCAGTATACCTGTTTCATAGATTTATTTTACTTTAATTTTTTTCTTGACTTTTAATGAGTGGTGCCTTGTATTTCTAGTGTATCCCATATGTGCATGTGTTTCTTCATATATATATATATATATATATGTATGTATATGTATATATAAAACTTTTTATATATGCGTGTGTGCGCACACATTCTGTTGCATTTGGGCATGAATATTAGCTGGCAATTTATGGTAAGCATACTTGTACTCCTTGTGTAAGAGATGTAGGTTAAATAAAGTTTGCACAAGTTGTCCAAAGTAATGTGTCAGTCCCGAGGTAGCTGTAGCRGAAACTATAGCTAAGGCTTTATATTGCAGTATGTAGAAGAAATATATGAAGAAGTGTAAGGGAAATAATTGTGTTAAAGGCACTGTGCTTTGTAAGTGGTAAACATACCTGATCATTTGCTTTCCTTCTGTTCAGAGTAATTTCCYAGTACCAGTCTCTAATTTTGAATTGTGTATGTCATGCTTTCACTTTAGAAAGAAATCAGAATAGTTCGTATAATTGTCTATAAAAATTTCTGTTAAAATCCCTTGTTTTTTAAGCACTATTATAGTCAAAAAATCTGTTTATCTTCTTCAAAGAAATGTTATTTYAGAAATAAGAGCTGACATTGGATTAAAAGAATGGGCAGATTTTTTATGAAGACCCAGTACTTAAATGCAAAATCACATTTGTTTTCACAAGCCTGGAACATCTTTTGCTCCCTAATTTCAGTCTTGTTTGCTATGTCAGCAGCAAGTGAGATCCATGGCCCTGCAGCTTAAACTAGTTCTATCTTGTTTATTTCTGTAACACAAGAACAAAGCTTTGTTTAATAAACATTCCAAGAACACGATAATATCACGTTATCTGCTTGTCTACTGTACAAAGACAACTTTCTTGTGAATGTTCTAGGGCATTCTTAAGGTGAAAGGCTTTTATGGCCTGCCAACATCAGACTGAGGCATTCTGCTTCCTTCAAAAACTCATCTTAGGGTTTTCATACTATTATTATTATTTTTGAAAATTAACATATATTTAGGAATTCTTTCTTCATTCAACTGTATGGTAGCATTTTAAGCTGTGCCTCTCCCTCCCTTCCCCTCTCCTCCAAGGGCCAAGTAATAGAGGCAAGTGTACATATATAATGCGTATGAAAACACATATGTGTGTGTGTATGTATGTATTTATATATGCAAGAAATTCTTGTACTGTAATTGCTTCTTGCTTAAGAAAATTCTGGAATTACCTTTTTTTGTAGTTAATATAGCTTATAAAAATGCACTCATACTCACTCCGGTTAAAATGAAGATGGGTGACATGAACTATCGTGGATAAGTCTTGCAATAAAAATTAGATGAAGTGACTGATATACAGAATTCATTCTTGTATCTGAGACACTGTTGGGGTATGAAAGGTATTTCTTACTCCTAAGTATAGTCTTCGACTATACTACACTAAAATACCTCTGGGATGAATAAAATTAAGTGTCAAATTAGCTCATCAGTTAATTTTATGCATTTTGTTTAGATAAATGCCTTGRTAAGATACTACTGCTTAGGAATCTCATTTAGAGCTGGAGTCTGAGGTCCAGGGAGTGCGTAGGAGGATCTGACATCTCTGCAGAGGTGCAGTCTAATGGATGAGTTACAGGGGAATAGCAAAGAACCAAAGGAAGGACACCTTAGAAGGAGGGGAATATACTAGCTTCACTCCTAAAGCGTGTGTTCAGTGTGAGGAGTAATGGARACAGTAAGCAACAGTAAAAAAAGGGAGACAGTTGCAGTTTTGTTTGCCAGAAAACATAGTCACCTTCTTATTCAGACACTTTTCCATTGCAATATGGAACTTCCCTATCCTCTGTGTCCTTTGCCTTTTGTCTTTGAAATTGTGGTTCTCCTGCAGGCAAACATTAACTAAACATCAAAAATAACCTCCAAGTCATCATCCTTCTGCTTGGCTGTAGTTATATTTGGAAGCTCTTTGAAAAGGCCTTTTTTTTCCCCCTTTCTACCTCTTTGAGAACAGATCAGCTCTCAGACTGAGAGTTGGTTTAGAATAGATATTAGAAAGAAATTCTTTACTGTGAGGGTAATGAGCTACTGGAATAGCTGCCCTGAGAATCTTTGGATGCCTCATCCCTGTAAGTGTTCAAGGCCAGGTTGAATGGGGCTGTGAGCAGCCTGGTCTAGTAAGAGGTGTTTCCACCCATTTCAAAGGAGATGGAGCARGACAAACTTTAAGGTCTCTTCCAATCCAAGCCATTCTTTATGTTCTCTCCTATGATTGTGATGGTGTGACACTGGGTGATTTGAGGCTTTCCTGTAAAGCTGGAAATTGAGAGAACCAGAAGCGAGAAGTATACTAAATCTTGGAAGTGCTGATAAGGCCTAGAGGGGCATGCACTGCAGGTGGACTTCATGCACTTTGACACTTCAATTTGACACTTCAGTTTGACACTTCAATTTGACACTTCAATGTTAAATACATTTTTGATTAAGTTTTGTATGTGTTTCTATGTTATGTCTTTGCAGTGAAGCACTTCTTTGTGTTTGTTTTCCTTAAAACTGCCCCAATACAGAACTCTAAATTCAACAAAATGGCTTTGGGAAAAACTGTACTTATGATACTTCTGAATAACCTTTTTTTCTGATGATCTCTGGACTTAACCMGTGAATCACCAGTTGAGATAGTTTTTAACTGAAGAAAATAAGTGTTCTGTGATGATCAGGTCTGAAGTTCATGCCATCACAAGATCAAAATAATTACTTTAACATTTGAACAAAAATTACTACTCAATCTCCTCTCTTGGAATGGATTTCMAGTTAAATTGCAGTTCAGTACTGAACCTGCAGTTCTGTATGTCAGTTAAAAACAAATGCTGCTCTTTTGACCGGATGAATTACATTGCTTGGTTGTCTTGCAACTGAAGGGAGGACTGGACAGAAAAGGCACAAAAACCTACAAGTAATAAGCAATCATAAATAAATATATGATTATATTTAGTCTGCAGAATTATAGACAGTTTTTTCATTTATGAGATRGTGCCTGGTGTTCTACTGCTTGCAGTGTGGTAACTGAACACTGGCTGAGAATAGTGATCACAGTTTTCTGGCTATGATTCTTTTTGAAGCATCATTTAATTCTTTGTGGGAAAAAAWGTCTTTGGACCAAAATCTCCATATTTTTTATGTTATTTATATATTTTTATGTGTGTAATGATGTGGTAGTCTAGGCTAGTCTTGGTAAAAGTACTCTGTCATGTAAAAAACCTAAAAACATGTTCATCAGATTTGAAATTTATGTATCTAGCCAACCGTTATTCTGCTTTTTATTCAAGTCAACAGTTTTTATTTAATATATTAGAAAATAGCAGATTTGGTTGTAAGGCATGATCRTTTTTATCACTATATGGAAATCTGTCTTCAGTTTCTGTGAGACTGTTCTGCTCTTGAAACTTGCTTTTGTATATAACTATACTTAATTTTGATACCCTTTTGAATTTTTCCAGTACAAAGTCCTTASTAAATGTTCTAGTAAAACTTTAGCTCCCTTTAGCTCCTCCACCTTCTATTTCCCKTTTCAGAAATTTCAAAAATCATGAGAAAAGCTTTTGAAGTCTCTGTCTCCATTCTAAGAAAGATACTACCTTTTTCTGCAAGAACTTTGKTTTTTTTGCTTTAACTTTTTATTTAGATGTTTTTGTATCTCTGTCTTTCTTTTTCCTTTTCTATCACAAAACACTTGTTGCACAAGTATTATGCTCTTATAAGCATGGAGAAAGAGTAATTTGCCACTTCTAGTATTCAGTTTAAGATTGTAGACATCTGTATGATCTGTGCAAATACCTCTGTACTTCTGACTGTATAGTGTTTTACATGGATAGATGCATGTACTATACTGTTTCATACTTCACTGTCACACTGTAAGTAGATAAAGCTTTACATTATTCTTGGGGTTTTCTTTGGGGTCTTTTTCAATTTTATTTTTTTTTCTATATATATTTTAGGCATATGCATCAGGATGTGATATTGTGGTACTGGGGACTGACTTTGAAAGATTACAGATAATCCCTGGAGCAAAACATGGAAACATTCAAGTGGGATGTGTGGACTGTTCAATGCAACAGGGGAAGGTATGTAGAGCAGTGTTTCTAATAATGTTGCAGTGATGTCACGTTGAGCACCTGCTCTGGAATATGGATACTTGCAAGTTAAAGCAAATACACTAGAAAGAAGAATAAAATGACTCATTGCTTTCTGTCTTCACTTGTGAGCAGCACAATAAATTTGAAATAGTAACCATAGATATTGATAGATGGTTGTAGAAGATAGGTGGGACTGTACAGAAGGCTGTGGATTCAGGGCTAAATAGAGGACATGGCAGGAGTCGGTCTAAAAGATGACTAAGTTGGATGCTAAAGTAATTTATTCACTGTGGCTGTGCACTTCTGGGCATGTCATGGACATGCTTTGACATGTAAGTGGCTGGTAGGAGGTGAGTGCTTCCACAAAAATTGCTTTCAGATCATCTRGAAGCATGTAATCCGTTTCAAGTAGTTCATGAAGCCTCTCTTGGACAGGGTTTACTTTCTTGAATTCTTAGCTTTTGTTCTTTGTGGATTGGTCTGCATCAGAGATGTATTTTAGATAATACTGGGCTTTAAGTCCTTTTAACAAAGCTTTTTCCTAATTTTTCGGTCAGAGTGAAATGGAAATAACCAGATAAATGTCCAATGGAACATCACAGTGAGATTATTAACCAATTCAGTAGGAACTATGTCTGGATAAATACTTGTTCATGAAAGCAGGATTTTCTGCTCTTTTTGTTTAAGCCTGTCCTCATGAGGAGATAGTGTCCACTTTATGCACATTACTACAAGCCTCATGAGCTAATGAGAGCTTTGGTTACATATGGGTGTCCATTTTGAGGCAAGATGTCTAATGGAAACCAGTTTGTGTTTACATGCAAACTCTGCTGATGAAACCCCAGCCACTCCCTGTTTCTGCTTTTTAGTGTTTGAGCGATAAACTCTTGCAGTGGTAGTGAAGGAACACAAGTGCAAATGAGGAAATAATTTTTCTGTGTGTCTCTGGCACCTCATAGCAATGAAGTCTACTTGGGTTTCTCTTCTTGGATGCTGTTAACCAGGAGGTTTTCTTTGAGTTTGGGCATTATTTCTGTAAATTTGCAAGGTCATCTTGGTTGCATGATACTAATTCTGTATGCATTTAAATGACAAATTGTCCTTGAATTGTAAATTAACACATATGARTATATCACCCTGTAAGGCTTATTAAGCATCAGAATTTTTTAATTTCTTAAGTAGACCTATGAGGTCAAGTCTGGAGGTTAGTATTGTTTGCTGTCAGGAAACTGGATGTGTTTGCAGGGTGCTGAAGTAYTAAGCAGTGAATGGCTAGGCATTTGCTTATTGACCAGACTGATCAAAACATTTACAGGTCACTCTTGAAAGGGTGGAATTTTTTCTGAGACCTTCTTCATCAGTATTGACACACACCAAAGTTTCCTCTTTGGTTTGTCAGAGTGTTGTACAATCCCAATGCTCTCAGTATGTCTTCATAGCAGACAGATCTGACCATTTTTGTGTCCCTTCTTTGGACCCAACATGTCTGTGTCTTTTTGGTTCTGGGGACACTGGATTTCRTACTTCATGTGATGTCTCATTAGGGATGGAAAATCACCCCCTCACCCTACTGGCCACCCTTCTTTTGAAGCAGTCCAGGCCAGGGTTGGCTTTCTGTAGTACAAACACGTTCTGCCAGCTCATGAGCAGTTTTTTGTTCACCAGTACCCCCGAATCCATGTCCACAGGGCTGCTCTTGTTCTGTTAATTTCCCTAGTCTGTATTGATAGTCAGTATTGATTTTCATGACCCAGGTGTAGGACCTTGCCCTTGGCCTTTGTTGATGTGCATGATGTTCGCACAGTCCCACCTCTGCAGCCTACTAAGATCCCTCTGGATGGCATCCCTTCCTTTCAGCATGTTACCTGCCCCATACAGCCTTGTGTTGTCCAGGAACTTGCTGAGGGTGCTCTCAATCCCATTGTCTCTATCACCAGGGGTGACTGTACTGCCCTCCTGTTGAGTAAGACTTCGCTGCACATCACATTTTTGATACCACAGCTTGGGACTACCATAGATGTTTGTTCRATGTTTGGATGATTATTGTGGTAGTTTGAGGAATTCTTTAAAACACTAATTGCCATTATTCTTTTTGGTGGCATGCAGCTCAGTGAGGACGAGGACTGAGTGGCTGTATCATTGTGAAAGCTGGTGGAAAGTTTCAGGGGGTAGCAGTTGCTCTGGACTCTGCAAGTTGAGCATATTGGAATGCATATGATCTTAGTTTGTCCTTAAAATCCACTAAGGATAAAATAGGGAAAAAGTTAATCAATATGAGTTTATATAACCTTTTTGCTGTTGAGTGTGGAATGGAATTATTAGAGAACAAAACAGTAAGTGAGGTAGTTAAAGAGAATTAGAGAGGGCAAATACTAGTCTGAGATGCAAAATGCCTGAAGAAACTTTTTCCTTGCAAATGTGACAAAATTATTCTTGGCATTTTTGGGTCAGACTGATGTTTAGATTGTTAGTAGGATAGAAATTTATTTAACTATCTGTTCTTCTAATGTAGAGGTTTCTCTTAAAGCTATGAATCTGTGGATTTTAGGATCTGTATTAATCTTTGTATTTATATAGATCTTAGGTATGATGGCTTAGGGTTTTTTCCAAGACTTTYGGTTGATACTGAAAGCAAAATATATTTTATAAAGTGAATCTAATTTTATTATTGTTGAAGGAAAACATAGGTATTTACGAAGCTGTAATTTTACAGAAATAGGAAATTGATTATTACAGCATATCACATCTGTAGATGTTCTCCTTTTAACAACAGCTGTCACTTCAGAATTCAGGATGTCCATTATGCATGACCTATGGAAACTCCTTAATTTTTGTAAATCTGTAATTCAGAATAGTTTTTGGCAACATTGTCATATGACAGTTCTCTCAGGCTGTCTGCCTGAGGTCTTTAACTTGCAWTTGGCTTGTTTTGGCTCTTCCAAGCAAGTCTTCTGGGGTTGCTTTTATATACATGTCTTGAGATCAAAGACTGTTTATTTTGTCTTAATGCAGGTTTGAGGTGGATAATAACCTGTGATGAAATAAGACTTTCAAACACTGATTAAAACTGACCATATTGCAACTTTTTTTTARCTATTTTATGTTAACCTTTAGTAGTAATTTTATTTGTAGCTTTTTGCATTGGGTGTTTTGATTGCATAGTTTGAGTCTTTGTCTTTTGAAATAACTTTTAAAAAGGTAGCCTGTTCTAAAGCTAGGGAAGTGCACAGAATTATTCTGAGCCTATATTGGTTCCATGTCTGAGAATGTGAACTCTGCAGACTGTTTTGAGTGTTTACCTAATTTGATACGGAAAGAATAGTGCTAATAATATGACTAAAAAAAAAAAAAAAGATTCTTGTCCAGCAATACTCTCAACAGTTCWTCATGATTAATGAGTAAATAAAGGATTGTATTTTTATTATTGACAACACTAGCTTCATGATTTTTGGTAGATGTCATTTTTCTATTATCAAAAAAAGAAATATGGATGTCAGTTTCAAATTTATCTACAAGCAGGKTTAAAAGTAAAATCAACTATTTGCATTTTATTCTTGTTAGTTCAATAGCTTGTTTCTTCTTTGTGTGTTTAAATACATATTGCTTTAGATTGCAGCTTCTTACGGAAAGGTGATTTGTATCTTTGAGCCAGTTAGCCTCTTGAAGCAGAGCAGCAGTCATCATAATGTAAGTATTTAATCACCCCTGAATTTATTGAGCAGTTAAAAAACCTGACTCATTTTAGTGGCTTGCTTTAAAGCTTGAGATTTTTTTGGTATCTTCTTTTAATGATGGAATAAAGTTGTGATGTAAGGTGGTCCTTAGGAATTGAAAATGGTGGGATAAGGCCTATAATTTGAAATAGTTTTAAGAAAGATAGGTTTTATACTATAATGTCTCATATTACTTATGTAACCCTGCATTTCATAACCAAAATGTTCCAGAACCYGAAAAGACATACACAGCCCCATTCTGCAGAGAGTGTAGCCATTAAAATAGCATTCCTTTTTTGAACCATCCTGTGTAGCCTTTATGTTTTGATGTGTTCTACAGTTCTTACTCTAAYTTTTACTTACGAAATTGCATGCCTTTGGCCAAATTGTAATAGTTTCARAAATCTGTGGGTTTTTTAGCCTATCTGATTGAATTATTGTACTTCAGTTTTATAGTGGTSAATAAGAACAGTAATTCTTTTCTTGGGGCTTACTTTTGGTGACAGTTGTTTAATGATTAATATCCAGAATCCTAATTTCTGAATAATAATAATAATACGATTTAGAGTGAGTTACTTAACCATGCTTTTTACATGAAGAGGAATATGGCTATAATTAGAAGCATTAGATTCTAATTAAAGTCAGTTTGATGATACTAGAACTTTGACAGCAATTGCTCAAGGAGCTTTTGTCTGCCTCTTCAGGGGTTTGGTCTCCATTTGTACTAACACATTGTTTATRTGGCCATCTAGTGGATTCCCCTCTTCGTTCTATCCAATTGAGTCATAAGGTTCTTAGTGTACCTATAAACTTGTGGTGTATTATCTGTTAATTAAATACCTGGAAATTAATATCTATGTAATAATTTATATCACTGGAAAGCAACGAAATAAAATTACARTAAGATGTGAGTTCTTATGCTCCTATGAACTGCTCTTGAGCTGCCCCAGAAGCACAGAACTGGAAGTTTCTTTGTCCATTCACTTGTTTTTTATTCCATCCTGAATGTTTTTCTATACTGGTAAGCATTACACTTAGCTTGAAACTTCAGGAGTCATAACTGTAAGCAGTAGAGGAAGCACTCACCACCCATTCATTATTTGCTTTCAAAGGTTTATAGTTGAAGAAATAGTCTGTTACTTCAGTTACTTTTATGCAATAATTTCCAGCGTATTGTTCAAAGTTATTGTAAGATTGTCTTCCATTTACTAGAATGTCAAGGGTCTAAAAAATCCCAGCTTCAATAATACTTGTTTTAGATCCTTATCTGTAGCTGCTTTTTGCCATTTTCTGCCAAACTTCTGAAAGACTGAGCTGTCTTCACATCTATTTAGTGTGATACTTTTGGGCTGGGGGATGATTACTTTAAAAAAAGTTTGTGAATTCAGAGAGAGMTCTGTTGGCTCCTAATATCATTTCAAGAAATATTTTCAGTTTCTTATATAATTCAGACCATCAAATCTTTGTGGTCTRTTGTGGAAACAGATAAGATAAATATTTTGTGAACTGAATCTTCAATTTGTTCTAGTGAGTGAAGTAGTGATGCAAAAAATAAAGGTATTTGACTATCCTGTTGGATATTAATAAAAAATAAAACTCAGCAGAGGGGAACTATCCTAGGTGTTATCTTCACCTTTCTGATCACCTCTAATTCAGCAATGGTGTGGATATCAAATGCCAGGTGCRTTTAGTTTGTGTCATTTTTGAAATATTTTCTTTGTCCCAAAAATAAAATCTTACTTCCCCTTAAAAAAAAAAATCTCAGATTCCAGTGGTGATTTTATATACTGATTTATATACTATTTCTGTTATAAAATGAGGAGGGGGGGAGGTGTGAAGTGTTTTCATGCTAATGTTTGTAAATACTTAAAATTTCAGATGTTACATTACCAGTGGCAGAAGAATGCGCAAATCTCACTGGAAGCCATAGCACATAATCTAACGTGGGATCCCACAGGTATAAATTGATTAAAAGAAACATCTGTCTATTTGATACCACAACTACTTTTTTAATTTGAATTTTGTCATTCTTTGTGGATCAGGAAAAGGTTTCCGTTTTGTCCTAGCATGATAGAGAACACCAGAGAGGAGTGAAATTTAYCTTTTGTCACTTACTGCAGGAGAACTAACATACTAAATGTATCTCGTTGATCTGACTTGATTGTTCTCATCTGATCAGATAAGAAAACATGGCTTAAATGGTAAATATTTGTTGAGAAAGAGGAATGTCTAGAGTAAACCTAGGCATTTCTTTTAGGGAGTAACTAAAATTTGATTATTTTTCACAATTTACACTGTAGGTGCTCAAATCTACCAAAAAAAGCAGTTTCAGCTTTGCTTTTCTTTTCACTCTTTACAAAAGTCTATATTTCGCTACTTGTTTTGTAGTTAGATTTTTCATAAGTATTTGGTTTAGGTACTCGCCTTCTGACTGGTTCCAGCTGTCTTCARCTTTGGTCCAATGTTCCTTTGGAGAACCCTGCTGACAATGACAGTACTGAAAGAATAGATGTTGGTCTTGGAGAGTGGMGATGTATCTGGCAATGCAAGTAAGAAACACGTTTGAAGACAAATAATTTCCTTTTCCTTACTGATTCATATGTTTAAGATTAAATGCTTAGTGTAGTTAAATGAAATCCTGTTGCATACTGCTATTTGATAAATATTATTGCTGTGAAAGAAACTTGAATTTTATTTCCCTTGACTATGTGACATTTCTTTCTTCTTACAAGATCAGTTGCAGGTGGTTTGGGGGCAGTTCTTCAGTTATACAGAACACTAGTATAAAATACTGAGGGAAGGCTACTGTTGAAGCGCTCCCAATAGGCACTGTTCCTTGTTCRAGAAATAAGGTGAAAGCTGTGTAATTGAAAATTATTGTGCTTGAAGGACTGGTTAAAATAAGCTTCCATCAGTGTTCAGTGTACTGCATCGTTCTTTCCTTCTCACACATTTTCCCCCCTTTCACACACCTCTTACTTTTTCTGGGTTTACTCTGGGTATTTGAAACAGTCATGCCAAGTTATACATCTCTTTTTCTGTGTCTCGGATTGCTCTTCTTGTATTCATGTTGATTTTAATATTTGCATCTTTGTACTGTACATTCAGAAGAGTTTTGGTTTAGGACTTAAGTTTAAAAGACAAGTAAAAAGCACTGTCCTTCATGCCATAGGCAGACTTTTATAATACAGTGGGTGCATTGTTCACTTGGGAGTAAGGTACCATATGGCCATCTCCCAAAGTGTTTCCCAAAGTGGCAGACCCACCTGAAGTTATTCTTTATGAAGCATTTAGCATTCTAGTAGGCAGTTCTATAGACAGTTCTCTGGATGTACCAGAAAAACATACTTTTCATAATCCTTTGGTTCCTCTTTTTTGTACTTGAACTTTCATCARTGATGAGTTTGAAAACCCAAGATCATCCAAATGACACCAGAAAAAATTTTTCTTTGCATACGATAAACTTTCTATACAAGAAGTTGAAGATTTATTATTTCTGGAGACATGTTTGAGTGCTCATCTCTCAGTCTAATAAGAGAACTCAGCCTGTAGATGACTGCCGTAGAATATGGCTTTAGAATTTAGGGTTCTGGTAACAGTAGTCAAGATCATGCAGATGRTGCCTTTCTTCTGTCCTTTCTGTAACAGGTTTTGCATTTGTATTGTATAAAGATTTACAAAAATCTTCTCAGCTCTCCACCTGTTTTCCTCTTTTAAACTCTTTTTGTCAGAGGCAGAGCTGAATGTCTTTTTCTGAATGAGTATGTCCTAGGAAAGGTCAATGGAACTTGCTTTTTCACTGCACGCTTTATGTCTGTATGTCTTCTGGAATTTGTACTSCAGTTAGATTTAGAATAGGTTTTTCTTACAGAGACGTTTGCAAGAAAGTGATTTTGCAGTACTACTCTTCCCAGAATAATTTTCAGTGCCTCAAGTCGTGTTTTCACATTTGTCTCAGTAGGAGGATTTAGCTTAAACCTGGATACGAATCTTGTAATTGCCTTGYTCTTTTTAATGCGCACACTAAAAGCATGGTGCTTTTGTTGACCTGTTGGCTGACTTAATCCCTCTTGAAAGTTAGGCCTCAATGACTTGTTACACGTGTAATTAAGATGAAAATGTACACTGTGTTGGGGCCGCACAATTAAGTGTTTGTCATTTCTTGTTACCATTAATAAGCTTTGTTACTTAGTCAATACCTGAGTGCTTCAAACCCTGTAAAAGTTCATTTTTCAGTATATCCAGTTAAAATAAAACACTACAAAAATAAACCACATAATTAGGTTTGGAATATTTTGGTATAGTATCTTATATCAATGTGACCATTCATGCAAAAGCTACTTTGATACTTTTAAACTACATTATTGTTAYGTTGAGTTGTAGGAAGTATGAGAAGTGGAGCTGTCTTTCAGAGAAGTTGGAAGACAATATGGTACAACTGAGATGAGTTAGCGATCCATATAATCGTGCAGTTTAATCTGTCAGCAGCTGCTTTTCTTCTGTGATATTTTTGAATTTTGGATATTCTGCTCCAGGACTTTGATTTTCTGGATTACTATAGCCGTATGTTGTGCATGAGTTTGCTTCTTAATCCTTTTGGACTTTGTTAAAACTTACACATTTCACACAACACAATAGCCACTTGTATTTAAGAATTAAAAAACTTGAAAGAAAATTTAGAATCCACTGAAAGTTGTTAAAATTTGTTCTCTTTTTTAATTGTCTTTATTCCATAGAACTGCTTCTCAAGTTTGTTTAATGAAATTCTCACCAGATGGGGAGTTTTTTGCTACTGCAGGAAAGGTAAGCATTTTTTCCCTTATCGCTTTGTATTAATTCAGATAAGCTATTAAAGCAAACCAACAAAACCACATTAAAATAAAAAAGGCTACTTAATAAAAAAAAAACCTTTTTTCATAGTTTTTGCATAGTCTGTGTATGTGTCTTTACATTTTGGTAAACATGAGTTTGGGAGAAAGGTAGGTCAAGGCTGGGAGGTAACAGACCAAGTTCTAAAATACTCATTTTTAATTTGTGCCAAATTATAAAACATTAGAAAAAGAAGAGTATGTGGGAATGGAAGAAATCTGTGGATGAGATCAGTGCTGGAYACCCTGTTAGTGAGTAAATATAATAAAAATACTGAAAAATACAAAAAAATTAAAAATAKYTCTTAAAGTGTTTTTGTGTAAACATATCTGTATGCCTTTTTGTGTTCATGGAAGAGAATTCACATTCTTTTCCACCGCCGTATTGGCACACAGCTCATGTCAGTGTYTGTGGCCAATCTCACTAAATAGTTCTGTATGCTCGACATTGAGCAGTTATCAGCAAAAGCAAAACCCCTTAGCAAAATAAGCAAAAAATTTAAAGCAAAAYGTCAGTCTTTTCCTGAAACAAACAAATCTTTTCTTGTTACTTCAAAAGTTGTTGTTCAGGTTTTGTAAGAGAATAATGTCCTAACAAGTCAAAACAGGAAAAAAATAAAATCAAGATCATGTAGAGGATCCAGTGAACAAAAGTGACAAACCTGTATGAGAATTATATTACTTATTAAGGAGTATGAGTGAGATTTGTGGTTGTTTTCTGAAAGAAAACAAAATGCTAGTATGTAAGGTTAATTAGGACAGTGCAGTTGCTGCGATTAGTAAAACCTGGTTTAAGTGTCAAAGAATCCTGAGCAGAATCCTGCTCAGAATGTGTTTCAGCTTCAAGAATAAAAGACAGTTTTGCAATTTGTTTTAGTCTGTCTCGAAAGCATGAGTAAAAAACAAGTGTGTATACATAAAAGGTGGTTAGAACAGTGATTTAGTAATAATGTGGAACTTTGYTGTTTGGGTCATAATGTTCCTTAATACATGCTTGAAGAACAAAGAGTCAAGGATGTTTCAGTCTGCAAATATATCTTGCTTTAGAAAGGCATTTGTCATACATATTTTTGTGATTCAGTTGTGTCCATCAGAAACAGATGAGTAATACACATCTTGATTAGTTGTATGAGGTTGTTTCTTCCTTTGAAGYTTGCTGTTTCAGGTCATCATGCTTGATTGGAAGACTAACCTTTAATGCATTTGCTATCTTTAAAGACRAGATCAAGAAGTAGCAAATCTATAAAATCACCTAGGTTTCCTTTTCTTGGGAAACTATATTCTAATTAATGAGCTTCCAGTATATAAAGTAAAATTCTAGACTTCCTTAATTATATATTATTACCTGTGTAATAAAATAGCAATAAGTTCTCATGCTCCATTTTTTTGTGCTTATTTAAATGTTGTGTTGCTTGCTATATGGTCTSTGATGCCTTTAGCCATTTACTGACTGAAAGGATAGCCATTCCAGCCTTGTTTCAGATAACTAATAAAATTTTCTGAGTATATATTTTATGTGAAAAACAGGTGTTTTGTCATTGTCAGCAATTTCTAAAAAATATGTAGTCAATTTTTTTGGATGGATAGGAGCTAATACTTATTTTACAAGTGAAGTGTAATGGTTTCTAGTGTTASAGTCTTATGGAATTGTGGAAAAATTTTTAATTATCTTGCAAATAGCTTCTCTAGGGGTAATAGTCTTGCAGAGTTTTTGACTCCAATGTCTTATGTCTTGTTATCCTACATTATAAATTCCTGCAAAGAAAATTACTGAATAAGTAAGAAAATCAGTGAGTATGAGGAAAATTAATAATGTATTTTTTACCATAAATGCCTAAGATATTACCTGCCTGGAGAGTCTTTAAAACGCATCTTTATTTCTATATCTTATTCCTTTAGTTAATTTTTTTATGAGGGATGATACTGGTCAGCAAAACCAACTCTCCCTCCTACCAGCAGTGTCATGTGTAGCATACCCAGGTTAATTCAATATTTTGGTACCATTCACATGTAGTAGTTGATCAACATCTTGTGTATCTAGATACAGATTAATTTATTTTTTCCTTGAAGGTATAGTCAATTTATGACAAAAAAGCAGGCTGAGCAGTACTGAGTTTGGTTTTTGAGATGTCATCCRTGACCTTTATTTGTTTTCCTAATAGTTAGATTTGTGCAGGGGGTTTTGGTGATTTTCTGACAAGGTAGAAGTAGTTGTATTAACATTTGAACACCATCTAGTACAATTTGTGTCTTTGTGGATAAAAATTGGCAGCTAATCAGAGGGACCAAAATGGCAAGGATTAAATTGAGTCTCTGCTACTGTATTTTCTGTATTTTCTTTAAGATCAGATTTTAAAGTTGTATTTACAGAACCGTTTCTCTCTGATCAGAAAAGTATTTTATTTTAAAGAAAAATGAAACCTCAAGAGATGTACTCAAAAGCACTTGAAGTGCATCATATTCTTATGCAAGGTAATCTTACTTACTGTCTTTTTTTTCCCCACAGGATGACTGTCTTGTGAAAGTGTGGTACAACACAGAGAGCTGGCGGTCAGCTGTAACACCAGCTGGTGTCAGTCCAGAAAACCAAGCAAAGGAGCTTGATTTTTCCTTTGTTTATTTGGCTCATCCTCGATCAGTAAATGCATTTTCATGGAGAAAGACCAGTAAATTCATGCCACGGTCAGTAGTTCTAATAACATGAGGTTCGTAAATTGCCCAAAAAACGCCCAGACTATACAGTCTGCTTCGCTCTACAGTCAACAATCACACAATTGTATGGTTTACTTTGGTTGAGTGTGTACACCTTTTATACTGTTAATGCACTTGAGAGGATGGTAAGCATCTTCTTATGGGAAGGAACTGGAAAGAAAAGCATCTCACAGACTGACTTAGGCATTGAACTAAGTACGAAAGCAGCTCTTGGAAAATCATGTCTCTGTGCATTTTTCGATTGCACTGAGTGACCATTCATGCATTTAATCCCAACTCATTCTATCCCGGTGGAATCAGAGCAATCCAAAAGTCCTGTGACTTTAAGATCTCTTTCAAAAAAATTCAAATATTTTCTTGTCTTTTCRTTTGTTTCTCTATCTACTACAAAGTTAGACCTCTGTCAGAAGTATTATCTGGAAATTGAAATAAAATAATCATTTGGAATGGATATCTTGAGCTTGAGGTTTTGGAATGGGATGATTCTGAAAYGATTCTGAAACAATCTGTGCCTAGTTTTCACGAATACTTACAATCTTAAACTGAAATAATGTTAGCAGTTTTGTGGCCTGCAGCCATCTCTTTGCCTTATTATTCCAAATAGTRACCAAATTTGCATACCTTTGTGTGGAGCAAGCCTATGTTGTTTTTTAATACCAGTAAGCAAAGAGTCTTTGTAAAGCCTTTGCTATAGCTTTAGGTAAATTTTGAAAATTAACCTGCCCCACAATTACTAAGGGAGTTTACTGCTGGTCAGTTGTAGCTTTCAAGCCTGAGTTAAAGTTTAATTGTGARCTTGATGAAATGGAAACCTGAGATCTGCGCTGTTTTTTTCATTGCCTAGTGTAGGGTAATGGGATTTTTTGGCTATGTATTTAACACAAGTTATGCTTGGAAAAASCAGTAATTAAGACAAACTTAAATTGTCTGTTGTATCCCTGGTACTACCTGAGTGTCTCTCTTTTGGAGATACAATTTTGTAAGTGGTAGATAGCAGTAAGATTCAGAATTGAGATCAGGTGTACAGAATATTACTATCTTTCTATGTGAATTGCTTTAAAAGATAAAAATAATAACTTTTGCTATACTAATTTTGCTTAAATTGAAATCCACAATTTGCTATTGTGTGATGATGTTTGAGGTAATTTATAGTCAGATACTTGAACAGATGGAAAAGCCTTTTCTATATCATTTGTTTTCCTACCTAACTATAGTATCTTTAATTTTATGCACTTACAAAACCCAGTAGCAGAGCAATGGAAAATAGTTTGGAGCTGTTGATTTATTTTGATGCTATATAATAGTTAGCAGCTTCTTCACTCCTTAAATTTTCTTTCATTAGTGGTGCAGTCTGCAATGTACTCCTGACTTGCTGTAAGGATAATGTTTGTCGTCTCTGGGCAGAGACTTTGTTACCCAATGACAGTCTGTTGTACGGGGGAGGATACACCAATTGGAGTGAAGCAGTGCAYTTCACAAATAACTTCAAGAGAAATATTTCAAGTAAAGAAAAAGTGCAGAGTGCTTTAGAGGTAAGAATTGAAATTGAACTAAGAGGTAAGAATAAAGTGAGAATAAACACAAGTAGAAACTTGTGCTTTTAGACAGGTTTGTAATTTGTACCTCAGATATGAATCACAGGCTGAAATCCTTTATACCAGAGATGTGCATAAAATGTTATGAAAGGGTGAATTTCCTTGGGCAGGCTAAGCTGACAGCACTTCTGCTGAACTTCTCACATTGAAGACACACTGTTCTAAAGTCACAGCTGCCTATTTTAGTCTGGTGAAGAAAAATGCTTCGCAGTATTTAGTTCAAAGGGCTGGGAACACTATGGAACCCACATTATGTATATAGGTTATGTGAAACCCAGTCATAATGCTGCCTTAAAATGTATGGTAGGGGCTCACTTGTTACCTCTTAAGTTGTGCGATGTTCTGTCTGACTTCTGCAATTGGAAAAACAGTAATATGGAGGGAAGAAAAACAACCCTTCTGCTGTAATCCTCAATTAGACCAGATTGCTTGTAAGCAGTAAGACAAATGACTCTTACCAGAGAGTGTTTCCTAACCAGTGGGAATCAGGAAGAAGGTGTAGCATTAGTGGTCGCCTTCAAAGGTATGTAGGTATTTGGGGGCATTATGCTTTTATATTAATGGACTGATGTATGTAGCATACTCRTAGCACTTTCTTAGCACATACAGCATGCCTGAAAAATATGACAAACTGAAAGGCACAGCAAAGAGAATAGTCAAAGAGAGGAGAGAASAGGAGGCTGGAGAAACTTCTGTGTTCTTGTGGAAAATAGGAGGCAACATTAGAGATCAGAAACAATAAGTATGTGAGAATTGAGAGAAGACTGTGGTATGATCATGCTGTGTTAAGATGCAAAGGTACAGCAAGTGAAAGGGAATGCCGAGAGTGTAATACCATTGTTAATACAAATTGTGTACCTCTGTGTACCTTTGGGCGCTTACATAGATGTCCACAGCACAAAAGGCTTGAACTATGTAAGCCTGTCTTAAAAAACTGAATATTATTTTTTCCCTTGGAAGCATGTATTTGTATACAAGAGGAAGAATTTAAAACTCATTGGGCCCTTTTGAGGGGTGTTGAAGTGCTGACCTAATTAGATGCAAAGTATGGATCCAATTTTTCAGTCTGAAACTCAGATTTGCTGCTTTTTTTAGAGTTTGGAATGAGCATGGCATATGTTTATGAAACAGTAGTATTTCTGTGTAAGTATAAAAGCCATATGAACATTGTCTGTGCACTGAAGTATGAAGTTACTACGCGAAGGTGTTTTATGTACCTTCATAAATAAATCTAARTGCGCTAGTTTCTCTGTACTGCAAACTCAACCCAAACAATTTTGCAAGACGCTCCACTGMTGCTTTACAGTAGCTTTTAAACTGAAAAATATCATTCACTGATGTCTAGAAAACCACTTACAGATGAAATCTGCTTTTTTTTTTTGAAAGGATTTTAAATGACACCTTGTTCTTCATGCAGTTAAACCTGAGGCACTTCAGACGTGGGAGGAGGAGGTCTGGTGCTGTTGTAGCACATACTGGATATGCTCCACATCAGCGAGATCCTCATGAAGCTCACAGGAACATTCCTCCTCATGCAAATGCCCTTTGCCACTTCCATATTGCTGCCAGTATCAATCCAGCCACAGGTAAGAAATTTAATCCTTTCTATGAAGTAGATTCCAATTTCTGTTAGGTATGTGTTCTCTCTGGAAGCTTAGTAGATGTTTTTTTACAGTATTTATATGAGCATGCAAAATTGCTGAGTTTTTTGTGCATGAAGGGACTTTCTACGGTAATGAAATTATTTTAATAAATTTTTTCTTCAGTAATCCTGTCCTTTATTTTGTTCCTTTTTTAATAGAACTAAGTATTTGTAACTGGAGTCAAAATTTACTGTGATTTGTGTCTGGGAACACACTGATAAAATAAGAAATTTGTAAGCTTCTTAAAGTCAGTAGCTGACACTAAGTGCTGAAATAACCACACATTCCTGTACTTCAGTCTCTGAACCAAACAAAACATGCTGTCACCCTGCATTCCATAAACTCTGATACTGTCTTGCACTGGAACAACATGTTGATAGGGGTTGAGAAAACCTCTCTGTACCTACTTCTTTTTATGATTTCTGTGTATGCTGAAAATGAAGCGCATGTCTGCTCAGTGAAAAACGGAATAGAAATGTAGTATTAAATGGCCTTGGATTAGGGTTCTGATGTGGTTTTGTGTGTCTAGACTTAATCAACAAACTATTCTCTTAAAATAATGAATCATTGTATTATACTATTTGTTTCTGTTCCTACTGAACCTGGTTTGAAAGGCTAATTTTCAGCTAAGGACATTCATGATTGGTACATATTTGTAGCTGTACAGTCTTTGGTATGATTGCAAAGAACAAGTGGTTTCCCTTAAAATTGCAGTGCTAAGCAGAGCTGTAAACACTTCCTTCTCGATTAGTCTTCAGCATTTGAGTTCATATTTTAACAGACGGACTAGAATCACATCCATCCTRCCAGAGGGGAATTTCTTGCAGTTTTGTGCTGTACCATCAGTGCTATCCTATGTCGACAGGAAAAATCATTACATGTTACTACCCAGTGTCACATGAAAAAATTGCTTGAAAGCTTCTCAGTTGTCTTCCTCTGTATTTTTTCCTCTTCAGTTTGCACAATGAGGCTAGCTAACCTTTTCTTGTGGGTAGCACATAATATTTCACCATGATTTTTTTTTAATCTACTCTTAATGCATTTCTTATTTTTATGCACAACAGCTGATGTCATGGTTTAACCCTAGCCCATCAACCAAGCCCCAGGCAGTTGCTTTCTCACTCTCACACTGACAGGACTGTGGAGAAAATCAGGAGGGTATAAGCCAGAAAACTTTYGGGTTGAGATAAAAACAGTTGAATTTGGAAATCAATAGCTGTGCACATTGCTAAGCAAAACAAGGAATTAGATCACTACTTCCCACAGGCAGGCAAGTGTTCAGCATTTCCAGGAGAGCAGCGCCTATCACACCTAACGATGACTTGGAAATGCCATCACTCCAAATGTCCTCCCCCTTCCTTCTCCTTCCCCCCACTTTATCTACTGACTGTGATGGTCTGAAGTGTCCCTTTGGTCAGTTGGGGTCACCTGTCCCAGCTGTGTCTCRTCCCAGCCTCCCAGGCATCTCAACTTTCTTGCTCGTGAGGTAGAGCCAAAAGCAGAAAAGTCCTTGGCTCTGTGTGAGCCATACTCAGCAATAACAAAAACATCTCTGTGTTGTCAACTCTCTGTTCAGCACAAATCCTAAACACAGCCCCACAATAGCCACTTGTGCAGAAAATTAACTCTACCACAGAATGAGGATAAAAATAATTTTGAAAAATATTAGAAAAACATTTTCCTAGGTACCTAAAACTTTGGTCTTCATAATCTTGTCTTCTTTTTATGTTATCTTGCATGAATCACGAGCTCTTTTAATGATGTCTTTTGGGTTGCTTGGTCTTTAACTCAGTCAATTGGAGGATAACAGGTTGTTCTTTAGTGTAGAATTTCTGAAGTAACTTTCACTTTTTAAGATTCTATTTGAAGAAATATATGTTCTCCCTGACAGCAAAATCCTTAAGTACCTTAGTCTAATCAAATTGCCTAGGTAGGTATTTTTGTTTGCCCTTTTAAAACTAAATTTAATCCAAAAACCTAATTGTATTTCCTTTAATTTGATTTAAAGCAAGTTGGTTTGTGATATCTTACTTGAAAATTTGCTGTTACTACAACATTTTTAAGTACTTCATAAAAACTAAAGCAAAACCAGCTTTTTCTCTCATTCATTTCAGGTTTTGAAGAATAATGCTGTCATACATATTTGTATAAGAATAATTATAATATGAAACTAAAATCCTTGAAACCTGCTTTTAAAGTATGATTTTACTTTTACTGGTGTTCAGCCTGGGTGGAATTCAGTGAAAGGAATAAGCAGTGGTTGCTAGGACAAAATTGTCTCTAGGCAATTTCAGAAAAAGTTACTGAATCCAAAGAAGTTTTCTGGGAAGAGTGATTGTGATTTAAGTAATGCTGCATAAATAGGGAGCAGGAGGAGATGGTACTATACATGGAGACTTCTAGGTGGGAGTTACATGCTGTTTGAGATTTTAACACATTGCCGGATCACTCATTTGACAAAATTGCAGTAAATCACCTATCTGCTTTTTAGGCACGCTTAATTTATGTTACTCTGCAGTGGTCTGATCCTTGCTTCTGTCACATACTTTGTGATTATTGCTTTGTTTCTCACAGCAACATGGAACACTAAATACCTTCAAACAGCAATATGAATTAACAGTGTCTATCTGAACCTGAAGCCCTGGGGTTTTGTGGTGGTGTCCCAAAGGGCATTGTCTGGTCTCTCTATTAGTTTTTCCTAGTACAAACCAATGGTCTTTGATTTCAGTGTATATCTACTGCAGCATCTACTGTGGACTAAATATTGGGAAATTATGCATAAATTATTCGGTTCATACTGAGCTGTAGTAGCAAAAACTAAGTTAAATTAACCCGTATGAACAGTATTGCATGAAGGAGATAAAACRTTGCAGGATGCTACTGTAATCCTAATATGAGTATACCAAGAATCTCTGTGTGGAGCAAGTCTTGTGGTGATGGTCAAGCAATTTAATACTGAAAGCACATGATGTTGGTGCAAGGAATGGCAGGTGGCAATACACTTAGATTTATTTTATTTCATTGTGGGGTTTCTGCTTAAAAAACATTTCTCTATAATTAATTTTTGGCCAAACTACTTAGTTCTCAAAAATGTCAATATCTTTTTCTGGCAGATATTCCTCTACTCCCCTCTATCACRTCTCTGAGTCTTGGTGAAAATGAAGAAAAAAGTGGACCTTTTGTTGTGCACTGGCTAAACAACAAAGAACTTCATTTTACCTTATCTATGGAAGTGTTTTTGCAACAACTTAAAAGGAGTTTTGAACATCATTCTCCTGAGACTAATACTGAGGATTCTAATCAAATGGATGGCAAATCAGAAGAAGGTAAAAGTCATATAGGCATGTGTCATATAGAGAAATGGCTTCCAGTTTATAAAGTAATTTATAAAGTAATATTCCCCCAGGTGAAGCAAGAGATGGGCAATTTGACGTGCATGGATGCAGACAGATTACAGTAGCTTTTCAGTGCATTTTCTTCCTTTACGCTGAAAGTATCTAAGTGGCTTTAAAAAAATGTATCTAGAAACTCTGATTTCTCTTTTTACRGTTGTTCCAGAAATTTTGAGTTATATATGCTGAAAACTATTATTTAATTAGGCTCAACTGGAGACTTTTGCATGGAAGTGTTACTTTAATRTTAAGGAAGCAAGAGCAACCTTAGAATTAACTTTCATTTTTTAGATATTAATGTACGCCTAATTTAAGTAGCTTTATTCTGTAACATAAGACAGTTAATAATTTAAATATATGCATTCTGGRTATTATTATCTTTGTTCTGTCTATGCATTCAAAAATTTGTATAGAGTTGGGGAAAAGAAAAATGTTTCAAATTAAGGTGCAATATAAACTATTTTGGTTTGTTAGACATTGAGCTCCATTAGGGKATTTATGGTTATGAGTTTTGTTCTTTTAAATTAGCTCTCATRTGAGTGGCTTATAAAAGGCCTGAAATGAGCTCCAATGCCTGAGTAACACTTCCATTTATACTTCTGATTTTGAATATTATGTATGTGTGTATGTGTATCTCTGTATTCCAGAGGCTGATGAAAAAGGAGATGAACAGAAAGGAAACCAAGAAAAGAAGGAACTGGGTGATGAGAAAGCTGCTCCATATTCAAGCCTTCTTCCTTTATCCTCTGCTATTATTGATCATGAAATTGAAGTTCTGCTTTCTGAATGGAACAAAAATGCTGACATGCTCTTCAGTATACATCCTATGGATGGCTCCCTGCTGGTATGGCATGTGGACTGGCTAGATGAATACCAGCCTGGCATGTTTCGTCAGGTGCAGGTACTTTACACTTCCTGCATTATATGTTGCTATTCAGTGAGAAATACRATGGGAACCCTAATATTTATTCTTCCATTTTTAAAATTCCAGGTGTCATTTGTCTCAAGAATTCCAGTTGCATTTCCAACGGGTGATGCAAACTCTCTTTGCAGAAGTATAGTGATGTATGCTTGTACCAAAAATGTTGACTTAGCTATTCAACAAGGCAAACAAAAGCCTCCTGGCCTTACGCGATCTTCATCCATGCTTATCTCTTCTGGACACAGTAAATCAACCAACAGTTTAAAACTGAGTATCTTTACACCTAATGTTATGATGATTTCCAAACATGCAGATGGGTCACTGAACCAGTGGCTAGTGAGTTTTGCTGAAGAATCTGCTTTTTCAACTGTACTCAGTATTTCACATAAATCCCGATACTGTGGACACCGTTTTCATCTTAATGAATTGGCTTGCCACTCAGTATTACCACTGCTGCTTACAACCTCACATCACAATGCTCTAATTTCACCAGATGTTGAGAAAACACTACAGGCAAATGATTCTTTGAAGTCACAGGAGTCACCAGTAAGACCTCAGAATAGAGGCAATGCAAATGTGACATCCCAGGATCCGAACGCTGTTTACAGTGAACTTATTCTTTGGAGAGTAGATCCTGTTGGGCCTTTGTCCTTTTCTGGTGGAGTTTCTGAACTTGCTCGGATCAATTCTCTTCATGTTTCAGCTTTTTCTAATGTTGCATGGCTGCCCACACTTATACCCAGCTATTGCCTTGGTGAGTTTCATTTCCTGATTTGTGAAGTGTTGTAGAATAATACTCTTAAATAGATAATACTGATATACTTGAAGAAACTGGAAAAAATGTTAAGCAGGAGTCCTTTATTTCCCAAATTTTCAAGCTGCTAGTGGGAATTCTTTATTTCTGTAYGAAGCATTGTTGTGTTCTTCTCTCTTCTTTTATGTATTTGATATTTTAGGAGCTTGTGCAGTAAAGTTCTTAGATATTAGAGCATACTGCAGAGCATGCTGAAGATTTAAATGCTGAGGAAGATTTAGCTCTAGTTTGCAAAAGGGTTTCTTATATCCTTTCATATACTTTGATTTTGTTGCTATGCACAGCATTAAACTTTGTACTTCTTGCATGTGAATGGAAGTTAACRAGATTTTTTTTGCTATACTAAATTGTTTTCCATCATAACTTCAAAATTTCCTCTTGTCAAAAAAAAAAAAAGGAAGCAATGTGGTGCTTGAATATTTGTGCGCTTTCTACCTTACTGCTTTTCAGGTGCATACTGTAATTCTCCAAGTGCCTGCTTTGTGGCTAGTGATGGACAGCATTTAAGATTATATCAAGCTGTAATAGATGCTAAGAAACTTCTGTGTGAGCTCTCCAATCCAGAAATTTCTGTAAGTGAAAAACCATCTCAAATTTTAATGTGTTACAACTTCATTCAGTTGCACTAGGCTCAGAATTGTTGGTGGCTGACTAAGCTGGTTTCTGAGGAGTTCATAGATGATTCTGCTTGTGAAAACAGATTTGGGTAAAGGTTTTTTTAGCCATTCTGTATTTCATTTAATGTCAGACTCTGCATATTGAGACAGGCCAATGCTTGATTGTGATATCTGAGAAGTGCTTGGATTTCAAGGAATAGTAGCTATGTGGGTGCATTGCCATCCTTAGAAGTTAGGACAATAATGCATTTTTTGAGGCGAGGACAATAAATGGCTGCATGTGGGGCTTTCCAGATATTCTTGTCACTGTTCAGCCATCAAAACCAAATCTTCATAAAACAGAGAATGCTGTTCTTTCTGAATCACCACTAGTGTATATTTAATGATTTACTTAACATTGACATTGTGATGTTGTACCTGTCTAGCAGTCTGTGCCACAGAAATGCACAGGAGTTAACAAGACCACTCCCCTGATTCTTTCTAAACAGAAATATGTCGGTGAAGTTTTTAACATCATAAGTCAGCAATCTACAGCTCGCCCAGGATGTATCATTGAATTGGATGCCATCACAGAACTTGTAAGATCTTTTGCTATGCTCATTTTATGCGATAATTAGCTTTTTTAAAAGTGTTAATCATAACGGTGATATCTGTAGCTCTCCATCAGGTAAATTTGAGGTACTTAAGGAGTGTTTTTAACATACTTGTACTTGTTTCACAGTACCTGTAAATGAAAAGAATGTATAATGCATATGCATTTTCTTGAGATGTCTTCTGTTGATGTGTTTAACTTATCAAATTAAAAACACACATGTTAGAGAGCAATCTTGAGAATATAAGCCATGATGYTCACTTCTTGTATGTTTTTCTTTTCTTAGCATGGCCGGAAAACACAGTTATTCCATGTTTTTCAAGAAGACTTCATTTTGAATAACCAGGAGAAGGAAATGCCTTCAAAGAAGAACAATTTATCAGACTCTGGTAAAGAATTCTTTTTCATAGAACATTGATGACCGTGGTTTATTTTGCATTCCACAGAAGAAAACAAACTTGCTAAATGGCTTTTATATTAATGTCAAATACCTTAATTTGAGACCTTCAGAAGAATATTTAGTGTAATCAAGCTCAGGGGTGTTTCACTTTCTTTGGGTTGTGTGCAACCAAATTTTAGATCAAGTAGTTTAAATCACAAGATACCCATTGCATTAAGCAGTCCCGTACTTGAAGGGAAAAGGATTCTAAATGTGAAGCCTGTAGTAATAGGGTATGGCATAGACAAAAGTTTCCACCTTTCATGGTGGATGCTCATCCTTTACATCAGGTAAATTCTGCTTCTCAAGCCTTGCATGGTATAATAAATGGCAAGACCAAACAATTCTTCCTCACTGTAAAACTGTGAGTAGGGTGTGCATTTGTAGGTTCTTGGGACAGATCTGAATTGTTCTGGAATAAATTATTAGTTTTCCTTGGTAGAGTGGCTCTATTCTGTTATATAGCTGTCACATTGTTCTGTTCCAATGAAATAGAGTGCGGGGGGAAAAGGATCAGAGTAAATTTGTGATACCAGGTCATCTGCAGTACTAAATGGAGTCCTGAATGAAAGGAAGCGGAGTTGTGGAAAAGTCAAAGGGGCCTAGGAAATATTACCTGAACTGGATATACATAGTGATTATTTGGGAAATGGCTATTTCTGCCTGAGAGTGAGAGTTGGAGTAGTGGAGATAATCCAAGCCCTCCAAGTATAGTTCAAAAAACACGAAAGGGATGTTGAAAATTAGAAACAGAATAGAAAAAAAAAAAGGTGTTACTTTATTGCACAATTGTATATTTACATCTTGTACATGATATAGAGAAAGAATTTTAAAAGAAATATGGAAAGTATTTTAACTTAGACAACTGTGCATGCCATCCATGTAAGGAATTGGACTAAATGGACCCTTTGAAAAACTGTTAAATTAGGACTGTATCRCTTGTATGCATTCTAATTTGCAAGTATTTACTAGTATTTTAAAGCCTTCTTTCCTCTTTAATAATGCATGAAGCTAATTATGTTGTTTTCTAAAAGAACAAATTACATTTTTCTATGGTACCATAAGTACTGCAATATGAAAAGCACCGGACAAATAGAGCTTATTCCTGATAATAATTTATGTATACACACACCTGAAGGGTTTGAGAAATCCTGGAGGAAAGAGGATCACTAAATTAATTATTCCTTCTTGTTCCTAATGGGTTGACTTTGATAGGAAGAGAATACCTGGGTCCAGAAATGGGCGCTTGTTGATAACAAGATTTGTTTCCTGTTTGTGTAAAACTGCAGCAAGAAACATTATATCTCCAGAGTATGCTTTACATTCTGGGATTTAACTTTAAACATAGCAAGGTCAGGCAAATATGTTGCCATCTCTGAAAGACAGTATTGACAGTTCTTACATGAGTGTACCTGTAGTTGTGGTTTTTGGTTGTGATAGAAACTGAGAAAAGTAATGTAAAAGTTAAATATAGTCAGACCATTGCATTTCAGTATTAGTAGCTGAATGTGATTACTTGCTAGCCAGCAAAATTTAGCTCTACTTTCAGGTGAATACCTCTTAATATATTGCTGTTCTCAATCTCACCAGGAAACCAGCAGAATGGATTCTCTGAAAAATTCTACTTAATAGTGATAGAGTATACTCAAAATCGTTCATTGCTACACATGTGGCATTTGCATTTGAAGTCAGTTCCTGTCTCAATAGGTAAGCGCTTTTTCTTGTAGTTTTCTTTTTAAAAAGCCTTCATCTTTTCACTGAACAGTGAATATCTGCTGTTCAGTGTAATCTAAAATTGTATTTCATTCTTTTGAAAAGAATGTGCAGTTGATTACAAGATTTTTATCACAACCATTTTTTTCTTGATTACCTAATCTTCAGATTGGTGAAAGTCTTGAGTTCAGCCTGAGCCCAGAGACCGGATTTTGGTATTTTTTGTGCATTCTAAGGGAAGATATGCTTAACTGGTTTTAAGAGAATCTAACATTTAAGGTGTTTTGCTTTTTGGAAGTTTTTATTCTGCAATTTTTTGTATTGCATGTAAGTTTTAAATTAGACTATAGTCTGAAGCAACTRAGCATCAGTGATACCATTGCAATTGTTTAGAATTTGATGTTCTGAAATCTGCTGGTTTTCTTTTAAATTACCAGACTACCTCTAAAACAATAAAATTTAAAAGAAAGGCAATATGACTTCAATAGTTTTGTGTTAACATTTAAAGATTTTATGAAAACATAAATTTGATATTCCCCACTTACCAGAGAAATCTGTTATAATGCAYCTTTCTGTCAATTAAACTAAATTAGTATTTCTTACTGTTGCTTTCAAATGAGAGAAGGAAGTATTATAGTAATTAGTTTATAAGGTAATGAGAATAATAAAGATCCAAATTTTCTGATGTGCTCATGGAATGAGGACATTACTGATAAGGCTTTTCAACAAATCTGTTAGAAATTTTCATGTTCCATTTCCATCAATTTTATACTTCAACCATTGAGTTTTATTTTAAAAAGTGAGGAATTTTTCTTACATATTCTCTGAGAGCCTATATTTTAAGGAATAAAACAAAGCTTTTAATAAAATTTCTCTTGAGAGTAACATTCACGAATTTGTAAGCTAAGGCATGGAGGTCTTAATTTAATTCCCAAGTTGGAGGTGTTCTGAAAAGTATACTGAAAGCTTATTTTCAGTGCATATCCACATACATACCTCTTTGACTGCAATTTTGGTCTTTTTGGTTATACTTTGATTATTTTATAATTTCTCAACAATTCTAGAATCTCAAAAGTATTCAGAGATGTCCTAGCATTTCTCTTTGAATCTGAATGTGAGAATACATTTCATCAAAATGAAAGTAAAATTGTAAATCGTGTTTTGCTTATGTTTTTTGGACTACGAAGGTGAGTAAAATTACTTCTTACATTAAAAGRAATCACTGGCTTTTTAAAATTAAAAATGCAAATGTTTTTTCAGATGAAAATATAGGTTCAAATCCATCTGAAGAAGCAACACACACGGAAGAATTATATTCTTCACCAGATCCAGAGAAGATCCAATCACCTTTCACTCAAAAGTACCGAGCCTGTAAAGCAAACCTTCAGAGCACCAGCAGACTTACTCTGTCTTCCAAAATGGTGTATAGTCAAGAGCTGGATATGCCAGAAGGAGTAGAGATAATAAGTGTAAAGCCATCAGCAGGTTTGTGACCTTTTTAAAAAGACTAAAATAAGGAATCCTTGCCTTTCTGACTTTGATCTTAAAAATGGAAACAAAGTAAGTTTTGGATTTGTTGTTAGAATTAGGTATGTATTGGTGAATCCAAAAGGTTTGCTAAAACATGTTTCCTTGACTTAATATCTCAATCTTGAAACTAATACTAAAATAAAGCTCTTATTTAAGGTATAATATTTACTGTATTCCACAGTCTTGCAATAAATAGAATAACAGAAGCACCAATTTTGTATTGCAGTCATGACATTTTTTGTAGGCTCTGTAGTTAAATTTTAAGGTTATCATCAGTAGTCTTTCAAAATAGAGAGTTTGAAATTTTTCAATCGAGAAATGTTTGTTTGATTGGAGAGAACATATGTTAATATTCATGTTAAAATAATATAATTTGATTGCCCTCTAGAGCCCAAAAAGCAATCAAAGGGTCAAATGGTTTAATGGTATTTTTGTCATGTTGTCATAATGGCCTCTTTGTGAGGAAGCACTAATACTTATTTATATTAGGAGTAATAGAATGGCAGCTAAATAAAAATGTTGCTAGTTTTGCCTGCTAATATTTCCCCCAGTAAACGTATATTTTACTTCATTTTAGGACATCTTAGTTCTTCTTCCATATATCCTGTTTGTCGTGCACCTTATCTGCTGGCTACTTCCTGCTCTGATGGAAAAGTTCGATTTTGGAGATGCAGAGTTGTCACTGAATCATCAGTTTCTTCCATGCCAGAAAATAGCACACAGAGTGATATTAAGTATGTCTGGGAAGAATGGCCATTACTGATTGAGGATGGACTTCCTAATAGCAGTGCTATTAATGTTCCTGGGAGGCCAACTGAAGTCAGCTGTGCGCACACAAACAGATTAGCAATAGCATACAAGCAGGTAGCATCTAAAAACAGTCATCTTTCTCAAGATTTTGTGATGCACGTTAGTATTTTTGAATGTGAATCTACGGGGGGTTCTTCTTGGATTTTAGAGCAGACAATTAATTTAGGTGAGATAGGCACAATGTTAGACTCTGGTGTTAATGCTGATAACAATTTAGTGGCATGTAACCAGCAAGACACTTCTCTTTCTCATGGTGGGAATATTACACCGAACACTAAGCACTTGGTACACTTAGATTGGATGTCTAGGGAGGATGGTTCACATATTCTGACAGTGGGAATTGGATCAAAACTTTATATGTTTGGTCAGCTGTCTGGAAAAAGGCAAGAACAAAATGGTAATGAGATTGTAGCAGTCTCCCCTAGTGGAAGTCCTAARGCTGCAACCCTTTCTGGGTTTGTTTTGTTGCGTTGTGTTGACTTGGTTTCATCTGTAGAGGGGTCACCCCCTTTTCCTGTATCCTTGTCTTGGGTGCGTGATGGCATTCTTGTAGTTGGAATGGATTGCGAAATGCATGTTTATTCCCAGTGGCAGTCTCCTTCTAAGCAGGAACTGGTTAGTACAGATTCCTACAGTGGAAGTGTGCCATGCATAACTAGCTTAATKAAACAAAGCCAGTCAGCTGCCTCAGGTCTGCATCCACCAAAGAGAACCTTGACTAGATCTATGACCAGCCTTGCACAGAAGCTTAGTGGGAAAAGATCTGCCAGTGATCTCTCTATGGACATGGAAGATTCTGGTCTTTTTGAAGCAGCTCATACATTATCTCCAACTTTACCTCAGTACCATCCATATCAACTGCTGGAACTCATGGATCTTGGTAAAGTGCGCAGAGCAAAGGCCATTCTGTCCCATTTGGTGAAGTGCATTGCTGGAGAAGTTGTTGCTGTAAATGAGTCGGAGCCTAATCATGACAAGAGGCTCAGATCTCTGACGATCAGTGCTAGTGGAAGTACTGCAAGAGATCCCAAAACGTTCAGCAAAACAGAGACTACAGAYTACGTTGAAATAGACTCTGTTCCACCATTGCCTTTGTATGCTCTGCTTGCTGCGGATGATGATGTATCTTATTCCTGTTCAGAGAAATCCAACAATCAAAATACTCAAAATGAAAAGGATATGCCCAATGACAGTTATGAAAATCTCTTTCAAAATACTGTTATAAGTACAGATGACCTTGTCACATTTGAATCAGATGAAGACAATTCAAAACCAAAAGTCATTGATCTTTCTCAGTACAGCCCAACTTACTTTGGACCAGARCATGCTCAAGTTCTTTCTGGTCACTTGCTGCATTCAAGCTTGCCAGGTCTGACGAGGATRGAGCAAATGTCATTGATGGCCTTGGCAGATACAATTGCTACTACCAGTACTGACATTGGAGAAAGCAGAGACAGAAGTCAGGGTAAGTTGTGTCTTCCAAGTTAAGTGTGCTACGTTTACAACCTTTTCTGGGACTTCTTCCTATTTTGGAATATTTTCATTTCATACTATAACTGTGCCATCACAGTAATTACTCTTTAACTRGAGTTTCAAGACCTTATGTTCGCATAAAAATCAAATTTTCTTTTGCCACCTGGTAATGCCACTGAGAGTCCATTAAGTCCACATCGCATAATTATTTTTAATTTGCTTTTAAATTGACAGCTTTTTTTATGACAAGTAGTTGTACTATGTAGAGAAATTGAGAAATCATTTTGTTTGGGCATTTTATATATAACACTTTCTCTGCTTCTTGCATTGAGGAGAAGAAATAACTATAAAACTTTTTATATTTGAAATTTTCTTCTTTCTCTATTCTTGAAGGGAAGAATTATGAATTAAGCTATCATATTTTCAAATTTAAAGTGTGTGTAGGCCCAAAATTATATTTCTTCTAGTAGGAGACACAGTAGCGACTTTGTGTAATTTCTGTAAAGTGTGTGTGAAAATACTTCTTTCCAGGTGGAGAAACTCTTGATGAGTGTGGTTTAAAATTTTTATTGGCTGTTCGTCTTCACACATTTCTGACAACTGCGCTTCCTCCTGTGCATCGAGCTCAGCTGCTTCACCAAGGTAATAGATGTGTTTTCGTAGATGAGTTGAGTTTTAGTGATGTGGCCGTACATGTGGCTGATGTACTCTTGACATGTTTCTGCAGAATCAGTGAGGTAATTTGTTGGGTTTTTTTAAAGAAAATATTGTCCRATATGAGTAAATGCTAGAGCAGAAAATATTGTGATGTATTTTTGGTAGAGGTCTTGGAACTGAAGTGTGGAACTTTTAGCTGGGGAGGTGTGTTTTTCCATTTTCCCAAATTAAATGGCTTTCTAGTACCATGTTGTTCCAATAAACTTCTACAGGAATAATGCAGTTGAAAACAGTACATATTTACATAGAGGTTTGGAACATATTTGGAAAAAAGAAAAACTACAACTCAAACTTTTAATGCTTGCTGTTACTATACAATCAATGCTTACTGTAATTATATAATCATTTTTTTCAAATAGGTTTTTTTTTTTTTAAATTTGATTAGTTTCATCCTGATATTGTAGATTGTAGAATGAGATGGATTTTATTAATCATAATCAGATCTAAGGGACTGACTGTCATTGCTCCTTTAGCCATCATGATTGTTGGTGGCATTTTCAATCGCATGCCTTGCCACCCCTCAGCTGAATCAGAGGTTGGAATTTCCCAGGACTGCCACAGCAGAATATTGCAGAGTTAGCTTTCTGATRCAGTAATTTTAGTTGAGATATTTCTGCTTCTGGTGTGCTGAGGAGCTGGTGAGAGTAAGATGCCTCTGGGGCACATGAGGAAGTGCCTTTCTACGAAGAAGCATCTGACCCCTCACTAGAGTTGCAATTATCCATAGCTGGCTATGTTGCTGCTTAGTAATTACTGTCTTCCTTTTGATAATTTTTAATTTCAAGTTTTCTTTTGTATCTCTATCCTCAAATGTGTTTTGTACTCTGATTATCTGAAACTTGTGCATTTTCTAATCCAAGTCAGAATAGTGAACTGACCTTTCAAGACCTGGAAAAATTTAGTCAGTACATTGSTCTTACTATCCATATATTTGAGCTTCCTAGAGAACCCTGTTCTTTGCAAATGGAGTTTGTAGATGAAAAATTGTTTCTAGCTGTATGATTTTCTTTAATATTTGATAATGCAGTCCTAACAAATACTCTTAAATTTCGGTTGTGTTATCAGCGGTACACTAAAAAATCAAAACCAAACAGTTTGATCTTCTTCCCTGCTCTCTTTCCCATCTCTTTGTCCTCAGATTCTGGATTATTTTATTAATGAATGTTTTATGAATTTTCCTTTTTTTTTTAAATGTTTATTATGTAGGCTTATCTACTAGTCATTTTGCCTGGGCATTTCATTCTGTAGCGGAAGAAGAACTCCTGAGTATGCTCCCTGCAGTGCAGAAGGGAGATCCAACATGGTCAGAGCTCAGAGCTATGGGTGTAGGATGGTGGGTTCGAAATATCCACAGCCTGCGGAAATGCATAGAAAAGGTAAATGTAGCATTCTAAAAAAAAAAAAAAAAAAAAAAAAAAAAAAAAAAAAAAAAAAAAAAAAAAAAAAAAAAAAAAAAAAAAAAAAAAAATGGTAGCAAAATCTTTTCAAAAAGCTATTATCCAGTGTTTACCTTCTATTTATGTAGTTTTAAATTTTTATATATAAGTTTGTCTGAGTGTTTCATGCTATGTTTTTTTTGTTATGAACATGAACTTTTGTAATAAACTAATTTTTTTTTTTTAGTACTATAGATTTCAAATTGCAGTACATTTTTTGAAGTACATACCGCATCCTAAAGGTACTATTGTGCAATACTTATTGTGGATGCTCAAGAAACAGATGGACCATATAGTTGTTTTTCATACCAAAATTGAGAAACAAGTTATGGGAACTGGTTGTTCTTTGACACCTGTCAGGAAACAACTTAAATATTATATGTACACCTGTCTTGCAAATGAACTGTAATGATAAACAAACCTACTGTTTTGTTTTGGCCTCATGGGTTTTTTTTTGTTTGTTGGGTTTTTTATATTAAATACTGCAATCAACAGAGATGTGGCAATAAACATAACCTCATTATCACTTGTTTTAAGCTCTTGGAAAAGCCAAGTGTGTTGAGCTAGAAAATGACATGCACAAGATACTTTGACTACAAAGCACAAAGTGGTAAAATGCATGTCTCTACTTTTATTTTTAAATCTTCAGTAATTAATCATCACTTTATGAAACTTGACTTCCTTGCATTAAAAAAATTCCAGGTATTCTGGGACTGAATTTAGCCATCTGTTATATGGGTCTTGGACTATTCTTGCTGCCATTTTAACCCTGTTTCCTTTTCAACCTCCAAAAGTAACCTATAAATCATTTTTCTCCTGTTGTGACTGGTCCAAGCCTGTTTTTCAAGACTAAATCTGTCCTTTGATAACCAAAGCAACTAGTAAATTAATTTTGTTATGATTTTAGATACTGATTTCAGATACAGGGATTACCATTTGATCTGCAAAAAAWTTGATATTCTGGAACTGGAAGAGCATTATCTAAATGATATCTGAGTGGTTGTTGTATCTTTGCATATTCTTACATCAGACTGATAATGAGAGGAAGGATCCTGTATTAATGAGAGCTTCAGAGCACTATGGGGTATGGGGTGCCAGAAGCAAGAAGCAGCCCATTTAAGATTAATGTAAATTGTGCCTTTTTTTTGCTTTTGGTCTGTCTTCACAGGTGGCTAAAGCAGCTTTCCAGAGAAACAACGATCCACTTGACGCTGCCATTTTTTACCTGGCAATGAAAAAGAAGGCTGTTATCTGGGGATTATACAGGTATTCAAGCTCTTACATGGAATTTCACCCTATCTAGTCTAATTTTGGGGAAAAACGTTGAATGTAATGGTAATCCAAAAGAAGCACAAATATTCCAGTTAAAAGCTGAGATTTTATTTCTAAGCTAGTTATTACATTAAGTGAGTAGTTTACAATCTTCTTGTATTTACTGAAGGAATTTAGTTTCTGCTTCTGAAGGTAGATGCTGCAAGTTTTACTCTCAAATCTGCTGTAATTTCAATTACTGCTTAATTCTGATTTACTTTTGAAGATKAGCAGTGTAGCATCTTTTAGAAAAGTGTTTCCTATTATAAGATTTACCTTAAGTTCAGGGGACTGAATTAGTCTATCTGATGTTTCATAATACAGTGCTCACTGTTGCAAACTTTTTGAAAACTGGTTTGCATTGTCACTTACTATTAAGAACTCACCTTAAGAAAAATGAAATTTTCTGTATTTGTAGCAGGTTATTGAAAATACCATTATGTTTTGTATTTACCCAAATTTCTGCTATTTTCAAACTGTAGCTTCTCTACTCCCAGTGTGGTGAGAGACTCTGCATTTCCTAATGTTTACATATCCTGTGTAAAATTATACTGACACATGATGAAATGAAGAACTAGTTCATCTAATAAAACATGAAACATTTTTATCAATTATGTTTGATATGCAGGTCCCAAAAAGATACTAAAATGACACAGTTTTTTGGAAACAACTTTACTGAGGACAGATGGCGTAAAGCAGCATTAAAGAATGCTTTTTCTTTGCTTGGCAAACAGCGTTTTGAACATTCTGCAGCATTTTTCTTGTTGGCAGGACACTTAAAAGATGCAGTGGAGGTAATATTTTTTTTATGTTTAAGATTGTTACACTGTTCCAAATGTACAAATACACTAAATGTGATTTGTATGTTGCATTAGTATGACCCCTTTCAGTTTGTGCTCTTCTTTCCCATCCTAAGATAATGACAAATACAAACCCTTCATCTTTATATTTCGATTCCTTTTTAGTTGTCATATTAGTGATATTAAAATGTCACTGTTTCATTTCTCTGCTCAAATAATAAGAGGCCTACTTACCATTAGGTTCCTTTCAGATTGTCTACACAGTTCTGTATGAAGACAGCATTGTTTTGAGTGAGGGAGTTTCAGACCTGATGTTTTGGCAGTGATCTGGATTAGCCCTAGAATCCTGTACAAAAACCAAAGCAAACRAAAGTTATTTCCTAGGTCTGTTTGAATTGCAAAATTGTGAGGAATTCTTCTTTTTGATAATGAYGGATTTGTTCTCTAAAGCTTTGTAACTAAACCAGATTCAAAAGGTGGGAGGTAGCATGTGCACATTGGCAATGATCTGTTGAAGCTGGTGGATTTCAAAGATCGATTGTTATGACATATCTAAACAGAAGAAATGCAAATCAGATCTTGCATGTAATAGTTAGCTACACCTGTTCTGCATAAGTTCCTTCTTACTTTTTACGTATTTGATAGACCTACTTACTTTAATCTGAACAGATTTATGTCACTTCCTGCCCTGTAATAATTTCAAACAGAGAAGAAATTACAAAGTTTGGTCATTTGAATATAATTATTTTCAATTAGGTCTGCCTTGAAAAACTGCATGACATTCAATTGGCTCTTGTAATAGCAAGACTTTATGAATCAGAGTTTGAAGTATCTAGTACTTACAAGTCTGTACTGCAAAAGAGAGTTTTGGGAAGTGTGTCTACTGGAAAAGAGAGTGACCCTTTTCTACGAAGTATGGCATACTGGATTTTGGAAGATTATAGCAAGGCTCTTGACACTTTGATTAAACATTCTGTGCAAGACGAAGGAGGTAAGAGTATAATTATTTTGCTTGTTAGGTTGTTTATAGCTGTTTGTTCATTTAAGGCAAAGTTTCTTMAAGTGTCATCTGAAAAAGACCAGGTACCACACAGTTCCTCACCATTGTTAGTGCTACATTGTTAGTAAACATGGTTGACTGTACTGTATCCTGTATCCCTTGAATTACCCCTTAAGRCTTTCAGTATCAGGACAAGGGAATGACCCTGCAGTAATGCACCTGTTTTTCCAGCATAACTTTAAAGTTGAAGAGACAAATTCACTTCTTAAATTAATTTGACTTCATCACAGCCTGAGAAGAAATTTCTGATTGCCCAGTTACCTAGGATAATCTGGAAGACATGCTGTTTTGTAGCTTTTAGTCCTTGGTAAAAACMATTAACTAAAATAATTAACTGCCAACAGAAAAATTTGATACTTACCATTATACATGGAGGCTTGTGTGCTGGCTGAAACAGCACTTAAGTCTCCTGGAGCAATTCATTTCTATGTTCACTTGCTGGCTTTATAGACCTTCTAGGAATCARCTGTGTTATTTCCTAAAGGTCGTGTTTTCAGTGGTCATCTTCGACTGTAGTAAAACTGGCCTGACTATAAGGAAAAGAAATGGCAGCTGTTTTAATTCAAAAAGTCTTGCCTGCTGTCCCACTCAAGCTTCCCTTTTTAGCTGGTTTGGCAATGTCCACCCCTCCAAGTTATACAAATGATAAAGGTGCAGAGGAGGTTGAAAAGGAGGGTRCAGTGAAGTAAACAGTAAAATGAATGTATAAAGTAGACAATAGAATAGATATTATTAAGACCTAATAGCTTTCTGATTAACTTAGGACTTTTCAGAATCAGTTATTTCATACGGAGTGGTGTATTTTTCTCATACTGTAATATCTTTTCAGGTGAAGGAGATGGCTCATCAAATTGCAACCCTGCAGTGTTTAACTTCTATAACTACTTAAGAACACATCCTCTCTTGCTAAGACGTCATTTTCGGTCTTCTGATACATCTTCCACACACATTTGCCTAACAGTAGAAAACGGATTAGCTGACAAAATCAACCTAGGTGAAAGACGGCTGTTTTTCACCACTGCATATGCTCATCTAAAAGCTGGTTGTCCTATGTTGGCCTTAGAAGTGTTATCAAAGATGCCCAAAGTTGTCAAGAGGTCAAAATCACTCTCTAAATCCCCCAGTTTAATGGATACTAGTAAAGATTTCTCACCATATTCTCCAGTTAAAGAGTTTGAAACAAAAGATCAAGCTTCCAGCATTGATTGGTCACAGCCAATATTCAATGGTCTAGGTTCATCTTCAGATTGTTCATCAGGAAAACATTCAAGTTCCACTCTTTCCTTTGATTGGAGCCAGCCAAGTGCTCTATTCCAAGAGGAACAGTTGCATCTGCAGTTAGACAGTGATGAAAATGATGACAGTGAAGATTCTTCCCTGGTGATGAAAGAGCTAAAACCTCTGAAGAAAACTGAAAAATTAAATGAAACAAGCTCTAGCTACACAGAATCTTTTAGTGTAGTTGATGACAAAGATATTCTAAACCCATCAGAAGATATCATTTCAGCACAGTTGAAGTTTAGGGCGTGCCTGAAAATTCTTACTGTGGAACTTCGTACGCTGTCCACTGGCTATGAAGTAGATGGTGGGAAATTGCGGTATCAGCTTTACCAGTGGCTTGAAAGAGAGGTGGTAGCTCTTCAGAAGACCTGTGATTATGGTGTTGAAGCAGAAGAGATACAGTCAGGAATAAGAGGGATGCCAGAGGAAGCTACATTACATGAAAACACTGAAGAATTAGCTGACCAGCAAAAAACTATGCTACAGAAAGAAGACTTTCARAAAAGACGTCAGTGGCTTCTGAAGTACCAGTCTCTCCTAAGAATGTTCCTCAGTTACTGTATACTTCATGGCTCACATGGTGGAGGGTTGGCATCTGTCAGAATGGAATTAATTCTGCTATTGCAAGAATCTCAGCAGGTATGTGGGGGAACTTAGATTATGTTTTCTCTGCTTCAGGTTTGTAGATTTATTTGAAAGTGTTTTGTAATATTTTTAAGGTTTTCCTACTGTAGCATATGCCTGTTTTGTGATTAATCTAAATTGGTTTTTAACTGATTAGAAAACATTGGTTATGTTTTCTGTACATTGTGTAATTTTGATASTATTTTTTAGAATCCTTTTCTCTCTTTTGAAAATTCTTATGTTCCCTTAAAGAATATGCACTATTTCTTTGTTTGTGTGTTTCTTGTTTTTAGGAGCAGTCASTCCAGATACCTTCCAGCCCTCCACCAGAGCAAAGTTCCATACCTCTCCTATTTGCTTGCACAGCTAGTGCCAAAACAGTGGTGGCTAATCCATTGCTACATCTTGGCAATTTAACTCATGACATATTACATGCTATAATAAACCTTGATTCGCCACCTCATCCAGATTCTCAGAACAGCAAGGTATGTATTTTTTTTACATTTGTGTTGTTGTTGTCATTGTCTAGTTTTCTGAAGTCACAAATTCTTTTCTGACAGCATGAAGACTTTGTGCTTTGCCTATCTGTGACAAACAATAAAACTGTGAAACGTAAACATTTTCTGTAGTACTTGAGCTAAAAGAAATGTCCACTGATCATTACTTACTGTTAAGCTATTGAGCTTTAAGCTGAAGCAGGTTAACTTATATCAGAACTGGATATTTATCCAAAAGGACATTATTCTGGAAAACACGTTGTACTACATYATCGGTATCATTCATCTTTATGACAATATGATCATTATTTCTGTTATGTTAATGGCAAACTCTGCTTTCTTATACTTAAGTAAAATTGAATGTTGAAGTGAAAAAACTGATTGTTAGCAAAGTRTAGTAAACCCATACTTCTTTGTGAAACAGTGTATCTATTCATATAGTAATGACTGTAGATTTTAAAAACAGTTTCTGGAAGATTTCTCCTGTATTTAACCTTTGACTGGAAATAAGTATTTCCTGAAGTTCTGTATGTGTTAGGTCTGCTTTTACTAAGGATTTCTAGAGAACATTAACAAGATTGCTCCGTTCCTAGTTAGCCYTGTTTTGGAGGGAACAAACAAATGAATTATTAAACAAGTTTTGTTTTAAAGGAACCTTTTTGATCAACAGCTTCTGTAGCTTTTTACCTATGTCTTGTGATACATTAGGAAAAAAGTATCAGCTATGTTAAAAGTRTTAGTAGATCAGTGTGATACTGAATGAATTGCGTTTGCGTCCGAGAGCTGCGCRAGAATTGGTCAAAAACTAAACTGCATCATAGTTTTCATTCTGAAATAAGGTCTTTATATTCTGAGTCAGCATACTGTTACTGTTTTAGGATGTAATTACTTAGAACAGTTGTACACAGGCTTAATATGTTGCTGTTTATTAACTGAAAACATTTCAAATAGAGCTGATGTGTGATTGTGGTGGTGTGTTGAGTGGGTTTTCCTGAATCCTTTTCATTGCAAAGAGAACTGATTTATCTGAYACAAAGCCACCTTTTTTTTAAGAATTTATAAATTCATGAGTACTCATACCTTCCATGTTCAATGCTTATTTTACTGTTACAAATCTGTATGTAGACTGAAAGGCTGTGATACCAACCACAGCCCACTTTGGGTGAAAAACATGCTATTATACTTTGTCTTACAGATATATGTAATGCATACCTTAGCAGCATCGCTCTCTGCTTGCATCTACCAATGCCTCTGTGATGGCCACAGCTACAGGTAAAGTCTGTGAAATGTAGTTTTTAGAAAACTGTCTCATTACAGTGATGATAATAGGGCACCAGAAGGCAGTGCTCACACCTGCCTACATCCAGAAAGGGCTATCACTTGAACAGTGGTAAAAATAATTTTWAAAATAAATAYAATTTCCCACTTTTCTGTTTCACAGCTCATTTCAAGCAAATCAGTTCACTGGGACAGTGTATCAGACAGTCCTGTTAACTCAGCGTCATTCTTTAAGAGCAACAAGCTTAGAAGAAACAGTGACTCCCAACACATCMCCTGCTCAGTGGCCAGGTATCTGGAGTTGATTTGTTTCTTTCCTCTGTAGGAAAACTGAGTTATCTGGATCCACTGTAAGAGCATGTAGCTATGCTGTGAACTTTCTAGTAGTATTTGTAGAAGCTGTGTGGTAAAATTGAGTTCTTTGATTAAAATGTGGGTTTTTTTCAGAACCTCTAACTTAGTGCTTCTGATTATTCACTAAGTCAAGTTGGTTTATATTGCTTTCTGTTACTAAAAAATATAACTAGTTAAAATTTTAACTTTCACTAATGCTGGATCTAGTAAAGAGCACCTAAACAGGAAGTAAGGTAAAGTCACGTCCTGTGCTCTATTTGCTCCTCCTGGAGCACCAGTATTTTGCTTCCTTACTCCTCTGAAGGACTGGGAAAGCTGTCCTAGTTTGTGCTCCAATTTAGAATTATTTTACCTTATGGACAACTTTTGAACTAACTTGAAACTATTAAATATGAGACATTTTAAATGAATTATTTTTTCTATAGCGCTAAAACTCATGTCAGATTTCAGGTACTACTTAAAGTATACTGAGATCTATCCTGGTGAAGCACGCAGTAGGARCCACATTAGAGGCAGTGTTAGCAATGTAATATATCTACGTATGAGCTTCTGTTTACAGCACTAACTTTAATGTAGGCGTAACCAAGAAATATGCTTATTGTGAGATTGGTTTTTTAAATGAGAAAATTTGCCTTTAAATCTTTTTGGAGAGTCTTAAGCAGTCTTTGCGTGATGTTGTGCCATTTTTAATTTTCTGCCAAACATTGTCCCTGAATCTACAGATTTTGGAGAGAAACTTGTTTGTCATCTGTTTTCTTTTCATTTAATTAGTCACACAGTTAAATTTCTGATTAATGGGGCAAGGAATTGTTTGCAGWTGTTCTTGTGAGTAACATCTCCTTAAGCTGATTTCTCTATTTTTTGATAGATTCACAYGCTGTATGTGCAAGTTTGAGAGCATGACGAAAAGCAGAATTCTTTGGCCACCACTATGTGCATTTTCACTTGTGTGCACAGTGTCACAGTTGAAGCCACCTGTGAGACTACAACCTTTCTGTGAACATAAAACCACTAGAAAATGCTTAGTACTTGGGTGAAAGAACACTTGCCAGACAAAGTGTAGTGCAAGTTGATGCCCATGATTTTTGACTGGTTTTACCTCTGTAAAGGGAGATAATAGATTTTAAACTTACAGGCTTATACTGTACTTCCAATAATTTAAAAAAGTGTTGCACATTTCTTTAAACTTTAGTCCAAACCATGAAGCTGAACAACTAATGAATTGTTAAAAACGAAGAGCACATYTCTTTCTCCTGGAGTTTCCAATTTTGTCTAGAACTTGGAATTTTTCTACACTGGAAACTATAAATAACATAGGTTGCCAGACCAAATACCCCATCATAATCTGAAATATGTTCATGCACTCATATATATGCTTTCTTAAAGAATGTATTTATTTTATACGAACAGGAATGACGGCTCTAATACGTCTCTTGAATTCTGCTGGTGAGGAGGCCCAGCCAGGTCTCACGGTTCTACTTTGTGAAATTCTAACTGCAGTCTATCTCAGTCTGTTCATCCATGGCCTTGCAACACATTCTAGCAATGAGTTGTATAGAATTATGGCTCATCCACTTAACAACAAAATGTGGTCTGCTATCTTTGGAGGAGGTGCTCATACACCCAGCAGAGGACAGCAGCAATTAAAGACAAAAACTGGTAAGTTCTCTTGTTATACCCATATTTGTCTTCTGAGTTTTTTAAGAAAATTATGTGACTGCTGGAAGCTTAATTATTTTAAGTTGTTAATGTTCAGTAAGAAAAAACAAGGATCTGAAATTAATGGTGTAGATACTGTGTAGAAGAGAATAGTGAAGCAGAGGGGAACGCTATTGAAATGAGGTTTCCAAGTAGCACAGCTGTTGATGTGAGGTAGTTAAGATGATCTTAGAGTTTTCTGGTACTACAGCCTAGATTTTATGTTTATTTTAAAGCTTTCCAGTTCTCTCATAACTGGAATATATTCCCATTTTACAAATACAGTATGTTTTCTCTCTTTGACAGGTAGGCACTTCCCAATGCCTAGCCCACATCAGGTAGTAGTGTTCTCCATGGAATGCGTGGGGTTTTCCAAATCCCTTACTTCCTTCAGTACTCATAGTCCTACCAAATCTTCAGGCAAGATACTAGATTTAGTACTAGGCCTCTACATGCAGTTTGCTATGTGTGGGGTTTTTTTTTGCATATGCAGAAAGACGGAAAAACTTCTGTTTGCAAGCCATGACATCAAAATTTAAAGTAAAATTTTGTAATTAAAATAGCACATTAATGGGCCTTTTTTAAAAACCAAATCATCAGTGCTGTTGTATTCTTACTACTCTTCATTTCAAATCAATATTGAATATAAAATTATTTTGACCATGGTTTGAAAAGATCAGAAGTGTTTCATATCTTTGTTGGGAAGCTGCTTGTTTTGCTTTTTGACTGTAAGCATTTTTATGCATGTGTATTTCTAAGTGTTCATTCCAGACATTACCAATGAAAGGTGTCTTGTTGATACTCAAATTYAATATTCTAAGAATCCTTTAGGAAGCAAACAACCTTGAAGTTTTAAATTCAGGTAATAATAAATTATTCTCAGGTCCAGAACAAATTCCTATAATACTTTTATTTTTGGTACAGTTGTGTGCTTTCTAATTTAGCTGGACTTCTCTAAAACCAAGAACAAAAACGCCACAATTATGTAAATTTTTTGAAGGAAGATTTTAAAATTAAATTTACTTGCACTGAGATGACTTTCTAAATAACATCTGTATAAAGAGAGATAAAGCATAACTTCATCTATTTTTTAAAAACCCTTTTATTATTGAAATTAGATGTATGTTACATATCAAAATGTCTTACCATGCTTTTAAGGAAATGCAAATGCGGTCATTTAAATATCTTCATCAGACTTCTAGAAAAGTGTTTCAGAGTAGAGATCTTTAATCAAAAGCAAGCTCTTGTTCTAGATCTGATCAGCTTTCTCTTGTATTGAATAAATATTTCTTTTTATCACTTTGGTAAGGTAAATATGTTTGCTGTTACAGAATTGTCAGAAGCCATATCTGGCTTTTGATGGCAGTTCTGCTAACTAGGTGTTGCTAACTATATTCTAAGCCTTGTTGATGATGCTGCTACCACTGGTTTAAAATTAAAAGTATTTTTACTAAGAAGTGTATTCTGAATATAGTTTTTCTTAAAAAGGAATGCTGGCTGGCTGATCGGGTTTAATAAAACTTGCTGGGAAAATCCAGAAGCTCCAACTGAAACTTGAAGGGAGTAAGAAGCATTTTAAAATACTAATTTTTAGGGATAATCAGTGAGAAAGGGGCCTAGAGAGGTTTTGGAGTTTCTGTCTTTGGAGTTACTAAAAAGCTTGAACAAACTAGGCCATCAATTAAGTCAACTGTGTGYTGAGTGTGGGGTTGGACCAGGTGTCTTTCAAATTATACAGTTCTGGCATTCAGTGAGTTATTATTTGTTTTTATATGTGTTTATGTAAAGCAAATTTGGGGGGAAAGTATTTGTCCAAAATTCTTTCACATTAAAAAAAATGTGGAGGAAGAAAGAAAAAAGCCCAGACTTCCAGTGAAGCAGAGGATGAGGATTAAARTTGGCTATATTTTTGTGCCTTTATTGTTTCTGACACCCAGAAAAAGCTACTGAGAAATAACTGGAATGCTTGTTCCAGTCAACTATGCCCTGTTCTTCCATAATATTATTATATATTCTTTATCTATAGCTTACTATTTTGCTACACATAACTCGGCTCTTTTGTGTTTACTTGTAGATTTTTTGTGAAATATTTCCACTCGCAAATGGAGATTAAAAGCTAAAAATTCTTAACACTAGTAATTCTAATAATATAAGACTGTGCATGTGTTCTCCTCCTTGCCTCCCCTCCAATCCTTTAGTATATATCTGAATGTGGATGTCGATCTCCAAGTTTGAAACTTATTTTAAGGGATCATAACATATGTATGTGATGGCCAATAAAGTTATCTTATGTCTCCTTCTGCTCTTTGCTTTCATGGACTTGAGCATGTAGTAGCTRTGAATATAAAATTTCACTTAAATAAATATGATCTTTCTCTTAGAGTCAAACTGTAAAAGAGGAACCAAAATCCAGGATCTGGTAATCTTATAAATTTCTGAACTGTATTAGGAATTAATTTTTATGAAAAACTTGTTTTTGCCTCTGTCATGTAAAGATCAGACTAAGCATAGCAGTCTGAATGCGTTTTAGAGCACTATACTCTTCAGCCATGTTTCTTGTTTTTGCAGTTGCAGCAAGTGATTTTGGCAAGCAGGACTAGCACATGATGTTTTGTTTTACAAGAGGCAATTATCATCTGAAAAAGAACTTTATTGAATATAGTAGATTTTTTCAGAATAATTTTTATCATATTTCTCTTGAAAACTACCATAGAAAACCCTTTTATAATTTAAGTCTATATCGAGATGGTAAATTCTCTGTCATACAGAAGGTTCTTAATGAAGAATTTGGTCTTTGGTTTAACAGTTAGAAATCCATAGTTTCATTTAATATATTCAGCTTTCCATGCTACAAGAGCAAATGGAGGCAAGTTGAAAAGGATTTGCCTTTTAGCTCTCACTGGGAAGGTAGAAGGAAGGTAACGGGAGTTTTGATTATCTTTGCATGTCTTAGAAACTGGCAGAAATTGAAGGATTTTCCTTGTCTGAAATAGTCTAATATTCTTCAGAAATAATGTAATTTTTACATTTTTCTTATAAGTAAAATGGCAGCAAAAAGAAATACTTCAAAAAAAAAAAAAACATGTAAAAGAGTTTTAATTAGAAATATGTGAGCAATTTGAAAGTGCATGTAATTGGTAATTTGAAATCCCAAATGACAGAGTCAGAACTTTAATGAATTTTTTAATGTATYTGATTTTTTCAGAATGTTTAAAAATAAATCTGTATTAATAGTGTGTATTTCAAACCGCTTAGATGGTTGTACTTTCATTTGCCTGAAATACCAAATTTTTTCCAATGGCTAGCCTGCAGTATTTTTTTAAAATAAAAGGAATGATCCAACAGAAACGAATTAAGTACTTTCTTAAAGTAAAACACCTGCTTTTTTAATTCTGCTTTGAAAAACAACCTGCAGACATATTCTTGCTCATTATTGTGTCGTGCAACACTTGCTCCTTATTTCATGGCTAATTAATTTCTTTTTTTAAGCAGTTGCTAAAAATTAGCTAAGAATTCATAGTGATGCATGTGCATGCTTTTTTCTTACCTGATAAGCTTTAAATAATGAAATGAAAATGCATTGTACTGCAGTTACTCTGACTTTTAGAGCAGGTAAGTGGATTTCAAATACTATCCCTAACAAAAAATAAGTATTTTGCAGTATATACTGCAACACATAGTGTTATGATATCCCTGTTTCAAGATGAAAGATATCTTCATCTTTATTAAATTTGACATATACATTATTTTGTAGGTGTCATGGTTTAACCTCAGCCAGCAGCCAAGCCCCAGGCAGCTGCTCACTCATTCCTCCACCAGCAGTACCAGGTAGAAAATGGGAAGGGTAAAAGAGAAAGCTCGTGGGTTGAGATAAAGGCAGTTTAATAGCAAAAGCAATAGCTGTGCATGCAGACAAAGCAAAACTAGGAATTAATTCAGTGCTTCCTATGGCAGGCATGTGTTCAGCCATCTCCAGGAGAGCAGAGCCCCATCAGACGTGACAGTGACTTGGGAAGACACAAACGCTATCACTCCAAATGTCTTCCCTCTTCCTCCTTCTTTCCCCCACTTTATCTACTGACTGTTATGTCACATGGTCTGGAATATCCCTTTGGCCAGCTGATGTCACCTGTCCAGCTGTGTCTCCTCCCAACCTCCTGTGCACCCCCAACTCCCTCATCAGCATGGAAGTACAAAAAGCAGAAAAGGCCTTGGCTCTGTGTGAGCTCTGCTCAGCAATAACAAAAACATCTCTGTACTGTCAACTCTCTGTTCAGCACAAATCCAAAACACAGCCCCGCAACAGCCACTTGTGAAGCGAACTAGCTCTACCCCACCCAAAAGCAGCACAGTAGTTCAGCTGCTAGTGATGATAATGTTCATGCGTGGTCAAAAATATTTCTGAATCTTGGAATAACATGTTTATTCCTGGTCCAAAAATGTGAAAAAGAAATAGTGACAGAATTCCATTAACTAGTGTGAGTAGAGAGAATTCGTCCATTTGAAAAAAACAGATAAAAATTGTGAGGTATAAAAACCCTGGAAGGGTTTTTTATAAAACCATGTATTTAAATCTTACATATCTTAGAGTGACAAACCTTTACAGTTGGCTCAGTTTGTGTTGTGAGCAAATAAGCCTTACATGTGGAAATAACTTCATAAATTTACCACTGTTTTTAGTTCAGAGTGTTAGACCTTCTGTTTTCAAATAATTGAAATACCCATAAGAGTTTTGAAGGGCATGCATCTGTGAAGACTCAGAAAGTCTCGTGTGGATAAAACATTAAAAAAAATAAGGTTGTAGGAAATACTTCTTTGTGGTAGTTCACTCCAGGAATGCATAGGTATGTTGTCTCTTTTTTTTGCCATCTGCAGCATTATTAACAGGAGAAAGTAATTTTGGAAGCTTCAATGGTAGTTAGTTTTGTGGGCCACTTGGTAGCAGAAGGGAATAGGGAAGTTAAAACAATAAAAAACCCATTTGCATTTGTGTCGTTTGTGTTAGCTCAGCCTTGCAACCGGTCTGGTCCAATATGCTGATGCTTGAACTCAGTGCTAGGGGTATCTGTTCCTCTGGGGAGCTCTGGAAGCCTACAAAAATTGTTCTCTTGGCTGCTACTTTTTACTGCTGTTAGGTTGTCAGACAACCCATACGCTCTGCTTAGGAAAACTGACACAGTTTAAGTAGGTGTTGGAAGTTTTGTGGACTCTGAAAGAGAGTTCAAAAAATCAATTTCCTTTTTGTCTTCATATTTTGGCTTTTTTTTACCTTACTCTTGAACCTACTCTTTTGTTTCACTGAAGAAACTGATCTTGGTACATTACATGTATCTGTTCGAAAATAAAATGAAAAATCTAAAAAAAAAACCCCAACCAAACAACAACAAACCCTCAAACTTTTACAACAACCCTCATCTTTTACAATCAAGTAGGAAATTGATTCAAGTTCATTTTTTCTGCTATGAAAGATGGCCAACATGTTGAATCAAATCCCTAAATAGAATTTTTTTTCTCCCTTGCCCCTTTCTCTTCAGATGTATTCTGGAGAGTCAAAACACTTCACTGCTCAGGGACAGTGACAATCAGTATCATTCCTCCTCTACTAATAGAAAAGCTGTAGTTGAATATGATTCACCTAACAAGATGCAGATTTATTTCAGGGTAGAGATGTGTTATTTCTGAAATAACAGATGTGAGCTGTGTTATTTCTTAAAGCTTGGATAAGCTATTTCCTTGACTGCTGTAATAATCAGGAATGTAAGTCAAATCTTCCATTGACGGTCTGAAAAAAAGTCAGTGTTGGGGCAAGTGAGGGGACTTCTCTATTCCTAGGTTTTAGGATGTTACTACAAATAATTAGTCCTTCCCTGCTTAATAAGGTATACATTCGATTGTGTTCGTTAAAATGTGGATTTTTATATTTGCTGGAGAAATATATTGTCAGGACATACAGTTTTAGCAGAATGTACCATTTATAAAAAGTACAGATCACCACTAGAAGGAGACATGGAGTAGGAATGGTAGGTTTATATATTTGCAATATATATTACCAAAAACAAGACACCTGGCTTGTATTAAAAGCAAGCATAATCAGTTTTCAGTTTTAGTTTTACAAGATTGTTACTTGAATAATAATACTTGTCACCTTTGTAAGAAGAGAGCTAATGCAGTTATGGGTATGTTACCTATGCAGGGAGTTTTCACGTTCTGGAGTTCTAGTTACTTACTAGTTTTATGTACTTGAGGATAACATTCTCTGTGTGTAATTGTTACAGAAATATCAAGGTAAAATTTTGAAAACTTGTGATGATAATTTCTTTACTTTTTATTAGGAATCCCTTTATTAAAAGCTATAGGAGGCAGAGCAGATGGTTTAAAACAACATACTGCATTTTTTTTCTCCCATAGATGATGGAGAGAAACAGCAAAAACATTACAGACTTGCATCAACAACATCTCCAAAAGAGAGTTCTCAGTTGCCTGCATTGCCATTGGTAGACCAACACTCTCCATTTTACAAAGAAAGATTTATCCCTCCTGAGCTTAGCATCTGGGATTATTTCATTGCAAAGGTAATTTTTTGCTATTTTGACAATTATGTGTCTTCTGTCACTTCTGGATTGGTAGCTTTTCTCTTCTTAGTCATTCTTCTAGATATTGATGTGATATAATCTTTGTATTTTTATTGCTCATGTTTAGCTTTCCCTAAAATGCTGATTGTACTTGATTTTTAAGTGTCTTTCTTAAAAACTTTTGTTACACAATGGTTATGATAATAACTCAGATAATGCTTATGAACAAATGGTATTGGTTTTTATCATTTCAGAGTACAAATGGGTAGATTATTACAGGTCAGCTATTTAGGAGAACAATGAACTGTACAAAGCATTTTATCAGCTCTTTTAATTGGGTGAAATGCATGCGCATACTTACTGGAAGTTACGTTGCCTTGTTAGGTCTGTTGTGGCAGATCTTTGCAGAAATTTACATAATTGTGTGGAGTTGTATGCACATTATTATATCAAATATTATCTACATAAGCAAAATTAWTTATGTAAGCCTACTTTAGGAGCAAGGACAAAAAGGAAATTGCAAATACTGAATAGCACAGTGAGGCACTGATAGTGGGTTGATCATAAATATTGAACGCTGTAGGGAGAGGACAGGATCTCTCTGAGCTCTTGGAAGAACTGAAGAAAATACACCCTGGTGGTTTTGGCTTCTCTCTAAAAAAACATGTATCCCTTATCTAGTTTGATGTATCTGGCATGAGAATAAAATAAGAACTGGACAATGATTACTCTTTGCATATTCAGTATTAGAATTTTCAGTAGTGTAAAAATTAGTTAAGCATGTAGTGCTTATGGACAAGTACCCTTTTTATGCAGTACAAACTCCAGATCTTACTAAATTGAGTAAGATATGCTATTTTTATAAAAAGCATTAAGCATTATGATTCAGTTTTTTAAAAGGTTATTTAAAATGAGATGTTGGATGGAAGATACTTACGGAATATTTTTTAAATTTTTAGCCATTTCTTCCATCGCAAAGTAGAGTGGAATATGATTCAGAAGAGAGTCAGGAAAGTGATGAAGATGAAGACATTGATGGGGATATGTTTGCATCAAATTCACATAATCAAGAGCATTCTAATTCAAATTCTTACAGGTAAATAACTCTTCAGAATACAAGGTAGTCTGCAATGTCTGGACTTGCATTTCTGTTATTTTTGAGATAATATACCATTTGTTTGATATTTCATGGCAGTGCATTATCTAGTAGTTAATTTTTCAGAGTAACTGTTTTATTCATATTATTAGTATGGGGTATAGTGACTTTGGAATTTGAAGTACCTATAATGTTCAAAAGTATGGTTTGTAGTTTTCAGTAGTTTATAATGAGAAACTCTAAATCCTAATATAGAATAAGTAAGAAAAAAATTACTTTCCTATTAGTAAATGACTTACTAGTGCTTTCTTGTTAGTTGGTCACTGATGAGATTGGCAATGGTTCAGCTGGTACTTCACAATTTGAAGATTTTCTACCCTTTGGCTGGACATGATCTTTCAGGTAATAAGCAGCAGAGTTGTCTCTTCATACCTAATTAAGACATTTAAAATCCGTAATTTGTTGAATAATATGCGTAAATTGTAGCTTTTTTTTTAATTCAAAAGTTCTTAGTTTTTCAGTGATGTGGGAATAAATGTTCTGATACTGCTTAGCATACAGGTATGTTTATGAAATAACATTGTGGGTGGATAAGATGAATGGGTGAGAAAGAATGCACAGTAGTTAGCAGACGTCACTGTGTTCTTATGTTTTCTTTGCTTATTAGTCAGGTAAGAACATTTGCAGTATTTATTTCCTGGTGGAAACAGTGTAATGTTTGTAATTAAAGTAACATCATTCCTACTCCTTGTTTCATGGAATCATGGAATGGTTTGGGTTTGGAAGGGAACTTTAAAGATCACCTAGGTCCAGCCCTACATCGTGGGCAGGGACATCTTTCATTAGATGGTGTTGCTCAAGCCTTACCTGACATGACTGTCCACATATAGGGCATCCACAACTTCTCTGGCAACCAGTTCCAGTGTCTCACAACCCTCGTCATAAAAAATAGCTTCCTTTTTTCCAATCTAAATCTACCTGCGTGGTGTGAAATCATTACTCCTTGCCCTATCACTGCAGGTCTTGGTAAAAAGTCTGTGTCTTTCCTCTAAGTGCCCTTTAAATATTGAAAGGCTGCTATATTGTGTCCCTGGAGTCTTCTCCAGTCCAGGCTGAACAACCCCRACACTCTCATCCTGTGTGCATAGGAGAGGTGTTTCAACTGTCTGACCTGTATTTGTGGCCCTTCTTTCAATCCCCTCCACAGGTCTTTGTCATTCCTATCCTGGGGGGCCCCATAGCTTGATATGCATCCCCAGATGGAGATGAACAAATTAGAGGTGCCAAATTCCCTCCTTCACCCTACAGGCCACCCTTCTTTTGATGCAGCCCAGGATTCAGTGGGCCTTCTGGGCTGCGAGCTAGGTCATGCCCAGTTTTTCATCCAGTGGTATCCCTAAGTCTTCTTCCCAGGGCTAATCTCCATCTATCCATCACTCRGTTTTCACTGGTTGCTCTGATGGAGGTGCACTAGTTCTTGTTGAAACTTGTGACAGTCACATAGGGTCACATGGGCCCAGGCCTGCCAAGGTCCCTGTTGGTGGCATCCCTTCCCTCCAGTGCATCAACTGCACCTCTCATCTTGGTGTTCTCTGCCAGGTGGCTACAGGTGCCCTCACTGCCACTGTCAGTGTCATTACCAGAGCTGTGGAACAGTACCAATCCCAGAATGTATTCCTGATACTGTTCCTGCCACTCGTTACTCACCTCCATTTGGGCATCAAACCATTGAGTGTAACTCTTGAGTTGAGGTCATTCAGTACCTTGGCTGTCAAATAGTGCATCCTTTTCACTCCACTTGAGAGGTAAAGATGTTGTGTGGCCTTACAAAAGTTAAAAGTAGAGGACATTGGTTGCTCTTCCCTGTGCTGTTAGTCTACAACAAAATGCCACCAGATTAGCTGGGCACAATACGCCCATTATGAAGGTGTGTCAGCTTTCTCTTATCACCTGCCTGTCATTCATATGCCTTGACAGCTTCAAGGAGGATCTGTTTCATGATGATCTGTTCCATGATATAATTCCTGTTAGCATTGGAGAAATCTGTTCCTTTTTTAGCAATAATAGCACAAAACAGTTCATCTTTTTATACCTGTGAATATCAAGTTGAGGTTTGACTAAAGCTTACTTGTGGAGATACTCAAAATAAGCTTCAGTGTTCATCTGCTGGAGTTGTCTTTGTTAAGGTTATAATGAAAAGGAGAGGGTTTTTATTATTGTTTACTTGTTTTTCTAGAGCTTCCAGTTAGCTCCCCGATATGCCATGCAGTTTTGAAAACGTTACAGCGCTGGGAGCAAGTTCTTCTCAGACGTCTTGAGCTATATGGAGGTCCACCTCAGCAGTTTATTTCAGTTCATGCTTCTGAAGATGCCCTTGCTGCTGGTCCTGCACTGCTGCGCCACAAAACTTTACTTGAGCCTACAAACACTCCTTTCAGGTGAGTCTTTTACTTAAGCATAATAAATGGATTTTGAGTGTCACTGGAAAAAGTGTGCTTGACAATAAAACAAAGAATAAAAAATTTGCCTTGAGAGATAAATATGGATCAGTGACACTGAATTAAATAATTGACCCACTTTTAAAGATAATTAAATTACCTTACATTCTTAGCAATATTGYTACCTAAATTCAGAGGAGAAATACCTATTATATATAGGATTTGCATAGTTGGGACTTAACATAATTGCATATTCAGCCAGAAAAGTATGCTCAGTCTCTTAAAGTGTCATTTTTAAAATAGATTTCTGCCTTCTTAATTTTGTTATCACTTATGGATTTCAGAATCAACAGAAAGCCTGTCTTTTTAAAATATTTCATCATGGTCACACTTTCAGTAACTTGAATTGATTAAAAGGGACCAGCTTRATAGGTATCTGTATCTGACATTACTTTTAAATTACTATTTAAAGCAGTTCAGAGTTTGTATTTTGGCTTGTTGTAGGCAGCTGTGTTGGCATTTATAATTTTTGCTTGAGTGTAGCATTTCTGGTACACTCATAATGAATTCTGATCTGATTCTACAGTCCTTCCAATTTTGTTACTGAAAAATCATGGATGTTTCAGAGAAGTTACACAGCTGATGATGTGTTCCTAGCAGGAAGTACTAGTCATTCATAGTCCGTGTGAAAGGATCACTCATTAGAACTAAACTGAATTGATTCATGTCGTAAAGGATTACTGGTCTAATAAATAATCTGCATTCTATTCCTACCATTGTGTAATCTCTTAATTGGGGCCATTGAGAAAAATTGAGATTTTTCTCACTTATCCCAAGATAGAAGAAGAAGATGCTACGCATTCTTTTCCTTCTTCCTTTTACACCTCCTATGTCGTGGGTTTAACACCTTGGAATTTCGTTTCCCGGCCAATGCACCAGAAATGTCRTGGTTTGAACTGTGCCCACGACGTTCCCTCCTTCCCCCCCCCACCGAAGAGGGAGAAGGGAGAGCGAAAACCCAATTAACACGAAAATTTATGGCTTTGAGATAAACATAATTGGAAGAAAGATACCTATGTACTCCACAAAGAGTCAGACAGGCTGCATAACTTAAGTTGCAAGATAGATTTATTACTACACACTACTAAGAATGGCACTGGGTGAAAAAACAAAGATAGGGATATTTACAAAGAGAAGAAAAATAAAATGGACATTTTAAGACACCTGTTACACTTTCCCAGGGACCCATCTCTTCTTCCAAGTCCCCCCATCTCCACCCCTCCCATGTTGTCCCTCACACACAGAGGGGCAGGAGAATGAAAGTCTAACACAGATCAAAACACTCAGCTGTTGTCCAAACATTGTAGGATACAACATTCTTACAGCTCCAGCTGTGGGATGTGTCCTTTCCTGAGAAACAGTCAGTGTAAAACTGCTAATAGCAGAAAGGAACTTCTTTACCTCGCAGGAGAAAAGAAAAGAAATGTCCTTCAAAAGCCCATGTTGTTTTTTCAGCGACGTGAGTCCGATTATCACAAACCTCCTGGCAGAACACAAAACACAGCTTCTTCTACATCAAAACTTCGTGGGGGGAGCAAACCTCTTCTCTATTTCTTGGCTTCATAATCRAAAACAGTCCGATCCTCAAAAGGCCAGGGTTTTTTCTCTCACAGCAAGGTCGCTTTACTTCTCTATACAGGTCTCTCTCTCAATATGATGGAAAAAGTCCTTTTCAAGAACAACTTATCTCCTCCAGCTTGTCCGAGAACCACAGCAAGGGCACAGCTTCTCCTTACTGTTCTGTGATCTTGAGGTGTCTCCATTTTTCTTCTTACATCTCCTCACCCTCCTGCTCTGTTTCTTTCCAGTGCAAGATACTAAAACTACATGCTATCAATTAACCTAAACATGGCGGCCGCATCTATCTTGTTATGAATTCTTTCTTAAATACTACAAAATACGTCATCACAGAGGTGTAACTATCCTGTGTAATTGGCCCAGGCCTGATGGTCAGCCTGTCCATCAACCTCAGAACCAATGATGGGTTGGCTCTGAAACACAGGAGGGGGGCAGGCCTCCCTTTGCTGGAGAAGAAGAAGAAGGAGACACCCCTAGGACTTCTCACAGCAGCCATCTTTGTGGTTTCTTGATCCCCATCCCCCACCACCAAAAACTGGACCAAGCAAAACCATGACATCCTATCACAAGTAGTTTTTTCAGAGAGAGGGTATTAATGTGTATGCTTCCAGATATGTTTTGTGTATTGTCTATAGTTCTGTAGTTTTGCTTCAGCATTTCTTCTGTCTGTTGTTTGATTAACATATGAAATGTTCCACTCTTTCATATGTATGAGCATGATGTAAATATTTATTCGACTTTGTTCTGTAGATCTAGCAGCCAGGTTGCATTGTCTGTGAAGAGGCTGTGGCAATACTTGGTCAAACAGGAAGAAGTCCAGGAAACTTTTATCAGGAATATTTTTACAAAGAAGCGATGCCTAAATGAGGTTCGTATGGTATATAAAATGCAGAAACATTGCAGGCCAATCTATGAACCTAAAGTTATTTGGCAGGCATGTTTCTGTTTCTGTTGCATGAACGGTTAATGACTTACTGCAGATTTGGAATCATAGCTATTTCATACAAAAATACTTGTCCCTTGTTTCATAGAATACATACATAATCAGACTTTGACTGTTAAAATGACAGTGGTTGCTACAGTCAGTCTCTTCTTTATTATTAGTATAAAAGGTAGCTCAAAAGAATGACAAAATTGAACATTTCAGGGATTGAAACCATGGCTTCCTGTTACAATATGATTCAATTTTTATAAGTGATCATTCAGCAGTAACAGTTTCTCTCCCTGATTATTTGTACCAGTGTCTAGCTGGATGCCAGTTCCAGATGCAGTTTAATGTTTTTAAATTAGTTTTTGGTTTTTTTCTCCCTCTTTAGTTGGCCCTTTTTTTTCTTGCTTCCCCTTTCTCCTAATTATGAAAGATTTGCTGATATTATAGAAAAACTGTGGAGTAGCAGAAATGGAGGAGAAAGAAGCAGATGTGAACAAATTAAATAGGCTGGAGAAAGAATATTCATGACTAGTAAAGCCATGGCAGCAGAGAGTTCAGCATGACCTAACCTTTGTCCTGTCACAAATAGAATATAAGCTTGTTTGATTAATGTGCAGTTAAAAGTAAAATTATATCTTTTTGGCCTTTAAAGGTGCATCATTTCTGATCATATCTTATGTTAACGCAGCTATGTCGCTGTGCTGTATGGATAGGTATTTTGGTAAATTTTCTGTGTTCTTTCTATGTTTAAGATAGGCTCATTTACAGCCTTACACAGCATAGGTGTGTTGGCTTAATTTTCTATCTTGTTGCTGATAAAATATCTGTGTAGATAGCTTATTTTTCAATATATTTTACTTTTGGGAGGGACAAGGTGCTGTTACAATACAGAATAGGTAAATCAGTGTATTCTGCACTAAAGACAGAGTTTAGAATTTTTTGATTATTCTTACTATGTAAAATACGTGCATGGGTGTGCAAACATGAGGTTGTGTTTCTGTTTTCCTGTGTTGGGGTAAGCAAGGATTTCCTTGATACCTTGTGCATTATGTCTTATTTTTATGCTTTGTTCTGTGGTTGTTCTTTTCKTGGTGAAGTCATTAGAGGAGCACAATGAAACTATGAAAAATTCTGTGGCGGAGGAGCCCATCATCAATAAGGTACATAGTAGTAATCCTCAAATTTATTAGACTGTATATCATTATGAATTTTGTTTCTAGATGGTGCTGATTTCCTTAAAATCTTTGCTCACATAGCAAACTTAAAAATTAAAAAACACAAGGGTTTGAGTTAAACTTGTTTTAGATTTTATCTGAAATGTAATTATCTTAGCTGGATTAAGCAACCAGGTACAAACATACAAGTTTGTACAAAACATAATCAAGTTCTGCAGCTTGGCCAAGTGAAGACCTGAAGCTGAGATTTACCCAGGTGACAAAAATTCAATAGTAGTATGGTACACAGTGCATAGAGACGCTTTGATTGGTATGAGATGGCTGTAATAGTTGCTTATAAATGAAGGTGACTAACTGCAGTTAGAGCCATTTGTTAGCATGATACTAGTTTGCTACTGAGAACTTTCACTGAGCCTTATTTTAAAGTTGGAGATAAATCAACCAATGTTAGCAACTGTATTGAAAGATTCGTATGATGTACTAAAAAGGTATAGTACTATGTCTAGAAATTCAAACAAATTCCATATTCTTTATGCTTTCTTTTTTCTTTCACACAAAACCAGTGAAGACAGAAATGTGAACACTCTATGGTGTCCTTGGGCTACCTTGTTACTATTAATTATGTGATAAAGCAGTGTAAGCAAGTAGGTAATTAGAACTGACTGGGGGAAAAGTAATTTTAATTTCCTGCAGGTTTGTTCATCACAACATACAGATCATGGTTTTGTGTCTGTTTGCCACTGCAATTTTGTGCAGTGTTCTATACATAAAATCAAGTATAAATTTTGTTTTGACATAAAAAAGGTACTTCTTGGCTATGTTTTTTCACACTTTGGGAAAGACCATTTGCAATTTTTTGACTGAAAAATATTACTGTTTTGCAACTAAAAACTATGAATTTGAAGATGAGAGGCTGGAAATAGTACTGAAATAATTATTTGTTGGTTTTTTTATATTTAAACATAACATTTGTAATTCAGATTTAAAATCTCAGGTCACGAGTAGTTTGGCAGTGCTATTGCTTTTACTGTAAAATTATTTTGTAACCACAGCAGTCTGGGTCTGTAAACTAGCAATACTTACAGTACTGAGCTTTATAATTTTGAAAAGGACTGCGACAGTGCAGGTAAAGTTTAGAGTTTTGTTGTGCACTGGCACGTATCTGGATGCATTTCTAAAATACAAAATGGCAGACAATATTCAAATCCAACATTGGACCATTTTAAGAAAAAAAGCCAAAAACATTGTTTGGTCTCTGTACTTCCAGTAAATGTGGTGTTGCGCAGGTATTTACATTTAACTGTGCTTTGCTTTTTAAATACAGATAGAAACAGATTTGGGATACCCAGGTGGCAAGGCAAGAATAATCCATAAAGAGTCTGATATCATTACTGCTTTTGCAGTCAATAAGGTAAGTATAAAGGAGGTAGAATAATCAAATTGTGTAATTCCACCTGATATAGAGTCCCACTATGACTGGGTGAGATTGGTAAAAGCAGCAGGATGGCTGGCAAAGCCTGTTACAACTTTTAGCTGTCCCTTCTCTAAGGCACTTCAAAATTATCTTTTCATAAACAGTTATCCTACAAATCCTTGTCTTTTTCTGTTGTGCAGTGGATTGATGGAAGGAGAGGTGGCTTCTGCTTTTTTTTTTAAAGCTTGTCCCTTTCTGTCAAACAGGAAGTAATCTTTTCTTCCCTGTTCAGCCATGTGACCCTTCAGAACGGGAGGAGGGGAGCCTGGTTGTAAGCCTTGTAGTATAGTTACCTGTTACTTATCCTCCGAGAAAAGCAAGGACATTGAGAGGTGTAAGATGAAAATAGTGTGTGATACTATCCCAGATGCAAACCAGTTTTAAAAGGAAAAATGTCAAGTATAAACATACATAGATTTGTAGTTATAAATGTTAGGGGTTTGTAAATTAAGCGTATATTTTTGTGAGCAACAGTGCATTACCAGAAAAACTTAAATAAGCCCATTTATTAGTATTCCTTTTGCATCTTCCTGTATGTTTTTTTTTTTCCCCAGGCAAATCGAAACTGCATTGCAATAGCATCAAGTCACGATATTCAGGAATTGGATGTTTCTGCAATTTTAGCTACGCAAATCTATACCTGGGTTGATGATGATACGGAAATAGAAAATAAAGGGTATATGTTCTTTGTTTTTGATATCATACTCGACTGTGTATGAATGAGAGTAACAAATCATGGTGTTTGGAATCTTAATGTAAAATGTTTCTTTCATTTATAGGGCTGATGATTTCCTAGTTATACATGCTCGTGATGATCTGGTAAATGTTCAGGGAACCACTCCTTACACTCATAGTAATCCTGGCACACCTATCAATATGCCTTGGCTCGGTAGTACACAAACTGGCAGGGGTGCATCTGTGGTAAGTCATTTGCCAAAGATGATCTTTATGTATTCCATCTACTTCTCTCCCTTTCTCTGTTCTGTCTTGCTTGATATATTTTACAATTAACGTATAACTAAATATAGCCTTTCTGTGTAATTGAGCTGTATTTATTTATAACAATTCACTTAATAGGTTAAAACAATGCACACAATTTAAGGGACCTACTAAAAAGCAAACCTTTTAGTCAAGTCATGTGATTTTTTAAATACATAATCTAAAAATGAAAAATCAGAATTTAGGTAAGAAGTTGCACTGTAAATTCTTCTTTAATGGTTTGAATCCAAATGGTCTATTTGAAAAACATATATTCAGCAGGTTTCAGAAAATAAATTCATAAGGATTCGGTTGAAATATTTACACAAAATATTTTCTTGGCTTTTATTTTAAGCATTATTTTTAACTTCATTCTGAGTTTTAGGAAGAGATTTGTGTCTGGAATGAAGCTTGGCCCTAAGCAAAAAGCTATTAGGTTAGATTTAATTCAGATCAAATGATAATTGTAGTCTGGCCATTGACATTCTTAGTTCCTGTGGAGCATTGATACAGACCCCTTGATTAGCTGGCTGGGAGATTCTTGTTTGGAAACACTTAAGTGAGCTGAAATGGTCATACAAGACACCAGTATCTCTGAGTCTCTCTGCACATGGAGTGCACAAAGTGGAGTTTTTCTGAAGAATCAAATGCATTAAGTCTTGGGACTTGGCTGCACTTTGTGTCATTTAACAGTTCAAAGCAAGTTGATAACTGGTGGCATAATGAAATAACTGTAAGTTAATTAATACTGTAGTTCACTTTTGAAAGTAGCTGATGCACAGAAGGGGTAAATAAGGAAAAAGCATTATAAGAGTGGTAAGGTTTTCCACAGATAGAAGTGGGTTTTGTGTCATACCCACACTTCTGCTTTGAGTTTAGGAACTAGTGATCCTGCATGCCAGCATTACAGCTCTGCTGTCACAATCAGGTCTCTTCTTTGAATGCCTTTGCCGCTATCTCCTCTCACTTCTGTTTTTTAAATGTATATATATTTATATGTACATACGGAATTTTTGTGTTTGTGTTATTTCTCGACATTAAGTAATTGCATAATCTTTTAATGTAAACTGTATTTACATGACCTTCTATTTTGCATGTAGTAAAATTTTCTTCCTAAAAATATTTGTCTGTGCTTGTGTTCAATGAATTTGCTGTTAAACTGGGACCTAAATTTTGTCTGGCGTACTGTTTGACTGTGGCAGAGAACCAGCTACAGCACAGAACGACACCTGCCCGCTAGGGAGGGAAGTCAGAGGTACCTAATGAAGGACAAAGTAAATCAAAGAAGAAATAGGGATTATTGGGAGGAAATACTGTTGCTGTGAAATAAGTCAAACTGGGGAGAAAAGCAGCTTCACTAAGACCTTTCTTTTGCTACTATTTGCTACTTTGTTCCTTCAGATACTGCTGATTCTTGCTGTCATCTTTGCTTTTCCATAATGTGTGGCCCGTTTATCAGTTGTAGCCCACTGTTCCATACCATTTACTGGCTTTTCAGTCTCGTCTTTTCTTCGCTTTCATCAACAAGGGGCACTATTGGACTTCACTTACTCAGGCTGTTAAGGTTTTACTAGCTCTAAGGATTTTCTGTGACCCTTTGCTGTTTCTTGTTACACAGTTCATGCTAGGTTAGTAAGTTAAAGCCCCAGACACTTCAGCACTCTCTGTTTACACAGTTCTTACAGGAGGTGTTTGTAAGAGAGCCTTGAAGGAAATAATATGTACCTTACAGCTATGAAACTCAGGTAATGTTACCTACAGCTTGTCATACAAGTCAGTGTGACTGACACCAGTGGTGTGGATTTTAAGAGCATTTTTATTTTTCAGTCTTAGTGTATATTAGGCCCAAAGCTCCCAGCTCTCCAGCAAAGCAACCCATGYTCTAGCCCTGATCAGCTTTTCTAAGGGGAGACTGAGGGCTAGCAATATCAAGTGTCAGTTACATTAGTAATGGCAGTATTTGCATTTGATAATTGTACTTGTCTTCTAAATTGATACTGCACCAAAGAGTTACGTTAGTGTAGTCTTTCAAAGGCATATTTCTCTCTGTAAGTTTGCATTTTTCCAAAGCATTTCTGCCAGCAGTTAAGAGGTCACGGTGTGTGCTTAGATGTTGAATGGAGGAAGATGACTTCCATTGACTTCTGGGTAAAAGTTAGTAGCTCTAAAACTTAACACAGCCCTTCATTTCAGTGAAGAAATAGAGTGAACGTGAACTATTGTTCTTCCATTTATGTATAGAAGATAGGTTTTACGTTTAGAGGGCAAAGTATTGCAATTCTAAGTGCTCATACCAATCTGTAAATGTTTAAAGAGTATCATTCTCTGTTGTCTAATCTTAAATTTTGAAGTGTATATATAGTTTTACCAAGCCATTTGGCTCTTTTCCTTGACATTTAAAGTACTTAGAGAAAGGGAAATATGTATTTCAAGATCATATTTTTTATGTTTAGGAAAGTGTTTTGAAATGAATTTGAGTAACTGAGGGACRTAAGGCTTTTCTCTTCAACAAATGATAAAGCTTTGAGAATTGAAAATCTAAGTCTGCTTCCAAAATGTAATTAAGAGGATTGCAGTTATTCCATTAATCCAAAAGCGGGGAAGTTTTTRCAAGAAAGTAAATTATTTCCCTTCCAAGTGCTTTTCCTCATTTTTGTTTGCAAAATGTTAATTTAGAGGCTATTTCTTTTAAAGTCCATGGATGGTATTTAGCAATGTGAAGCACATGAAAATTTGTAATTCATGCCTCCTTCCAGATGACACCATGATATAATTGGAGGCCAGGGGAGAACAGCATACTTGAAATACCTCATCACTGTCTGCTGCCCCATGACAAAGCAGTGTTAAAATTCTGTACAAAATTATAGCAGTTGAAAGTCACAGTTGGATTCAGTGATTAAAGTCTTTTCCAACCTAAGTGTTTGTCTGAAAATAGTTCAGTGCCAGCTTGCTGTTGGTGTGTGGTAAGTGGCATGCTGCTGTGTTGCAGATGAGTGCCCTGGCAACAAAATTTCGTATGTGTTTTCATTTGAAGTTAACACATGCCACAAATATAAATTATGCCTTTCTCAAATGCTGAGGTAAATAATACATGCATGACCAACCCAAATACAACAATTTTCTGTTGAAAAGACAGTCCTCAAAGTAGTCAGATAATTTTGAGAGCTATCGGGAAATAAAAGAATGAAAGCTTAACTTTGACATTAAAGGAAAGAAAAGAAAGGGACATCACATGCACAGATACATTTCCCCAATTAAAAAATCCCTACTGTTTTTTCCCCTTTGTGTGTTGGATGTATAATTTAAATGGATGGGGTTTAAATATAATTGTCTAAAGTCTCCAATCCCCTTCACACATTGAATTCTTCCCAGTAGAAAATAATAAAAGAAGGAAAACTAAATCTTGGTAATGTACCTTGCGCAAAGCAAAGTTTATAATTTAGGAACAAACATGGTACTGAAAATTCATTGGATCTGTATTTGTGAAATTATAACATGAAGATTTTTTTAATTTATATTTTTTTATACCAGTTGCTAGGCATATTGCTTATTCTGGATGGCCGCAAATAGCCACTTTTCAATCAATGGCAATAAATTAACTAGACTTAAAAATAGATATATTCCTTCCTATTTTTTACTTCTGTTAAAGTTTGTTTACCTCTTTCTTTACATGCTTCTGCCTCTCTCTTGCTTATCTTACAATATTCAGGAATATTCCAATAAATTTAATGGAATCAGAAAGGAATTGGCAAGAAAAGAGGTAAGACTGCAGTCTAAGGAGTGTTTGTATTTGGATCCATACGTTTCTGAAGCAAAAGTTTAATATTTATCTAGATGCATAAAGCTGCAAAAGTGTTAACATCTACATTAGTCTTGGAAGACACTGACTTCTCTCTGAATCTTTAAACCCAGTACTTGTTTTCAGTAGGAAGTTTGATAGGAAACAACTTTCTGCAATCACTAATTACTAGTTTGATAAATTTTTGCTCTGTAATACTATTTAATTGTTTTCTATTTATTGTATATTGAACAGATGCTCAAGAAAGCTATTAATAATGTCAGAAGAATGGCTTCTCATCCAACACTGCCATATTGTAAGTTCAGGTTTTTTTTAAAAAGAGAAAAGTTATCTAAAGATTATGTATTTCTGACTTACCTGTTCCTTGGCATGCTGCAGTTTTGTACTAGCACAGCAGCTGATTGTATGTTTTGAAAGTTGTTTATAAGCCATGCTTACTGTAACTTACTTTTCATTTTAAAAAACAATACTGGAGATATGAAATAGCCTTTGGAAACAGTGATACAGCACTTTTTGCTCTAAGATGTATTTCTCATTTATTTGTTACTAGAATGAAAGATGGTAGAAATAAGTAAATAGCTTCATATTTCAGTACCACCTAAATACAATTCTTAATTAAATAATGGATAATATGACTTTAAATTGCAATGACACGTCCTGCTCCTACACCAAGCCAGATGCTATGGCATAATTTTGGCACTAGTTATTTTGAGTTGGTGTCAGTTTTTTTTAAATTTTAAAAGCTACAACTCTTGTGACAAGTCATGTAAATGTTTTCTGTTGCAGACCTGACAGGTGCTCAAGATGGTAGTGTAAGAATGTTTGAATGGGGTCATGCACAGCAAATCACATGTTTTCGTTCTGGTGGCAATTCAAGAGTAACTCGAATGAGATTCAATTATCAAGGAAATAAGGTAGCTGACAAAATGCTTGTATACTCATTCTCTTCTCCCCTCTACCAGTATAACTGTAAAGTAGCAAAAACATGACATTCTTCAAATTAGAAGTATTTTCTCAAAATTGTGGATATTTTCTCTGCAATACAAACATATGTATTTATTATTACTGTATATTTTCTTTCAGTTTGGAATTGTTGATGCTGATGGATATATAAGTTTATATCAAACAAATTGGAAATGTTGCCCACTTACTGGAACTTCACCTAAACCATATTTGGTAAGATGAATACTAAATCAGCTTCCATGAACTTGTGTTGTGCTCTTACTTCTTTCCCCCATCAGAATAACTGGGAGAGGGCAAGGATTATGCTGATAACCATATTAATCAGGATTAAGTTACGTATTGTTGCTGTTCTGTGATCTTTATGACAGACAGGTTCTTACAGTCTAATCATAACTACTAAAAGTGGAGAGTTGAAAATGTAACATGAGATCTGATACAACTTTAATGTTCACTGAGATTTGTCAATGATTGTCAGTTGTCAATTAATTGACAGTTACACAGGATTGCAGAATATAATTACATGAAAAAGGTTTCACAAGGTACATCAATGCCTTTATATCCCATATTCTTTAAATTTCTTACCTTACCTTACCTTATCAAGGAAGTGTTTAATATTTCCTGCTTGCACAAAATAGTTTCTCTTTAATTAATTAAATTTCTAACTGCAATTTTTCAGACATGGCAGTGTCACAACAAAACAGCCAATGACTTTGTTTTCATCAGTTCATCATCTTTGATAGCTACAGCAGGATTTTCTTCTGACAACAGGTAAAATCTGTTGTGATAATACACAAAAAAGGTCCCATATTTTCTCTCCCTTTTTTTTTTTTTTAAATGATTCTTCTTAAGCAATTTAAGAGTACTTCTGCTTGATTTCTTTCTTGGTGGGAGGGGGAGAGAAGCAATGTTGGCAGCTAAATTCATGTGCCTATTAAAGGAGGTTTCACAGGGATGCACAGATACTSTGCTCACGTTCCATATGAGGAAGGGAAGTAGAGAGAACGAGGTCTTGAGTGCCTCTGCTGGGAATTCAGTGAGGGATGTGTAGGAATGGCTCAAAACTGAGTCCAGGGGACGTTGAGACTGAACATCAGGAAAAATTTTATTACAAAGAGGGTCAGATGCTGGAACAGGTTCTTTGAGAGGTGGCCAGTGCCCCAAGCCTGTCAGGTTTTAGGCATTTGGACAATGCCATTAATGACATGCTTTAACTTCTGGTCAGCCCTGAAGGTGTCAGGTGGGCAGACTACAGGATCCTTCAAGACCCCTTCCAGCTGAACTATTCTGTTCTGTTCTACTCACATGAACCTGTCTGAAATATTTTTATAGCTGTAGGGAATTTGCGTAGCTCTTCATTTCTCATTTGTTTTTGCAAGTAAGTATTGATCAAAAAATACCACAAGCTGCTTACATTCCTATGAATTCAGCTACATGAGAGTGTTTACATGAATCCTTTATGGGTATAGCCAGTTGTAGAATGATTGTGTAGAAGGCATGTTCTTGCAGTGTATGTTCAACTATGGAACTATTTGGGGTCTGCTCTAAACTAATCACTGGAAATCTGTTTACATTGCTTTTGTGCCTGAAACAACCTTTTTAAGGTACAGGTAACTTTTGAAGTGTTCAGAATAACATTTGTTGCTGAATTAAGCTATATTTTTTTCTACAGAAATATTTGTCTTTGGGATACTCTGGTTTCTCCTACAAATAGCATGGTGCATGGTAAGTAAAATACAGCAACCAAAATATCTGACTGCAGTATAAAAAAGGTGTATTTGTGTGTCTACCTRTCTGGAAAAGTTACTGTGGGAAGTAGTTTTAACATGGTTAGTAAAATGTCATTCTTCCTTCCGTGTGAATGCACCAATGGGAATATAAAACCAGGTTCTATGTATATGATTGGTTTCAGGGACATGAGCACCTTCCTTTGAATACCTTCTGTCCTTGCACTACAAGTTGAAACCAGACATTTCTGTTCTTTTTTAAAGGTTCTGAGCAGCTTTAGAACAGTTACGCTTCTAAGCAGAATTTTGGAGGTGCAATAAATATTTGGCTGGGTTTCATTAGCTTTATTACTAATATTTTGTTGCAAGTAACACAACAAATGCATTTTAATATCTGAAATGCAGTATTAAGATCACCGAGTTGTGAACTCCCTGTACTTAAAATATGGTGAATGCTTTAGTGTATGTGAGAGGCACGGGGAATTTGTAAACGTAAATTTATTGGCCCTTTGAACTACAAGTACAGTGTAAAAGGGTGTATTCTGGTAATTGTAATTTTCATTCATTTTTCCCACTCATTTAGGGGAGTAAACGTATTCAAATAAATGTGGAAAAAAAGCAAATTAGCATTAAAATGACCWGCGGAAACTTGCAATATATTTGGACAGGTAGTTCAGGAGGAATTTCTGATGGGTATTATATGACTTAAAAAAACAGACAAATCTGTTAATAGCGGATTATTAAAATAGCCTGTTTCCAATTTTGTTTGTGAGTTTGTGATTACACCAGGAAAGAATAAAAGAGTATAATTTTTTTAATAGTGGTTTTAATTGCTTAATTTGAAAATACTGCACCTTCAGAATGTCTTCTGGGAACCTGGATTTACATGTTTATGGTACTGCAATAAGTAGGCTGGTGGTAGTCAGTTGAATTACAGCATCAAAGTCAGTGTCACTACTGTCTTGAACCATTAGAGGTTGATGGAAAATTGAAGTTAGAACTGTGTTTTATTTAAATTACTTTTCTTTGGCTTTCAGCTTTTATCTGTCATGATAGTGGAGCAACTGTGCTAGCATATGCTCCAAAACATCAGTTGTTAATTTCTGGAGGCAGAAAAGGCTTTACCTGTGTAATTGATCTTCGCCAAAAGCAGCAGCAACAGTTACTCCAGAGTCATGATTCTCCAGTCAAAGCAATTGCTGTTGATCCTACAGAAGAGTATTTTGTCACGGGATCTGCTGAAGGCAACATAAAGGTATTAATGAGAGGGAGGGAGTGGAGATGATTTGTTCATGTGGAAAAAATCTTGTTCAGGTGTGGAACCATCAGGTGTCTTATTTACTGCATTCGTTCTCAACCCTGACTTTGATATTTACTAATTTAATAATGAAATGTCTGTCTTGCCTCCTTTTAATACAATCCTTCTTTTAATTAGTCTCTCCAGATATTTCCTATTACAGAAAGTGAATGTTAGTATTCTATAAACCTGTCATTACAGATTGTCTTCTTTTACAGTAAGTGTCAGAAAAATAAATGCAAAATATAGTCCAAGTCCTCCACAATTCATTGCTAATGATTATTAAGATCAGAGTCATTATCCTTATAAGAGATTCATGTTTTGATGCTTTTCCAGGTGTGGAGTCTGTCTACATTTAATCTTCTTCACACTTTCATCAATGAGCATGCCCGACAGTCTCTCTTCAGAAACATTGGGACAGGAGTCATGCAAATTGAGACAGGACCAGCAAATCACATATTCTCCTGTGGTGCTGATGGAACAGTAAAGATGAGAATCTTGCCTGATAGATTCAGCCCTTTAAAGGATGTGTTAAAAAATGATGTGAAGTTTATGATCTAATGTTTTTCTCAGAATAATGAATAACATTCCCCTTCTGCCTCCCTGAAAATATTTTTCCTGGAACTAACCAACAAAGCAGATGCACAATGATAGCTTGTGACAAAGATGTTTTGGGGATTTTTCTTTCTCTGCCCCCGCTTCCCTATTTATTAATTACCTGGAGCTTTTAGTCCGTGATGCACTAATGCCTTAAAGACTAACAAGGTCCTTCACATTTTGATCATTGCCTAAAATAAAAGCTAAATATGACTCCAAATTACATAGTTATAATATTAAAATGTTGCTGAAGTGGTTTACTCTTCTTCTTGAGGCAGTTGCACTCTCACCTTGAGTGTACCACCTGGGCTTGACCTCTGCTTGTATTCAACACCTGGCCACTTTGTAAAAGCATCTCTGTCCTGATCGAAACCTTAGGTAATGCTTTTTCACTGTGGTAACCATACATGTTTCTCTTCTCAATTTGTTTAGTGAGCCAAAAAAAATTTATACCTATGTGCAGAAGAGAAACAAAGTCTGTAGGAGTGAATACTCCTGGTCATGCAAGCATTAATCTAACAAGCCACTCTCTCTCCATTCCTGGAATCGAGGCTATTTACCTCTCTAACTTGCCTGATCTCCTTCCTCTCATCTAGGGTATAAGAAACTGAAGGATGTTCTGTAACTTGTCTTCTGTTCTATAGCTTGAATCACTGCCATCAGGATGGCAGATTTACCTTTTAAAAATAAATATATTTTTGACCCTGAACACTCCCTTTACAAAAACAAAGTGTAAATATGAATGAATATCTTCCTAGTAAAATAGTCAAGATTATGTGTGAAGCCTTAGACTTGATAAAAAAAGATACAGGAAGATACTGCTTTAGGATATGGCACTAGAATTTCTTCAAAGACTATTTATTTAGGTGTCTGTAGAGGAAATAAAAGAAAAACCCATCCTAATTTATTTCTACTTTTTTTTCCAGTAAGACTTTTATTTAGCCCAAAGATAGTTCATTCTTAGCACTTACATTCTTGTTTGTCTAGTTTTCCTAAGTACTTTACAAAAGGAAAAAGGAAAAAGTACTTCAAAAGCAAAGTGCTTCTACACTGTCAGTCTTTCTTTCCTGATATTTATGTTTACATCTGGTGTCAGATGAAAGAAAACTAATTGAAAAGGATAGATGTAGAGGGGATTTTTTGCCAAATTTATAACCTGCATAACTTAAATGTTTGACCAAATTATTAATGCACAAGGCCTTTACTTTTGTTTTTTTTTAAGTCGGCTCAACTGTTTCTGTATGTATTTTGGTTTACTTTTCCTTACTTGAGAGCTTGACAAAGGTTTAATTTGTAAATTAGATGTGAGGCTGAATTACTTGAATGCCAATGGTGTACTTTTTGCTAAAAGATATTTTGTGAAATATAGCACCAAGATATTAACTGTAAAATAAACTTGTCAAATTATGGAACTATGGGGATAAATAAAGCATAGCAGAAATGAAGGGCTTGTATAATGAAATATGTAACATTCTCAGGATGCTTTTATCTTAAGAATATAAAGTTGTTTAAAAAGATTTTGTAAAATGTATTAAGGTCATTTTAAATGTGTGTTTCGCAAGTTGCAGTGCAAACACTATGAAGGTTTATATGCACATAACCTGAATTTTCAAATTGTGCAATAAAAAGAATGTGAATGTTTTGCCATGAAGAAACATGTGACAGCATTTCAAACTGGTACAGCTGTTCAGTGGTTCAATTGTAATTGTTCTTCCTTAACACTTATAGATTGAAATTGAGCTTGATATCGAAACAGTTTAAGTACAGTGATGGGCCAGAAAAGTGACTAAAAGTGACACCACCTTACAAAACAGACTTGTCCCGTGAGTATTGTGTTATCCACTCAGTGGCTGAGTTTCTAATATTCTTTATTCTTGTGGAAGAAGGAAAACAGTGGAGTAAACAGTAGCACACTTCTTTAGAATCAGCTGAAACCCTGACTTTTTAGCTGCTTATATACATGCGTCAGTTTTATACACCCACTGAACTAACAAAGTTACATGTGCAAAAATCATGGCAGTATTATATAATTATGTCCTTGATGTTTTGTCCTTAAATATTTATATCTCATTAGCTTTAATACTCCAAGCTCAAATCTATTGTACTGGCAATCACAAAAAGCTGTCTTACCATCTGCGAACTGAGCAGGTTTTAAATGTAATTTGCCAAGACATACAATGTTGTCATTTTTCCGAGTAAAGCTGCACTTTGAAAAAACCTGGCAAACTTATGCTTATACCAGAAAAGTACTGACCATGAACAGGCATTTCCAATAATGTTTATAATTACCATAAGCTAGTCTCAAAAGTAAATTATGTAAAATCACAATGTGTTTGCCACACCTTTATAATCTTTCCAATAAATCCTGCAGAAACTCAACCCTCTAGAGTTCCATGTTGCTGCTACTTCATTTACAAATCAGTTGTTAGCTTGCATATTGTTCATTGATGTTTAACTATTGTATGACAAATTATCAGTAGCTTTCTTGTAATGATGAAGTCAAAATGAGTTAAATTCTGTTGTATCTGAAACTCGTAAAGGGACAATTTCAACTTTGCATGTAGTCATTGGAAAGAAATTAACTCGAAACCGTCTGGCTGTTGCCCTTAACTTCCACTGACTTTTGTCCTCCAGCAATTACTGTTTTTTCCCTGTCGCTACGCAAGTTAGTCAAACTTAAGGGTACTAGTGCCTACAGAGGGCCCTGTGCTTAAAGTAGCCACATGCACAAATTGAACGTAAAATTTGCATTTGCCAGTGCTTAATCAATAACGATTTGTTGTCCAGACAAAATAATTTAGCTTGTAGTTGATAATGTCCCTTTTAAATATCATAGGCTGGGAGTTGTGACTTGTGTTTGTGTAACAATACATAATGCTGTCGGAGTGTGTCATTCCTGTGTTGCTAACTGATTCCATTACCTCAGATACATGATCCAAATTCTTTCTGATTACTTCAGTACGTTGTAAAGCTAAAACTCTGGCCATTCGGGTACTTAAACTGGCTTGCTGTGTGACTTTACTCCAGAAAATTCTCAGCCAACAGCTGACATTGTGGGATATTGATGGAGAAAGGTGAAATAGGTGCAGACTTTGTACCACACCAAGGTGGTGCAGGGTGAGGTCATACAAGTTCTACTGCGTTTTAGGAACCTCAGAACCAGTGGCAGGAAATAAACTATGGAGATATCCTACACTAGTACCCCCTTCCTCTTTCGAGCACCCAGTGTTAGATTAGATGCAATAGTTACGAAAAAGCAACAGTGATTAAGGGGAAATAAGCTTGGAGATTATACATTCTYCAAGGTAATTATTTTAAAATGTTTATTTTTACTAAAAATAGCAAAACCATCGCTAATGGCAGGTTCAGCACACTGATCAAACTACTTTCTATAAAATAAAGATATTGATTTATGAAGTTTCTTAGTCTTTGTTATTCCTCCCATTTCTAGCTCTAAAATGTGTATGATTCCAGTATTTCTCTTTTTTTCCTAATGCCTTACTGTCTCACACTTTATCTTTCCGTGTACTAGCTTTTTGGTGTTTTGGGGCTGTTTTGGTGTTGGGTGCTGGTTTCTTGATTTTTTTTTCAATGCATAAATCACAGAAAGATTAAAACTAAGTTATTTTGCAGTGGAATGAGGATGATGTGATGGCACTTACTGTGTTCTGCCACAGCTTAACTTTTGATGCCCCTTTTCTGTTTCATTTAAGCTTGCATGCCTGTGGAGGTTTTGGGGAGCTTCAGCCATCTCTACGTTCCCAGCTGTAGGAGGGATGCAAGGATAGTGGGCCTGTTACAATCTGATTAGTGAGAGCTGCCCAAATTAAGGTGCAAACGAGATGAAATGCCACTTCAACAATACTGACTTGATTTTGTAGCTTTGATTGTGTAGGAGAAAAAGAGAGAGATACTAGCAGAAGACTGCCACCACCTGTGGATTTGGCGGTGCCCTGTTGGTCCTTTTTCACCTTTGGCTTCTCAGTGATGAGCTGGGGGTCCTAGTTCATTCTTGGTTTGGCAAGTTCTGTGTAGAGAAGAGTGCTGGGTACACAAGATCAGCCACTGACTGAAAACTTTTCACTGTGCATTTTAGCAAACAAAGCAATTACTTCTTATAGGCTACACGATGCATAGTTCTCTCAGAATTAAACCTTCCATGGTTAATGATTCCATTGCTTCCTGTGCTAATTAGGTCTTTCTCTTTTGAGTCAATGGGTTTCTTAGTTCGGAGGGCTATGAGCTGGTGGTTGCAATCTYCTGCTGCTGGAATTACCATCCAGTCAAAGATGCTTGTAGCACAGTTGCTGAACTGTATTTGTTAAGTGTCCTCCTTATCTTGGGAGTTCTGCCAGATGTCCTTGTGGCCTGTGAGTTTTGCATTTTTTGTATCCACTTGCAGTGGTACATCCTTCTTCCCAAGCTTTGTTAACCTCCCCCTAGGTCACAGAACAGTACTGCCTTTCTACAGTCCAAGTTCCTGGTGTCCACAGAGGCCCGTTCGGGACAATTTCGGAGGCTGTGGATGGTTGCAGAGACCGTCTGCCCCGTGCCTTGGGATGATCTTTCTTCGGTGGTAGGTGTGTAAGCTGCTGCTTTCCAGTCTGTCCCAGCAGGARTGCATTGACCAGGTTGTGCTAACCAGATCTTGCCCCTGCCAAGCCTGGAATTAGCATCTTCTCGGCACAAATTCCTCTCTTCTCTAGTCTTGTAGAGTTTGACAGGCACTTTAACTCCGAACAACCCCTACTCCAGTCACACAGTGAGCAAAGTAAAGTACGCATCCCGTCAGGCTCCCAGCAGGCTGCTGCCAAAATTTAAAATATCTCATCGCACAGCTCCGTAAATATAAACAATTTTATTTAGGGTTTGGTAGTTGCCGCTTGGGCGAGAGGAGGCGGCGGGGGTCGAGCGGGACGGGCGGGCCCCGCCCCGGCCCGGGGCGATCTCAGGGCAGGGCAGGGCCGGGTGCCCGCCCCGCCCCGGTGCCGGCGGGGAGCCGGGAATTGCCGCCGCCGCCGCTCCGTTCCGCTCTGCTGTGCTCGGCACCGCCGCTCCTTCGCCGCCGCTCCGTGCACACACAGTAAGTGCGGCCGCTGCGCTCCGCGGGGCCTCGTSCCGTCCCSRTCCCGATCCCGATCCTGCTCCCCTCAGCTCCGGCCCCTGCCCTGCGCGCCCGCGGCAGCCGCGGCCGAGCGCTGGGGCTGGGCTGAACTGGGGCTGGGGCTGGGCTGAGCTGGGGCTGAGCTGAGCTGGGGCTGGGGGTGGGCTGGGCTGAGCTGGGGCTGAGCTGAGCTGAGCTGAGCCCGGGGCGCGAAAGGCTCTGGGGCCGGGGTGCTCCCGGAACCGCGCTCCAGGTGGGAGCTGCCCGGAACCACGCGGGGAGAATTTCCTCACGCGTCGATGAGTTTGGGTGAAGGCTGCCCTGTCCTGCTCTGCCCTGCCCTGCCCTGCCCTGCTCTGCTCGGGGATACCGAACCTCCGCCGCTTCTCCTGGGCTAGCTTTTTGCTGCTTTTCCGGAAATGTTTGTTTCTGTTCCCCTCGTCCGGATGTGCTTGGGAGCGCACAGGACTGATCTGTAGCTCCTGGGACAGGGGCAACAAGTGTGGTGATGCAGCTGAAGTCTGCACGGTGGTGGTAAAAGACAAACTTTCTGAGACGTGCTGGTTTGGCTTCAAAACTACTAGCAAAAATCCTGATATCCTGCCAGTAGAATTAGCTGTATATTATTTACGTACTACTAATTAAATAAGAGAGATCACAGTTCAATGTRGGCTTATCCCTTTTAGAAACCTGAACGGTCAGGCCTTCCACATAGGTCTGTGTGTCTGCAGAGGTGCATATTCACAGTCTTACCTGACCACGCTACGCACGGGTAGTGAAGCAAAGCGCAAATCCAAGTGATGCTTCCTTCTCTCTGCACGTGTCTTGTTTCACTTGGGCTCCTTTGCAAATTGTTTGTGTAACTGGTCAGTGAAACTCAGTGACAAACTGCCTGGCCAAAACTTCTCCCAGCGGTATCCCAGCTGGCTGGGTTGACTGCCAACTCTGTCTTTTGTCAGTTCTAAATAGGAAATTTGCTTTGAAAGAGCATCGACAGTGGAGAGAAAAAAAACAAAACCAAAAAAACAAACAAACCAACAAATCAAAAGTCCGTAGGGGAGGAGTTTTGCAGAGGAAAGAGGTCCAAGACCTGTATTTGGATGACAAAACTTCATGAACTTGGAACATGCTTAGAAGCAGGAAGAAGGAACTGAAATGTTCTAGTACATTTACATTTAGTACCAGAACTGAAGTGTTCTAGTACACGTAGTGTCTCTGTTTCACCTGGARCACTACTGAAGCTGTGATGCAGATCTTTGCAGGAGCATAAAACATTGCAGCTTGAAATGGAAGTTGCTTGCTGTTTGCCCTGACAACAGGAAGCTGCTCATTTCCGTTAAATAGTAACCAGCCTAATCTGACTAAACTTAGGTTTCAGTCTGCTCCAAGGCTTCATTTATCTCTTCTGAGTTTTCTTTAAATAGCTGCTKCTAGGTATAAAGAAGAATAATTGCTGCTGGAAAAGACTGTGGAAATAATCAAATGGTTGGGGGATGTCAGCTTTGTTCAATTTCTTRTTTTGGTACAACAAAGCAAGTTCTTCAAGTGATGGACAGTGAAATACCTAATTATTGTTAAAGCAGATAATACATTCTCATGGGTTAGTTTTATATAAGTATCAGAAATACTGAATAGCAATGGGTGGTAGGTGAATAGTAGGTGGTTTGAGATAAGTTATATCTTAGGATGAATTTTCTTCCAAGTTGCAGGTGTTCGTTCTTGAGTTTACCATGTAATAGAGATTTGGGGATAGAATTCATCTTTCTGTTGTTTTTAWTTCTTGTACATGAAGAATAAGAAGATGAAAAGAAAAAAAGTCACCAAGTGGTGTTTGTCATGATCCCACCATTTAATATATCCTTTTAAATTACTTCCTTATTCTAAAGAGTTGGTAGTATGTTTTCCATAGTATTTTTCTGTATTTATTACATTCTAGCTGCTTTGACCACTGTCTGGGTAAGCTTGGTTMCAGCTTCTTACATCCCTAAGATAAAACACAAGGGAACTGGACGGTACTTTGCTTCTTTTCCGTTTGTCTTTCTTTTCATACTGCCTTTGTAGGTAGGTGTTTTGCTATTTTTTATATTTTACCAATGTTAGATTATTTAAACTACTTTCATCTTCTCCCTGGACAAATTTCTTATGCTTGTGCATAAGTCACATTTTGTGAATCAAAAGAACATAACAAAATTTTACCAAAGATTAGGTATATAGGAAGAATTTTATCATAGGGAAACTATACTTTGTACACAGAATAGCTTGAACAAATGTCAAGACATATTCCAGTACTGCAAATCTCAATTTGACAGACTCTAGTGCTCTCGTTTTTTGGTTGAAGTATCGATACACAGATTGTGGTACTCCAGGAGCTATGATTTAATGGCAAAGTAACTTGGGGACTTTTTAGGGCTGGTCTGGGKTTTTTTTGTGTCCATTTGCTCACAACCGTAGGCAGCCATCTTGTCAATTTTATGTGTGATAAAAATGTTTAAACATTCTTCAACTGTGATGCAGTGCACATTCTAGGCCTCTTTATTTGAGACTGGTTTTGTAACCACAGAAAGTGAGTATGGCTCAAAATTAGTTAGGTGGTTTCCTAACTAATTTTTTAGTTTTCCCTCTTATTCCTCCTGTGTCTTCAGATCATAATGCCCAGACTGAATGTAACATATGTTCAAGTAAAAGTTAAGATGGCATTTTTTTCAGTTAAGCATGTGAACAAAAGGTTTCACACAGCATTTCTGCATTCTCAAGTMATGTTTTGCTCAAACCAGAATTTCCTTCTTTAGCCTAGAGATTAACCTCAGCCCCACTGAGAAGAGAGCTCTGTGCTCTGAGACTAAGGTGTGTAATTTGCAGAGTGGTGGTAGCACTTGGCTGTTTCTTTGGCATCTCTAACAAGTTTCAAAGAAGGGGAAGAGTGCAGAATACAGGATTTGTATTGGAAGCTGTGTTTCAGGTGCTGTTTTCTGAACTGATCATTGACCCTGTTAGTTCAATCCAAAACATCCCTTCTTTCTTCATTTCATTGTGGTGGTTCCTGGAATCTCTGTAGTGAGGCAGGTGTATGAGATGGAATATTGAACAAAGTACTCCACAATGTTTTAAAAGCTATTCATTGAATTAGTTTTTGTTTGAAAATCCAGATTGAACGGTGTCTCAGCCCTTGAGCAAATCACACAGGGGCTTAAAAGGTCTTACATGTCTTTCTGATGACAAAACCCTTAGTTTGCATTGATAAGTCACTAACTTGTATTATTGTTTATTATTATGTCCAGAAGACATCAGTACCAAAATCTGCATTGCTTTTACTCTTTTCTCATTAACTAAAATATTCTAATAGGTAAATTCTAATTTTGAATCCAGAATCTCATTTTTTCTACCAGAAATTCAGTTGTGCATTTTTAAATAACTCTTTCGGAAGTTCRGATTAGATACCAGGGCCCCCAAAACTGGGCACATTAAAACCCATCATTTTCTCCCACTTTATGGAACAATGCAGTGAAGAATGCAGGAGTCCAGTGKTGTTGGCCTGTGGAAATCAGGCTGGGTGCAGCTGTGGCTAATGGTATTTATTTGGATACGTCTGACCCTGAGTGAAGGCTGTTAAATCACCTGTGTGTGTGTGAGCAGGGGACTGGGCTCTCCACATTCATAGCAGAGTATTTGGTGTGTTCTGTAACCCCAGAAGGAAACTCCAGAATAAATTTCTGGAACTTCCATTTACTATATCAATTTGATCCTTTTGACCTGATCAATAGGAAAATATTTGCTGTGTGGTGTGCTTAAGCCTTTCTCAACCAATGTTTTTTTTTTCCTACTGTAGTATCAGAGCCTTATTGGAGCATGTCTGGATGATGTGTCCATGCTGGGAGTTGGTCTTGAGATGGATTTGGGAAATGGCAGAGCAAAGCAAACTGTTTGATACAGAAGCATCTGATATGCTGTAGTTGAAGATTCTATGTGCTTGCTTATTTTAGTGCCTTTGTCTGTATTTGTGAAGTAAATTCCAGCTAACCAAGTATTTTTATAGACACAATATGTTTTTTCTTGGTTTGTRTTCTGTCTGCAGAAGTTATTGGAGCTCAGTTATATTCAGTGTGAACTGTAAATAGCAGAACTGAAGAAAAACCTGTAACTGCAGTCCATGATATTACTGCACATACTAAATACATGGGAAAGGGAAGAACTTATTAAACTGTAAGGTACTGAGAAGCAGAAAAATAAGCTCCAAACAGCAAAAGCGTATACCTGCATATGATTATCTTCTGAGATATTTGTTCTTGAGCTTTGAAGGTGAACACCCCATTTGTGATGGAAATAAAGTCCACTAGTTACCAGTAACTGATGGTCCTCTCCAGCATATATGACAAACAGATAGGGGTCAATTGACTGTCTTGAAAGGCATTTTGRGTAATAACAAGTGATCCAGCGATGCAAAATTAAATTGGCTGTTAGGTAAAAATGTGTTTAGGAAGGGGATAATAATAACCTSCCATGGGTTCACAGCCTTTCTGCAGACTCACCTACTCCAGTGGGGCTCTCCACAGGCTGCAGGGGSATCTCTGCATCCCCATGGACTCCAAGGGCTGTAGGGACACAGCTGCTTCACCAAGGGCTGCACCCCGGGCTGCRGGGGAATCTCAGCTCCAGAGCCTGGAGCACCTCCTGCCCCTCCTTCTCTACTGACCTTGGTGCCTGCAGAGCTGTTCCTCTCACGCATTCTCACTCCTCTCTTCTCTGAGCACATTTTCATGTGCCCAATAACCTTTTTCTCCTTAAATATGTTCTCACAGTGGCTTTACCATGATTCCTGACTGGCCCAGTCTTGGCCAGTGGCATGTMCATCTTGGAGCCGGCTGACATTGGCTCCGCTGGACATGGGGGAAGCTTCTGGCAACTTCTTACTCCTGTAACCCCTCTGCTACCAAAACCTGGCCATGCAAAGCGTGGACACTATGCTATTTTTATATGAACAGTTATGAAGGGGATTTTGGTGCTACTTTGCTTTGGGCAATGGAGGAAGTTGCTCCTATGTTAATTAGTATTARTGAAGCATCACCACTTTATATTAAATATGTTTTTGAGCTCTCTCTTATCCATCGTGGTTAACTAATACGAAATAAATAGCAAAACCATACCTCCATCTTTTAGAAAATATGTGGTAGATGGGATGAGTGTTTACACAGCGTGGTTTCAGAATGTAGGGAAATATTAGTTGGGCACTAGAAGGTACCTGTGACTTTCTGACTCATCTGCTGCAGATGGTTCTCTCTAACCTGTAAGTGTGTGCATGCATAAAAAAGCTAGATAAGGTAAGCCTAGTTAAGTGGCCTRTAATTAACTCCTGATTATTGACCCAGTTTGGAGTATTCATAATTAGATATGTGTTTGTTTATGATATCCTTCCACTTCTCAGCAGAAGATTATTCGTTTTGTATATTTGCTTAGCCCATTTTCTTTAATGTATTAAAGTAATTTTCAGGTTCTGTGGAAGAACCTTTGCCCAACTTCCGCTCATCCCACATCCTTCCTTCTCAGTTCAGAACACAAACTTTGCATTTTGTCAGCTGCACTTCAAATGAATTTTTTATTTTATGCTTTATAAGAYGAAACAAAAATGAACAACTGTTTGRCAATTTTAAAAAAAATTCCAGCTCATCTTCATGTTTTAGTTTCAGTAACTGTTGATATTAAGATTTCTTTTTTAATCCTGATGTCTGTTGTGCTGTCTTTATGAATAACTGCAGAKTTGTTTTATTTAAAGAAGTTCTCTTCTGAGGAAACATTATTTACCTTTATGTCTTTGATACAGAGGAAAATATTTTGCTACTGTTGGCCTCCAGCTTGTAGTGTTTGGGATTCCAGACATAAAATCTGTGTCTCAAGTGGTCTAGAGTTGATCTTATTTATAGTATTGCTAGAACTTTTAGCTGTGTTATACTTTTGGCATGACTGGAATGATTTTGTAGGCAGCTAAGTGGGGTTTAGAGGCATGTGAAAATTAATTATGGTTTTTATGATATTAGAAAGTAGAAGGTCTTTGCACAAGATAGAGGGAGGAGGACAAKAGGATAGAACAAGAGAGACAAATCTGGGCATGTTGTAGGAGCCTTGAAGTTTGCTTAATTGATAGTTGATAGTTGATAACCTTTATGTTTAGATGTTTATTTATGGCTGTTATTACAGTGAAATAGAGAATAAGAAAGCTCAAGGACCTTGTATATCTGGGCTGTACTTGAAATTTTTGKGTAACAAAATCAAGAATCTGTGCTGTTTTGTTTTGCTGACCTTGTGATGCAAACTGACTGTCCTGCATTTGAGCTAAAGGACAGATCTGCCTTGGTGGGACAATGGCTTTAATATTTCATGTTTCTCCCCTTGTAACTCCTTCTAAGTTAATGAAAGCAACTGTTTAAAACATGTGAAGTTCATTTGCAGGGTTACCTCCTCCTGAAGTCTCGAGTGGATTCAGAATGAGTGTAGCAAAATTTTTCTGACCCCCTTGAGAGCAGCCCTGTAGGGAAAGACTTGGGGCTGATGGTTGATGGAAAAAGCTCCACCAGAGCCAGCAGTGTGAGTCTCTCACAGCCCAGAGAGCCAAACGTGTCCTGGGCTGCACAAAAAGCAGCGTGGGCAGCAGGGGAGGGAGGGGATTCTGCCCCTCTGCTCTGCTCTGCTGAGACCCCACCTGCAGTGCTGGGTCCAGTTCTGGTGTCCCCAACATAAACAGCACATGGAGCTGTTGGAACAAGTCCATTTACCCAAGGAGGGTAATGAAGTCAGTAAAGGGTTTGGAGTACATCTCCTACAAAGCCAGGCTGAGAGAGTTGGGGCCCTTCAGCCTGGAGAAAGGAAGGTTGTGTGGAGACCTCATGGCAACCTTGCAGCATCTGAAGGGGGCCCACAGGGAGGCTGGAGAGGGACTCTTCAWCAGGAACTGTAGTGACAGGATAAGAGGGAATGGGTACAAACTGAAAGGGGAAGTTTATGTTGCATTGGGAAGAAATTCCTTACTGTGAGGATGGTGAGACACTGGAACAAGTTGCTCAGGGAAGCTGCGGATTGTCTCATCCTTGGAAGGATCCAGGGCCAGTTTGGATACCGCTGTGAGGTCCTGGCTCTGGTGGGAGGTGTCCCTGTCTGTGCAGTGGGGGTTGGGCTTCACTGGTCTTTAAAGTCCATTACAACCCTTAACATTCTACGATTCTATCTTCCTGTGATTGCCAGTGGTTTCAGAATTATATAAACACACCAAGGGAAAGCTAACTGTTTTTCTCTGACTACGGTTTTATTTTCTTGTATCACTGGGTTGTACTTGAAATTACTTCATATAAATTTCAGGATGCTTTAGCCTCCTCTCTGATGAAATAATGAAACAATACAGATCTGTTACTATAAGCAACGCAGTAGGAATCTTGATACTTTTGTATAGTTGCCAGAGTTTTCTTTGCACCTGTACTTGACAACATATTGAGAGGTGGAATCATTTCCTGTTTGAAGATCTTATTCTAGAAATGGTTTGTATTATACTTTTGTGTTGCCATGAATTTCTGCCAATGTCTTATCTGCTGCTTTTGTGAATTCAATTCATTATTTCCAGGTATATTTACTTAATTTGTTCTCTGTTAAGTTGTGGTGCTTCTGTGTATCAGATTACCCTTATGTTAAAGAAAAAGAAATCTTCAAACCTTGTTTTTCATGGAGCTTTTGAAAGTTTATTAGATGTTACAGGTAGCTTTGAATAGGAGTGGAAATGTGATTTCACATTTGAATTGGAGAAAAATCTGTGTAATCCAAGCAATGAATTTGTGTTGTATTGGTCTGCAAAACACCACAMTGGTCAGTGATGCAGAAAGTATGCTGATTGAGGCCGAATGCTTTTGTGCAGGTTTGCCAGCAGTATTTGCTGTACAAGTGGTTTTGTGTACATATTGTGTACAATATGCATGTGGATAGTTTAAAGTCACTTGAAATGTGAGTTTTGTTGTTAATACCAGGAGGATAATGGGAATAGTTAAGGAGGAATACYGAATGTGAGGTCAGTGACAGGCAGTAAAACACCATATTGCATTTTTATTTATTCCTGGAAGGTGTTCAAATGTAATCTCAGGTGATGAACAGTTTATACATTTCTTCTGCTTCAGATATTGCAATGGATAACAGAGAGATCCTGTATTACATCGTAATTAGGTATAGAATACAGAAAGGTACATTTGCTGAAAGCACATTCTAGGGAATGTCCAAAGATGAAAAGCAGAGGACGTGGTTCCTGCTATTGGCTGCAGCTTGTCCAGGGCTCTCCATCTCATCTGGAATCCCAAAACATTGGTTGCTTTTCTGTGTTTTCTGATAAGCTTTTTCTAAGCTGACTGTTGTTACCTGGAGTTGTTTWGGAATTTCTTAGCATTTAAGCATAGTAATTTTTCTAAACACTTGATTAAAAATGTAAGACCCTTAAAAAGAACAAGCCCCATATTTGTGTAAAGATCCTGCTTTACACGGAGTACCCAGTTCTAGGTATCGAGCCAGGTATTTGATTTCAGTGATGACAGAACAGGATGTATTGAAAGAATTTTTTTGAGTATTTGGGTCCGCCTGATGGAGATTCAGCATTTGAGACCTGTGAAATCTGTAAGTGCCTAAAACTGGTGTGCTGCTGTGCTGTACACAGGAAACTGTGTCACAAAACCAACCCTGCTTACTGCTCAGGCACCAGAAGTTCTTGMGAGTGTGTGATAACGTGGACTTTGACATTTAGTTTTAAAATTGTGAGAAAGCAGACCTCTCTACTAGCCAAGCTTAAATGCAGTATGCAGCATTTAATAATCTCTGACTTTTACAAGTGTATGTGAGAAAAGTAGGAGAGAAGTCCACAGCTAAAAATGCAGTTGTGACATATTTCACCTTTATTTGTCTTAAAACAACATTGTTTAAAAAGTGAATAGCTACCGCTCAAATCTGAAGGTTGGTGTTCTGTGTCCAGATGGCAATAAATACGTTGGTGGAGAGGAATGGCAGCTGAGAGATAGGCAAAGGAATAAATTATTAGCTAGGAGGGCTAAATTCAGAACTTGATCAAATACTGGAATAAGGATTAGGAGAACCTTGAGAAGCTTAAGTAAACTTCTTGAGATGAAAACGAAAAAGAYTGAAGAGAAAAAACAAAAGTGTATTTAAGGGTTTATTTTTTCTTAATATGAAGAACTAGATAACACCATAATAAAGTGAGCTAAATCTAATAAAACATTTAATAGTGCTAGGCAGAAGAGATGTTTTTGTCTAAGGCTCTTCATGCTACAGATGTGGTTTAGATACCCAGCTGATTGTGCAGCTTTTTTTCTGTGCTCAGTGAACTAAGGGCCTGCTCTGTGAAAGTGGTGGGATCAGCGAACTGGAGCTTTTTATGGATATTATTTTTCTTTTGGGGGGGTATGAGCTGAAAACACCACAGTAAAAATGCKTTGTTGGCTTTAGAGCACTTCAGAGCTCTTGGCCTTGAGAAAAGCTGTCAGARCTGTGTGTGCCATTACAAGGAGCTCACCCAGGGGCACAACTCTCTGCCAGGACTGGTCACTGCTGTGGTGTCCCACACCCAGGGGCAGCTCTGGACATCCTGCATCCTTCGGGGTGATGGCAGCGGGGCAGGCACGGCACACAGTGCCTTGGGAAGCCCTCCCTGTGTCCCCAGAGGTTCTTCCCTACCCTGAGAAACCTCCTGTGTCCCGCAGCRGTGTGGGGTCAGGCAGGGCTGTTTGTGTGCCCTGTGCTCTGTGTGACCCAGCACAGATCTCATAAACATTTTGTCAGCTGATGTCACAGGACGGTGTGAAGAGCTGCGACAATTGCATGATTTGTCCTGCTCAGGTAGATTCAGCTGAAGTTCCCTCAAGGGCAATGCTGCTGGGCCTCACTAATTTGGAGGCAATTTGTTGAGGTGCTTAGCGTTGCTGCAGTGTAACCCTGAAAACAGCATGCCTTGAGCTTGTTTATACCTGAAGCAAGACCATGTTGTAATTACKATGTTCAGGCTCTGGGGCGAGTGCCATTTGTGAAGGCTGTGCATCCTGCTGGTGGAAGCCCTTCATGGTCAGAACTGGAAATCCTGTGCTCCAGACAGCCYCCATCCCACTCTCAACTCCGTTTATTGAAAGAAAATACTGGAAAAACCTAACTTGCTCCAAAATAAAACTGTTAGGTGCCGCTAGACTTCTCAGTTAAAAAACACATTTTGACATTGCCTGCTCTATTCTCCATTAGTGGCCTCAGAGCAAGTTCTCAGGCTGTGGAAGCCCACAACAGAGCACAGCACTAGGCAGTGATGGCCCTAAAGTTGTTCTCCTGTGTCTGAAAACTTCACTGAATTCAGCAGGTTTTGAAAGAGCTCTCTGCACAAATGCAGTTATTATGCAGCAGTTATTCTGCAATACTGAGTGTGTGGCAACTCACAGCAAAACTGAAACTCCTGTTTCAGATCTGAATTTGAAACTTTCAATGCAAGATTGCTTCAAGGGAATAAAAGGCAGTCAGGGGCTTCAAAACCATAACATCTTTTTTCCCTCCCTTAAAAWTTTTTCAAGGTGTGATATTTGTGCATAATTTAGTTTTTGTCTATAAACAGACATGGATGGAGCAGTTCTATTACTTAAAATGGGAATCCTGAGGAGGTTCACAAATGCATGTATTTTAGGGAAAATGTTAGAGCAATGATATTTTTGCAGTCTGGCCTGACTGCTGAGTAAAGCTGAGAGGATAAACTAATGAAGTTATTCTAATATAAGCTAGTGAAATAAGGAAATGAAATTCAGAAACTGTGGAAGGACTTCAGGCAATAACTTGCCTGCTCCCTTAGTGCCCTCTTCTTTTAGTGCTCTAAAGGAAGTAAACTGATTAGTTTTACACCCATCTCTTCTTGTAGTACCTCTGGCACTATATATGTGCATATATACATATGAATGTTTAGTCTGACTAGCAAATTTTTCAGTTCCTCGTTTTTATGTGCTCTGTCTACGCAGAACTGGTAGTTAATTCTTCTTTTCCATGCTCTACTCCTCCTAAAACCCCACTGGAGATATTTGATTAGTGTGAGGTAAAGGCGGTCCAGGATGTTCCAGTAAAGAATAACCACCACGAAAGGAAAATGGGTTCCTCTTTGCGTGCACAGGATTTCTGACTGACAGTGGAAATGTGTGAGTGAATTAATGCTGGTGACTGTAAAGCTGGTTGTGTGATCCAGGATGAATATGCTCCAGATATTGAGGTGTTGTCTGTTTTGAACAAGTCTAAACCAGGCTGAAGGGAGTCTGTTGAAGGAAACCTTTCTCTTGACGTTTTGAATTCCTTTTGCTTTACACTATTGGAAGAGTTCAGATTTCTCTATTGGGATAAAACTTCCTTCYAAACTTTCAAATAGAAGAATTTAATTTCTGTTGTGTTGTGCTGTAATTCAGATGAGGAACTTTCAGTAACTGGTCACATTAATATAATATGAGATAATTTTCTTACATAACATCATTTTTTTTACACAGTTTAGGAGGTAATTCATACCAAGCTAAACTTTGTTATRCATGGGAATGTTTCTCAGACATCTAATTGTAATGCTTATTTATTGATTCGATTCATTAAATGCCCTCTGCTTTAAAAGTTATTTTTCTGCCTATGATTCATATCTCTTCTCTTGATTTTTTTTTACAGAGTGACAAATCCAGACAGGTTTCTCTAAATTTCTTTGTAACAGCTGCACGTAGTTACATGTACATCAAGTAAGTGTAGTAGGTCTGAGCAGCATTCTCCTCTGGATTAATAACATACAGAAACTACTACGATTAAAGCTTTATTGTGCTTGGGACCACAAGTTAAATTTCTTCCCAAAACCTAATTTTTCCCTTGTTCTTTCCATATATTACTCTTGGACTGAAGAAAGTAGCTCGAAATATTCAGAACTGCATTTTCGTTTATAGTGTTCATTGCTCTTAGAATATTTTTAAGTGAACTCTATGCCTATATTTACTTGAAAGATGTAAAGTATACATCCTAGTATATGTATAGTGATGATCACACTTGATGGTGTTGCTCTAAGCCCCTCCAGCCTGGCTTTGAACATTTACAAAGATGGGGTACCCACAATTTCTCTGGGCAGTGTGTTCCAGAACCTCACCCTCGTTGTAAAATATTTCTTCCTTACACCTAGTAGAAAACYACCCTCTTTCGTTTTAAAACCCCTCATCTGGTCACTATGGACTGTAGTAAAAAGTCTTTCATCCTCTTTCTTTTAATCCCCCTGTAAGTATTAAACTCAAAGTAGTTTTCCTCGGAGCCTTTTCTTCTCTGRCCAGAGCAGCACCACTCTGTCCCCGTGGGAGAGGAGCTTCATCCTTCCATCATTCCTGGGGCCTCCCCTGGGYTCTCTCTGGCAAGTTCTCATCCTTCTTATGTTGGCAGCCACAGACCTGGATGAGCACTCCAGGTGGGAGTAGAGGGGCAGGGTGACACTGCTTTCTGATGCTTTTTGATGCTTTTCTGGGCTGCAAGGGCACACTCCCAGCTTACATAAAATTTTCCCTATTTTTGCTTTAGATTCTCTTGCATGCACTTGACCGTATTTACAGCTCACATCTCTGTCAATCTGTGCAGTGAGAACATTGCAGGTGGGCAATAGCTGGCTCCAGAAAGAAAGAAGGGAAATTAAATGAATGTAATGAAAGTAATGAAAGTCACAGATTATTCTGCTTTAAGCCCTGCCAGTCCGTGTTCTTTTCAAGGAAAGTTTGCCTAATGTTATGAAAAACAATGCATGGCCTTAATCCTCTAGGAAAGACTAGTAAGGTGAGAAAAGTGAAAGCAGTCACGTATCTGTGCCAGCTGACAGCCTTAATGGCTTTGATGCCATCCCAGTGCATCCCAGTAAGAAGTTTCAAGGAATATTTTATTATATTTGTGATTTTCCCCTGTTTAAAATGATGTGCAACTGAAGTAATCTGATTTCCAAAAGGGGATGTTCTTAGTTAATGGAAAAGAAGACAGAGTTTGCATGAAGCTTTATTTATTTAACATTTAGCTATGAAACTTCCAGGTACTTCTGGTATCGTGAAAGRGTTTGGGAATTTCTGGGGGGAAAATGAAATCTACTTCTAAATGATGTACATAGAAATGTGTCATCTACTCAGATGATTGAAGGAAAAAATAGTTTAGTGCAGGGTACTGCATTTTTCTGTTTACATTCAGAAAAGAAGTATTGTTTATTTTGGTGTTTTGTGGGGGATTTGTCCTAAAATTTCAGTTTATGTRTAAAGGAAATGCACCTCTCCTGTCTTGTGAGAGCCCCTGTTTTGTTAGTCAGCCATGGGAAGCGAACACTTTCAGCCCTTACATGCTTGCTTAGGTAGCATATGTAGATTGGGAACCTGTTTTTCTGAGCTAAAATTATGGAAATTTGTTACTCTGCTGAGAAGTTATTTGTGTAGCTTAGAATGAAATTCTAACTGTAACTCAGAGCAGCAATTAAAGCACCTCCTGTGTTAACTACAACACCCAGCACCAGACAGCTGTGAGGAAGCTATCAATAGCTATATAATAAGGACATTTTACAGAGTGTCCTTTGGATAACTTTTTTTTTGTTGTTGTTTCAAACGCACTGAGCTCTGCTAGCATTACTTGCTGGTAAAGATGACGAATTACAGCACATTCCAGGATGTGCAGCTGTTTGCCCCCTTGCAAAATAATAAATGTATTTGTTGTAGAGACTGTGCAAGACCAATCCCTCAGTGACTGATACTTCTTTCCTTATTGGAGAGCTTGAAGCCAGGAATCTGGAGCTGTTGAGAGACTGCTTCAGGTGGTGCATGTTAAAACCAGCACAAGATTTGTCAGTCACAGACTAAAACCAACCCTCATGCTGCAGTCATCTACTGCTTTTACCCAGATTCTCCTCTTCCCCTGTTTTTAAAATAGGTAAAACYCCTCGCTTCTCAAGCTTCTTTCCTGGAAGAAGAAACTAAATATAGAATACATGAAACCTGTTAAAATAATTGTTAACATGGCAGAAGCTGAGAAGTGTCCATGACTTTACTGAGYGATGATTCTTTATTTTTAGTAAGAAGATAGATTTAAAAAAAWTTAACTTAGAAAGTGATATTCATAATATCAAGTTAATCAGAATTAAACTCATTAYGGGCAATTGTTTCTTCTGACTATATAATTTTAGAAAATAATACTGTGTTTCTGGACCTAAATTTCACTGCTGTTATTCAATTAATGCTTGTTTTTCAATTGAATGCTGTTTCTCTTTGACTCAGAAAATCTTTTTGGGGATTTTATTGCTTATAATCTTGGGACAATCAGTAAATATTTTTTGCTGATGTTTATGCTGTTAGCTTGAAATCACTTGACAAAATTTTTGCCTTTAATAATTGAGACATCCTGTAATTCTTTTTGATAAGATAAGGTTTATAAGGAAGAGGTTTATTGCTTTTGTCCTGGTCGTGTTTACACTCATACCAATTTCATGAGGCCAGTTTTATGAGGTGGTGCTGTGCTTTAGGGGGAGGCAGCTGGAAGCARCCAACCTTCTGAATCACAGGTGCCCCTGGAGCAAGCCTTTGCATTTCAGCTTGTGGTCAAACCTAATTTCAATTCTGCACGGGCCACTTTCACCCTTTACAGAGGTGGGTGGAGGATTGGCTCCAGTGCTGGAGGCTTCCAATAGAGGTTTACTTGTGCTGTGGCTGTTCTGTTCTCAATGTGTTTTCATCTCGTCTTGTGAGCTAAAATAATTCTTTCATTTACCTGCTATTCAGACTCCAGGTGTTTTCATAGGCTGAGGTSTTCTCTGATGAGCATGCCTGTTCAAAGGGTAAATCTCTCAAATTCTCYTGCCAGCTTTGCCCTCCCTTCCCCTGACTGCTGCACTCGGCCATTCCTCTGGTTTGAATCCTGCTCTCCTGAGCTCTGTAGGCAAGTGCAGGCTTTTCTTTGCGCGCATACCTACACATCAGTCATAAATAGCATCTCTAGGTGGGGTTCTGTCTCTGCTGGAATCGCTGCTCATTATTTTTGTCTTCTGTTCTTCCTAGAGAGATGCACATCAGCTCCTCTGCTGAGTGTTTTCTTGTGCACAGACACACTTTGATATTAACTGTTGTCAGATTGTGGCAGCATTTCTAGTGCAGCTTGAAAGGAGGCTGGACTCAATGATCTTTTAGGACCTGAATGACTCCAAGCTTCTAGGACTAGTCCTCAGCATGCAGGCTCAATGTGGCTTCATTACTGACAGATTTTTATGCACATTATTAGCAAACGTGTGGCAAGACATGTTTTTCTTTGTGCTCAGCTGTGACAGAGGCTCTGAGCAGTGTTTGTGATGGTGTAGCAGATGCTTTTGGAGCTCAAGGGCACATCGGGCTGTAAGGTCCTGGGTGGATGTGGTGAGGTCCTGGTACACAATTCCAGTTGTGAAGTGAAAACTGAMACAGAAAGAGAGGAGGCATGTTTGGTTCCTTCACTTCCTGCGTGTGAGAAAGTCTGCAATTCCTTAGCAAATGTCAGGAATCAGCCATTTGAGCTGATTCTCAGAATGGTGGAGAAATCTCTGGTTCCTTGAAGTTATCCTTGTTTCAGATGAAGGTTAAACACTGTGCTCACATTGCTGAGTTAGCTGCTCATCTGCAGCTGGCCTGGGGGATGAACAAGGCCCAGATTAATAAGATAAATACTCAGAAGGAGAAAAGCTCGGTAATGTTTGTTTATATTAAACATAAGCATTTCAAGCATCAGTAGGTGTTGAGATTGGGGGTGTGTGAGCCTCAAAGGAAGCTGTGGGATGAATATTTTGCTGGAGCATTTTGGGAGTGGTTTTGGAGTTATCTTCTTGCCCACCTCCACCATGAGAATTGTGTGCCGTGCGATGAAAGAGGTGGTTGATGGAATGAGTGGGATCAGTCACCAGCGCTGACAGGCAGGTCTGATGCAATGACATCCACTCTGGGGACATTATCATGTCCATGGATTTGGGCCCTGAGATGGTCTGAMGGCTGTCAGGCTAGGAGAAGGGTGGGTGGGGAGAAATAAATGTGGGGTACCTGGGAAAAGAGGCTGGTAATGCCCCGTTGTTATCAAGTGTGTTAATGCCCCTCTGCATGTAATGGAAATTTGGACTGAAATAGGGCACACAGCAGAAGTATTTTTCAAAAATTTTGTTGTGTGAGTGTTTCAGATGCAGGAGATCCTGTGTAATAAAGCAACACAGGATTATACGTGACAGATACACCAGTTAAAAAGTAACTGCAGTCAAGGGCTGCATAACTGAAATAAATATGAGCTAATAAATGTGAGCTAATAAATTTTCAATCTCAGAACAGGAGAGAGGTGGCCAGAACAGTTTTTTTACCTGTGTGGTCTCAAAATGGTTAAAGAATTATGATACTTATATGACTTTGGGTACGGGATAAAAAGCAAGGCTTCCTTAGCCCACACATTTTATGACTTAAGTGAGTTTCTGTAGAAGAGTTGAAGCTGTGCTTTACTGTTTGACTATGTACCAAGTGTCTGTGTCATCCTTTGTATGCAGATGAGTCTCTTGTGTGTCCCAGCATTGTTGTCTTATCTTTTTCAGAGCAGTGACAGATTGGTTGATTTGTCATGATCTTGTGGCACAGAGCTTATTCCTTTTGTTTCCAGTGGATGATATYCTCTTTGCTGAAGGATTCAAGTCAGTTGGCACTGATTTCATGCACCTTCAGCTGCCAAAAATGTCATGCTGTCCTGTTCCCATGCCTGTATTGTTTCCTTACTTGTGTCAGCAGAAACGCTCATGGTCATCAGAATGAGGAACTCAGTCATGAGATCAGTCAGCCTTTTTTACTTTCACCCCAGCAGTCTTTTTCTGTGAATCAGTCCTTCAATCTGATGTGTTGTACAGCTGAACAGATGCTTTTGCTGCCACTGGGAGCTCTCAGGCTGGGTGAAAGGAGAACACCTCATGTCTGAGGGTTGGGAATTGTACACTCCATGGGAGGCAATGCTTTCAAGTTCATGTTCATGAAAATCTCTCAGTCTGATTTTGCTCTGAGATACCCTGTTCTGTATCCCATTTCACTGAAACCTGCCCTGCCCTGTTCCTTTTTTCCTGTGTTTTTTGTCTTTCTGTTTTGTCTTTTTTTTCTGTTAAGGACACCTATGAGCTTTGTGGGTGACATCTCTCAAACACTCACATTCTTTTGAGTCAAGTTTTATTAGTGAAGTTTTGGTTAAATAGATTGAAAGACTTAGGCTTACCAAAGTCGTAGAAGAAGGCTTTGTTTAGTCTGGTATTTCCCCTTCCAGTAATTCCTGCTATCAGTTTTCTTTTAGCAGCTCCTCGGTCCAGCTAGGCATTAATAGTCACCTATTTTTCACTAATAGCTTTTCCTATAATGTCTGAAATGGAAAAGATAATAGGTTGTTTTCACACGACCTACTTGTTAAGATAGCCTTTCTGAGTAATGCTTCAGTTTCTTTAACCTCTCTTTGAAAAGCATTCCTTAACTTGGAGTGCTGCTGTAAACCAAGAAGCAGTAGAGGTTGATCAGGTCACTTTTTCACTTTTTCCATTCCCCTTTATTGTTTGGTATTTTTAMGTTTTCCCTAAATTGCAGGTGTAAATTATTCAGCCTTAAATCAATATAATCACTGTCTGCGTATGCAAATTTTTAAGGAAATTTTGTAGAGTGTTTGGATTCTGAGATATTTTTAGGAAGGCTGTTTGGTCCTCTCTAAGCCAGTTTTTGAASTATGGGGATTTTGGAGCATTTGGGACTTGCTACAGCTTAGCTTTGTTTCTCAAATATTGACTTGTGTACCTGGAAAAAGCTGCTTTTGACTAAGGCTTACGATCCGTAACGTGTATGTCATGCCACTGTAGAGTGTGGCATTTATTGTGCCACTTGTCACAGTGAAGTGAGAGATTTACCTTGCAGGGCAGGGGAATGTGACCCAGGAATGCCAAAGTACAGTGGACGTACGGAAAACAAAAGATGCTGGGAGATTTTTCCATTAATCTTAACCTTTTATTTAGCTGCATCTAATGACTGATTTTGTAGTCAGCTCTTGGGAGAATCTGTCTCTCAGGGTAATCAGTGGCAGGGTTGCATTGCAGGATGTGCTATGGGAAGGGCCAGTGTAGCATCTGCATCCCAGATGTGTGTGTGTTACAGATTTGAAAAACCCTTYGCTCTATAAACATCTCAGTAAGTGCATGCGGAGTTTACGTGCATGTGCATGTCGAAGTATTTTTATGTTCTCACTAGCAAATGAAAAGAGTTTTTAAAATATTCTTCCTTAGCAGTTATTTAATTGTTTCTGTATAACTTTTCAATGCAAGTGGGAAGTCAGTGCATTTGAAGGAAGGACTGAGATTGTTCAGCATACTTGAAATATTAACTAAGAGAGAAAACTGGTAGTCTTTAATCCTGATCTGCAGTCTCTTTTTCAAAATATACAGGAAAGTTTAGATTATGTTATTTCTGAAACTGATTAGACAGAATACTGAGATATTTGCTGCAGTTCTTTGCTTTTCTAAAGTCCACAGTACAGGAGGTCACTTAAAATAGCGTTAGGTGTGATCGAGATACTTTGACAAAACAGGACAATTCACAGAAGCCAAGGTACTTTTGCAAGCACCAATTTCTTCCCCATTTTTTAATTATCTGCTGAACCAGAGTGCAGAAGGCATAGATGTATGATTTTACTTTCCAGGATTTTTTTCAACTTCTTCAAGAGACATTTGAAGAGTACGCTGTTTAGGGATCCGTTTCTTTTTCATTGACATAAATGAATGAAAGTAGAAATTTTGATATAAAAATTTAATTTTAATATCAAATTTTAATATAAAAGATTGTAAAAATATGTATATTTTCTATAAAATATATGTTTATATATACTTTATGAGTGTTTATAATTTTAAAACATGAAAACATTGCACAGATGTTTCAGTATTTGAATATTTCCCATGTAAATTCTTTATGTTAATGTCATAATTCATAGTGATTGATATGGTGTTGTCCTCTGATATTTACACATCATACAAGCTAAAAGCTTTAACTTAATCCATTATGAAATGTATTTCCAAAGTTACAGATTTATGAACTTTTAAATGTGTTCCTAATCCTTCCTGTTTATGTTTTTCTCTATTTTGATTTGTAAAATCCAATGCTTTCTCAAATTCTTTATGTTGCACATAACTGTCTGCAGTCCATGCCATCTGTGCCTCTGCTCCTGAACTCTGGTGATCCSGATGTGGCTGGAGGCAGCACCACTTTGGATGTCTTGTGCTTTTCCTGCTTCTGGCTGCTGTTGAAGGCAGAGGTCTGGGACAAACCTTTGCTCCTTGTGTTCACAAGTGAGAATTTTGCAAGAGGAAAGCTTTTAGCCGTTTTCTAAGTTCATGGCACCAAAATTTGCTGAAGYGTGTGCTTCACTGGTAGCTTTGATTTTTCAATCACCCAGCCAGACCTTCACATTTGTTGCAGTCCATGAACTTTGAGGTTTCTAGTACTGTAAGGAATGTATTTTTTTTCTGAATGAAGAGCCTAATGTGTTCTGAGGTTTGGYGGTGGGGCGAGGAAACTGCAGAGGAAAGCCTGCCTGCTGGCAGTATTTTCTCCAGTCTCCAGCTGACTGACAGCTGACTTCTCCAGCTGCTTCCTTCAAGGGCAGGTAAGAGTAACTCAGGTGGCAGAGTACCTTCTGGAATTCAGAGTTTTCCTTTCTGGTGATTTCCTCGTGTATGCGTGTCAGCTTCACTCTTTAAAATAGTTTACAACATAAATGATTTCTTTAATAGTTTAAAATTTATTTCTTTAAATTATTTCTGAGTTTATTAGTACTCATACAACCTCAAGATGCTTCCACTTATAYAGGGACATGAAAGCATGCTCTGTTCTCCATCTGCTGCACAACATTTCTCAAATGGCATTCTCCCTCCACCTCAGACAAGGGTAGCTTCCACCTCCAGCATCTGCTGCTGCCCTGAACGACCTTGGGGTCTTTCCCAAGGTTGTTGAAATGTATGGTGACAAGTCTGAAGACTCTGAGGATTTCTTCTGATGGTTGATTGGCACAGAGATTGGGGCAGGCTATTGCCACCTGCCACAGGCAATGAATATCAACAAATTCTGCCTCAACAAAATTCTTGGAAAGCACAACTTTCACATGGTTTTACTGCTTAACTTGATGGTTTCTTCTTTATCCATCTTGATCTTGAACTCACTTCCTTGATGCTATTGACTATGAAGAATAATTGATAGCTTAACTCTGCTCTTTTGGCTTTTGGCAAAAATCTTCATATGCCTTGGTGCTTGTGATAAAGTTTGTATTGTCAAGCTTCACAGATTAGCACAGAAAAATGAAATTTTTCTATATTCAAATAGTTGAATATGAAATACTGGAAGAAGTTATATTCACTAGACTCATGCTTAAAATAATTTCCTTTTTTCAAAGAAGTAAGCTGACTCCAGTACTCTTCCAGAAGATCACCTTGCTTTGAATTTCCCCTACAAGAGGTTCTGGAGTCACAACTGCAAGRATAGAGCTGTGCCATGGAGGAGTTAATCTTCATTTTCTGTACTCTCTCTGAAAGAAGCTAAACCAGAATTTAGCAAACTCTGCTTCTCTTAGTTAGTGTTACAACCGCTTTACTCCTCCACATAGTCAGGAAAGGAAGCAGTGCTGTTGCTTATAGAGACTGTCTTCCTGTCTTTGCCTACAGCTGTATCTCACCACCACATCTTTGGCTGCCTGCCAGAAAGGATGTGTTTTTCTTCTCCTGTTCTGCATTTGGACACARCTGGTACATTTTCCATTTCATTGCAGTGGGACCATGATGAACATCCCTCCTGATGTTTGTGATGCAGTGGAGTGTGTGATGTCATCAGCTGACACAGGATCTCATGACGTGTTCKACATGAAATGATGCAAGTCCCCAAAAATAGCTGTGATTGCTGTCCTGAGAATTCGAAATTCTCTCTGAATGCTGCAGGGCAAGACAAGTTTTTTTTGAGGAATGACCCATCCAGATTTGGATTACATGGAAGCTGCTCTTCTCAGCACACTTGGATGGTTAAGGCACAGCATTTCTGCACATGCAGTAGGGAGGGACGTCCAGCATTTCCCCACTAAAGTGCTGAATACTGTCATGCATTAATTTTAACAGTTAACAATCATAATGTATCACATAAACAGAAATGTGAGATCTTCCTCCTCTGTAGAGAAATCATTGCCTTTTGGGAGGTTGTCTTACCAGGTAACTCAGTCTGGTTAAACATCTGAGCTGCTAGTGAGAGATGCAGCACAAAGCTGAAAAAAGCACAACTTGAAATAAGAATTCCTGAGCCTTACCTTTCTTTTTTACAATAAAAAACAATGAMTTTTTTGTTTGTGAGCCTATAGATTTCTAGCACCACAGCCTTTCCCCCTTCAGTCTGAGAGAGGAGTTTCTACTCAGCATTTTGTCTCATCTTCAAAACCACTCAGAAGTCCTGGGAGTGCTGGGTCAGCTTTCCATCCCAAATGCTTCTCCTTGTCAACTAGATGGTTTCAGCCACATTGAAGGGGGAGTTTCCCAGCCCTGTGAGGTGTTCTTGTCAGTTTTAAACACAGGGGTAGCCGATGCATGGCATCCCATGTCTTCCTGTCAGGCCTCAGCTGCGTTCCTTAGTGCTTTCCTTGGATCAGGGACAGTGTTTCTCAGGACACCTTAGMTAGAATCCATGCCTTTTGCAAAGGAGCCTTATCAAGGTGTTTCCTCTGGAGGGGGAAGGTGTGAACATGAATGAGCACTCACCTGGAGCAGATGAGAGGACTGTTTATTGATCACTACGGGTAATTCCAGATGTGTTCCCTATTCGTGTTCACTGTCCTCTGTCTTTCTGCCTCAAGTGCYGTCAACTGATTTTGATATTCAAAGATTGTAGAGAAAGCAAGAATACAGCAGTGTGATCCAGCTACCTGTGTCCTCCTAGAGGGAGAAGATGTGAATGCTTCTGCTCCAGCAGCTCTAATCATGATCAGTCCTAACGTGAGTTAGCATCTCTTAAAGGTATTGGTTACTGGTAGCATAAACATTTAGGAATACAGCAGAGTGGTTTGAAAGCACTGTGGTTTGTGGATGAAGTGTGCWTGTCTCAGGACTGCTTCTGAGCAGCCTACCAGATGGGCAGTTGTTTATTACCACTGTCTTATTTTATAGCAAATCAAGGCTTATGCAGACCAGAGTGATGGCATAGGCTTGTGGTAGGGTGCTGAATATATTCAAACTTTTGGCCTAAAAATAAATTACTTGATTTTTGTAATGAAGCTGGTGATAATGGGCTTCATTTTGGGTAATGAACCCAAAATTTTGAAATCACTAAAAATGTATATAAAAATAGAAATACACATTTCATTTTAAGAGGGCAGCATGTCACAGTTAAATACAAATAAACAAGAGGCTTACGGATGCCTTCACAGATGTTAACTGTTGATGGTTTTTGTCACTACCTGGCCTTTATCTTTTATATTATTGCTAAGCCTCTTTCCCTTTCCTGGAATTGTATCAGACACTTTGATCGATGGCTTTTCTCTGGTTCAGTGCAGAAATAGATACTATTTATTTGTTGGGGTTGTAGTTCTGCTGAGATGCAGAAGATACAGTTTCATTTGTTTTATTTACAACAAAATACCATTTGTGTCTAGTTTGAGTTTTAGTATAAACTACCTGTGAATAATTAACTTCCTGCACAGCCTATTTTAGAACAGATGCTTGTAGTTACAGTGTTTTTACCCTACCAAACCAGTACTATGTGAAATGAAAAATCTGTAGCTTTATACATGAGGGTTTTGCCATAAATGATTCGGAGAGGAAAAAACTGCTGTCTTACTCACCAAGGGATTTCAGCACACAGCCCTGGGTCAGATGTCAGCACTCTGCAAAGGAGCTGGCCAGCTTACCTGGGATTCACAGCCACCAGCAGGTTGGGTAGGGACCTCCTGGTCATCAGAAGGAGAAGCTGACATGCATGAAGTCCTAGTTCTTGTCTGGAGAGGGATGTTCTACTTCCCGTGGAACAATAGTATCTGTGTCCCAAAAAATATTTTGTATTCTGGACCTCTAAAACAGGACCTTTCCCTGAGTGGAGGTTCTTAATATATGAATTCAGAGTAAAAATAATTTGTTTTTGTCTTTATATACTATTGTTAGGAGTAGCTTCAAAGTGATAAAGAACTCTTACTTCAAGTCTTAGCTGAGGTCAAGCATTTCTAACTTTATTCAGTTTTGATTTCATTTAGAAACCAATTGGTAAAAACGCAAAAGTAGATTTGAATTTGAGATCAGATAAGATGAGCATAAATCTCTGTGGTCATCAAATTCATTACTTTCTGTCAGATCTTTGTTGCACAAACATGATTAACTGAGTGATTTCTGGTTTTTGTTGAGCACGTTGGCCTGTATACATCTAATTCTGCGAAAAATTTTAGGCTGCATTTAAAAGAAAGAGTTGGCATTCATGTGGAACACCCCTTTGAAGGATCAATATTCATAGATACSACATCTCTAAGGATCTGGAAGAAAGAGATGGACAGTACATAGCCCGAGGTGCTCTGGGCTTGCATGGTCAGTGAATGCTCTGMAGAATCTGTGTCGCCCAGAGTCATACAGGGGATGCTGACATTTGTTACACCTTGTGACTTTAAAATGCAACATCTCATGCTGAGTGTACTTGCATGCCCCTTAAAAAACAGCGAAATAAAAAAATGTATCAAGTTCACAAATCTAAGACAAAGGAACAGTGTTTGTCAGCAGTGTTTGCAAAATGCCAGTGCTGAGTAGTACACTTTTGAAAAAAATGATTCTTTTTTTTGAGTTTTATATTTAGACAAATTTCTTTATTTGTCTTAGATACTTGCATACTTTAGTGTAGTAGTTAATTTTTTTTTCACTATTTCTCCATTCATTCACCATTGTTTGTATTTCACTTATTTCTGATAAACATTGGAATAAATATTAGAAATCCACTGTGACAAATTGAATTTTCTTCCTTTTTTTTGCCTTGCAGTCATTAGGACCAAAACTGCACTTGTTTTTATTTTGCCATGCCTGTGATTTTTGCAGATAAGTTTTCACTTCCTAACCCACTATTCACTTTGTTTGATAGACTGATATACTTATTTCTAGATTTCCAGGTATCTACATGTGGAGTCTGCTATCTTTAGATTCCATAGCAATTTTGAAAAGAAATTAGATTATTTGTGCAGTGACTTTGGAAGAGCTGTCAAGACCTGGTCACAAGCTTGAAGGTCACTCTGCATTTACAGTGTAAACTGSGGAGTAAAAACCACAGAAAATTGTGAAACCAAACTCTCAGGAAATGGGGAAACATGAAGGCTTTAGTATTATGTTGCCCAAACATGCTCACTGTTTACTATCAGGTAAGTTCCTGCTGGCTTTTTCCTGACATTAAAAATAAGCCATGTTATCTAGATGTTGAAATTACCTGTTTTGGGAAGGCATCACCTCAGCTTTGAGTCAAATATATTCGTAGCCTGGCCACATAATGCTRCATTTCACCTCTGCTTTTCTGTTCATCAACTGGACTTGTTGCTCTTTGCTACACACAGCCAACCACACTGAGATCAAGTAAGAGTGCTTGCTTATAAAAATCTGGTTTGAATGAAACAGCTGTATAGCCAAGTGAACGTGTGAGCTTTGTGCTAAATAGATGCTATTTTATTGCTTTCAGTTCATGTGTTCTTTAGTGCATTCTCCTGGTTTCACAGTTAAAGCAAGCGTGCCGTGTCTGGTACTTGGCAATGGAGATTCATTAATGGGGATTTGTTTTTCAATTTCACTTACAGAGATGAAAAACTTCCTAACTTTACATTGGTTTAAAATATGGATCAAGATTTTGGGGAAAATCTTACTTGCTCAGACAGAATTATTTTGAGTAATGGGAGTGTTTTAAGTGGTGACAGTTCCTATTTCAACTTTTTTCCTAGGTAATGTAAATGCATTTGTCATTAATTGCTCTAAGGCAGCCAGGAATTTGAAAACATAGATTTACTACTTTTTATTTTCATATACATCTAAAAACATGGTAGGCAATTGTCTCTACCCAACACTGATTAAATACAATATGCTGATTTTTCAGATCACATATCTGTGTTACTATGAAGTAGCTGCATTTAAAAAATATATTTTCTAGAGGTTTTTAAAAAATACTTGGGGAAAAAAATGTTGGAGGGGGGTGCCCCAGATAACTGCAGGTTTACAGTGGACACACAGACAGAAACTATTCCCTAATTTTAGGTATACCATCCTGTCAYCACCATCTGAGTATCTTAATTTTCAAAATAAAAGCATATTTGAATATTTGAATTCTCACAGAATTAATGAGGCACTGTCTTTTTGTGGAGGTAAGATGAAGAAAAGCTCAGTACTTGGGKATATTTTGCAAACCCAGCTGATATTGTATGTGCAATCTTTATACRTGGTGTTCCTGGTTTATGATTGGCATTTTAATTCTATGTAGTAGTGATATTTGAGACTTTTTAACGTCAGACCTTGTGTGTCACTGCCACACATCAGCTGAGAGGCCATCGGGATTCCCGGTGYCTTGCCGAGAGCTGGAAATCCTCTTTGCCTTCCCACACCGAGCTCCCCACTGTTCTTTCACCCTGTCTGTACTTTTTGGGGATGCRGATCGAGGAGCTGTTCTGGCATGGCCTCTTCTTGACAGACCTCACTGCAGTGTCAAGAGTCAGCTTTATCCCATTGGAATTCCTGATATAAGGGAGACCTACTCCAGTCCATGCCCCTCAGTGGTTTAATCCACTGTCCTCCTCAATTATCCATCACCTCTGCATGCAAAGCAATCCTGCTTTGTAAGAGGAAAGGCCGCTGGGAAGCTGAGTTACAGTAACTCAACATGTGCCCTCCAAGGGRAAAAAAAATAAGGTTACATTATCCCATTTGTGGAAATGCAATGGCAGGATAGGGAAGGGGAAAACATACAGGGCAGAGCAGGGCTGAAGTAAGTCATTGCAGGCAGAAACTGGGAGCAAGGGGCGAGCCTCSTAAGTAGCACAGTTGTGTCCGTACTTCCAAGCGATACTTGAAATTTTAGTGTGGTTTCAAATTCATGGAGCCAAGCTGTTACCGCCACATCATCTGCTATATTGCCATCTTAATGTAGCTATCCTCTAGATATATTAAAGTTTTTTTCAAACCTATCTGGGATTTGGGTTGGAAAAAAGGATAGGTTATTTTGTACTGCTACTTGATGTTTTGCTGACTAATTTCAAGTGATGTCCAGTGCTTCAGAAGCGTTTAGATTCTCCAGATTTGCCATTCCAGCATGTTACAGCCCTTCGGTGTGCTGCAGTGTAAAATGCTGTCGCAGCGTTGTGTGGGAAGCCTCTTGCTGGACATGTTAACCAGCGCTTTCCCTCTCTGTTCCTGTTCTCGAAACTCACTGGAGATCTGCTGTTTTACTCGGGGTGCTGTTGCCACCTCGTGGCATTGACAGAAACCACCAGCAAACGCTCCATGAGCTAAATCAGTCGCTGACAGAGACCCCAAGTGAGATGGGTGTGGGATGCACAGAGAGGAGCTGGGGAATCTCTTCTGAGATCTCTTCTGGGCTCAGTGCAGCACTCAAAAGTTTATAACGTGGGATACCTGATCAAAGCACCGCATTCCTTGTGTGCAGTGTTAGTCTTTCCTCTTTCTCTTGACCCATTTGTTTTCTAGTGGACAAAGATGGTAGCTGTTGTGCATACCAAGCCTGAGGTTCTGAAAACACGCTGTAAAATCCGAAGCCTTTAGGAAGAATTGCAGAAGCACAGCCCTGACACACCACCCGCCTGAACAAGTAAATCATCATAAGTACGTGCCATAATTCAGCTTTCTGCAAACAAGATGTTGAGCAACAAGACTAAGAAGTCTTGTTCAGATCTTGTTMTCCACAATTTTTTTTTCTTCTTTTGGAAACAGAATACTTGAAATAGTTCCTGAAASTCTTGCAATAGCCCTGTGAAGTGGTATTCAGTTTGGCTGAGCCCCAGAGTGCAAACTGTGTTACTATTGTTGCTAAAGCATTCTAAGGGCCAAAGTATGAGTTGCCTGTAAAGTGGGTAAAATCCTTGACAAGTTAGACATATTTCTGCAAAATAAACTCATTTGGAGTCCAGCAAAAATTCTGATTTTTTTTTTATTGGAACTGAGAGCAATCAATAAAAGTAAAATACTGAGTTTTTAATGTAATGTGGAAATCCTTACCGGAGTTTACACTTGAAATTTGCCTGAACATTGCTCACTACTGTAAGCTTACTTAATAGAGAGAAAAATGAGCTAGGTATGGATTTTCAGTGGTTATGAATATATTAGAGGTCACCCAAGCCATTCTTTTTGAGACAAATACTTCTCACTGYAATTAATTTATTATATGTATATTTTTTTCAAAAGTCTGAGACCTAGTTGTGGCTTAAATTCTCCTAGCAAAAAAAAAAAAATAAAGGTTAGCTATATGTGTCCTGTAAGTGTACACCAGATGCGTATGCTGGCATGGTAAATGGAAAAGGAACAAGAGGAAGATGATGCTGCTCTGGTAGACAAACACTCTCWCAGTTTCCTCAAGTGTGCTTTAGTTTTGAAAATGTTATCATAMGCCAGAGAAAGCAAGTGCTGAAAATCTTCCCTCTAAGACTTCCATAAGTTATGATTTTTTGAGTTTCTTTGGGTATTGACTATGTAGCACTTGTTCAATATAGTCTTAGTTTTTTGCAAGGAAAAAAAAAAAAAAAAACCTTACAAGTTTCTCTTACAAGTGCTCCTCCAGATTCTTTGTGGCTTCAGTCCAAGTTTTWTGTGAATAATAAACTGATTTAAAGCCAATTTGGAACAAGCAGAAATCAATATGGTTATTTGAAGGAATGCCATATAATTAGGTACATCTGGCTTGTGAATGTAAACTATAGCTAAATTCAATTTTAAAGAGCAAACTCTGCTTTGGTTTAATATCCATTTAAATGTCCCTTTTAATCTCTTAATTAAATTTGTACTAAAAGGAGATTATTCACATTGGTATTTTTTAGGGTTTTTTAATTTGAAATTTTATTTAGATAAGATTTCCATTTGATGTTGTCGTGGYTTGAACTGTGCCCACGACGTTCCCTCCTTTCCCCCCCCACCGGAGAGGGAGAAGGGAGAGCGAAAACCCAATTAACACSAAAATTTATGGCTTTGAGATAAACATAATTGGAAGAAAGATACCTATGTACTCCACAAAGAGTCAGACAGGCTGCATAACTTAAGTTGCAAGATAGATTTATTACTACACAYTACTAAGAATGGCACTGGGTGAAAAACAAAGATAGGGATATTTACAAAGAGAAGAAAAAATAAAATGGACAATTTAAGACACCTGTTACACTTTCCCAGGGACCCATCTCTT
>NW_026623239.1:547764-586113 GCF_030028575.1 Malurus melanocephalus | reverse complement strand
CTTTTCAAGAACAACTTATCTCCTCCAGCTTGTCCGAGAACCACAGCAAGGGCACAGCTTCTCCTTACTGTTCTGTGATCTTGAGGTGTCTCCATTTTTCTTCTTATTCTCCTCACCCTCCTGCTGTTTTTTTCCAGTGCAAGATACTAAAACTACATGCTATCAATTAACCTAAACATGGCGGCCGCAGCTATCTAGTTATGGATTCTTTCTTAAATACTACAAAATACGTCATCACAGAGGTGTAACTATCCTGTGTAATTGGCCCAGGCCTGATGGTCAGCCTGTCCATCAACCTCAGAACCAATGATGGGTTGGCTCTGAAACACAGGAGGGGGGCAGGGCTCTCTTTGCTGGAGAAGAAGAAGAAGGAGACACCCCTAGGACTTCTCACAGCAGCCATCTTTGTGGTKTCTTGATCCCCATCYCCCACCACCAAAAATTGGACCAAGCAAAACCATGACAAGTGGTATTCTGACTAATGTTTGCATGATTAATGGCTTTGGCATCTCGGAGAAAAAGGGCATGGTTTGATTGTTACATTAGCAAAATACTTGGATCGTGTGCTTGGGACTGGAACACAGCCCTCACAAACCGAGACACATGTGTTTTCCCACATGTACGCCTCTTTTATATGAACAGAAACTTTCCTTTTTTTAAGATAATGTTTAGTTTCCTGTTCCATCAGATGTACGCCTCTTTTATATGAACAGAAACTTTCCTTTTTTTAAGATAATGTTTAGTTTCCTGTTCCATCAGCATCACTGCCATACCATAAAAAAAAAAAAAAAAAAAAAAGACATTATTTGCCATACACTCCAGTATGTAACAGCTCTTTGTTTTTGAGCTCTTTTTGAGTTTTGGCTATGTGATACTAGATTTTCTGGTTTTAATTAAAATATCCCTTTTCAACTGAAATCATTCTGCATAAGCATCCAGCAATACCTCTTACATCTTGCTGAGAGCAGATCTGGTGCAGTATCTCTTCTCCTGGTCTCTGGTGGTGCTGTCAGGTTCCATGTAGTGATTTGACTCTCCCTGCTTTTCTGGGGAAGCTGTGACATTATGGCATCATTTCTGTTTTCAGTGCAGGGATTTTTTTCAAAGTTATGTTTTTGGCACTCTGCCCCCTCAGATTTCTTAGACCTTGTTTTTATTTTTGCGAAGGCTGCAACTTCCTATAATAACAATACAACTTCCTATAACAAACATTTCATAAGAATTAYACCATAAACTACTGAGGACAAGCTTATTTTTCTGTGTGACAGAAATAGTTCAGTTCTGTACCCTTCACCAGACCAGAGGATTACACTTTCCTACCTCTGTTCATGCAGGTCAYTGTCCCATTCTCTCCAGTGCTTCTSTTTGCTTGGCATAGCACTGTTGGTGGGAACAATTTGTGTGTGGTCCTGTTAAAGGAAAGAAAGTAAAAATTATGAGGGAAATAGTTGCTATTGGAAGAAACAGTGCCATAAGCCAGTGTCAGTACATGCTCTGGTAGTTGCTGCAAGTTTCTCAAAAACACCTTCTTTTTAACTTCTGTCATAATCTGTAGGAATTCCCAGACCATCACTGATTACCTGCTCTTTCTGGACACCTGAGCTGTTTTTGGCTGTGGTAGATTCATTTCCTTCATAGCACTTTGTATGGGGCAGAGTTCTGGATTTCTGCTGCATTTCTACAATAAGACAAATTATGGGTTTGGGGCAATATGATGTGTATAGACAAGAGATCAGAATTACATCAGAATTCCCATCTCAGAAGTCATGGTGTTGCACTGCATGTGAATTTTCAGACAGATTTTGAAAGGAAAAAGAGAAGCCAGTAAAACACTTTCTGAGCTGAGAGCAGTATTGTACCCTGGCATTGTGCTGCTCTGTAACAAATAATGACCATGATGAGGGTGAAAGGTGGGATTAGCTGAGTCAGCACCCCAGACCTGCGCTGAGACTGTGTGGTGACTGAAAAGTCCAATAGTTAATGGAAAATGCAGACAAAATGAGCGAAGGCAGCTTCATTTTGAGGCTAGGTGAAGGAGTTTCCTCATCTTTTAACCACTGGTGCTTTTGAGTAGAGTCTGCAATAGCTTAAAAACAACTATTGTCATCTTTCAGAAACTTAACACCACAACACGTTTGTGACAAGGACAGAGGTTTGGAAGATGCACACTGCATGCKGTTGTGACAGTTTGAGAGATGATTACTATTGTGTTGTTTTCTTGTGCTCTCAGCTCTGAATATTTATAAATGTGGTTGTGGGTATTGCAGAGATGGGCTTCCAAATGTTGTAGAAAAATGATGTTCAATATTATGTTAATATTAAGGTTCAACTTTATGAAGCCTTTTGTGCATGAATCTTCCCACCCTCTCTCTGTCCATTTTCTGTTGGGAGAAGAGCTGMGGTGAGGACTGTCTGTTAGGGATATTTAACTGCATCTGTATGGAATCCAGGACCTGTCCCCTACATGCTGCTTTTTCCTCACTTGTTACGCTCATTGTGAATTCATTTGTCACCCCACACTGTGCTCATTCAGCCAGTTTGCTGTCAAAAGCAGCTCTTCAGACATGCTTTTGCACAGCTTACTCTGAGAGGAAGCCCTAGGCTTTGGTCACTCTGAAGGGCCCACCARCACCATTCAACACCAGATTTTTCATGTTTTGCTGTTATGTTGGAAATGAAAGAACGGGCAGACCTCAGTAAACCAGCAGCATGGTTTTAACCATGTTTTTAACATGTTTAAGATGTTTTTAACAGGAGTGTCTAGAAACGGGGAAGGAGGACAGCATGGGGAGGGGGGATGCTGAGCATGGTCCAAATGCTCTTGAGTGATCCCCTGGTAAAATTGTCAGGGGACAATGACATGTTTTTACAACCTGTTAAACTGTAATTGTTAACTTTTTATAATTTATTACCTTCATAGTAGAAGCATGTACTAGAGTATCATTCATGGGTTTCCCCAACAGGTGGGAGTGTTGTGAGTGTTTCAGCAATGCCTTAATCATCTGAAGTCTGTTGTGCAAAGAGGAAATAATGAGTTAAGGAATAACAAGCAGCAACGATCAGACCAAACCCAGGACTGCACATATTTTTTCAGCTCTGGCTAATAGCTCAACCGCTAATCTTTTGTTTATTTTGTTTATCTATCTTTTAGTGGGCTGAATTTTCCTAAGATAAAGACAGCACCTGATAGTTGATGTGCATCAAGAAAGAAGAAAGACTGCTTTAAAATTCTGTACCATATATAACTGAGGTGTTAGAGTTGTGCTGTTACATGGAAACACTGAGTACTGCTGAAAACAGTAATTCTGATAGTGGTCACAAGCTAAGCACTGTCTAGGTTATCTTGATAGATGTCTGGTTTATGGTAGAAGATAAAACAGTAGTAAAGTCTGGCTGCAGCTAGAGRTAGGCTATTGTACCTAATATTCTTAGTTATTGAACTCTATGACCAGTGGTGTTAAAATCACACAGCTATTAAAGATTGTTTTTTTACTCAACCCCAAAATAATTAAATTGCATAAGGGTTGGAATTTGGTTTTGCAGTGCTCACACCTCATGGACAGTGCATATTGCACTTTCTTTTGCAATAGTAGAAGTAATGCAGCTACAGATGGTGTTGCTTTACCTCTGTGTTAGGAAATAGCTTTAAAATAGCTTCTTGGTTTGCTGATTTGAAGGTTTGTAACTGTTTAAGGGCATAACTGAAAGCAGAAGAGCTTCGATAAAACAGGCATAATACAATTCTTTCTTTCAGYAAGAGAGCTGAAACTTTACTTTTTTCTCGTGGCGGTACCACTCTCTCCATCTTGCACCGCAATGTCCACGTACAGCTCTGTGCACAGGCAGTGTCTCATGTGGCAGCAGCAGAAGGCACAGACCACAGGTCAGCGCTGYACCCTTGGGCACCTGGGAGCTTGGCAGGAGGATTTCTGCATCCTCGGAGATGGACAGTGCTGGAAGAGGCAGCAGGTCCTGCTTTTGTGAGATCCCAGTGCTCTGAGAGCTCATCCACCAGTCTGAACTAATGCAGAAGGGCTAAAAAATAAAAATATTTTCTGTTTTAAGGGCATGTGCATCTTGAAACTCAGTGCAGTTATGATCTGCCTGCTTGAAAAAAGGTAGTGACACTGGAAGGACTGCAGGAAARGAGCAATGGAGCAAGCCAGGGGCACTCTTTCTATGCTGTCTTTGCCTGCTTATTCTATCAGTAACTTCTATAAAAAGATCTTTCAAGTACAATCTACAAGTTAATAAGGTACCACTTGCAGAAGCGGTAGCTATAGTTAATTTCCTAATAATATCTCAGTGTGGCTTCCAGACTGGAATTTAACAATTTTCATCTTACTTCTATGAGGAAAAAAACGTATGTATGTGGGGTTTTTTTTCTGAGAGAGTGTGTAAGCATTCTGTCACCCCTATGAGAGGRCAGCATATCTGGAAATTCCATACATGTGTGCAGATCAAACCTGATATCCTTTTTTTTCTGCTTGGAAGGTATTAGACTTAAATGTAACAAGCTTACATCTTCTTCTGTCTCAGAACAAGAGTTTGAGAAAAAGTCAAAACTCTTGAGAACAGGTGAAGTGCATTTATGGTGGAGCACACAATTTCCTATTAAATTTTGRAAATCATATATATGAAGAAGTAATGTATGTGAGTGATTTAGGATAGTATCCAATGTTCTCCTTATCCTGTATTATGTATCTATAATCCACATACATTGAAGAGTCTCAGAAGTTGAAAATCTGTTAACCCAAGCCTCTAGTATCAGAAATAGGTACAACAGCTTGTTGCAGTTACAAAAGAGAAATGACAAAAGGTTTTCTTTTATTTTCTGCTCTGGGAGTTCTGGCCTTCCCTCTGCGACATTGTCTGTCSAAATGTGTGGTGGGTTTTAAGCCCTTCATTGTAGGGAGTTAACTTTGTTTTCTGTAAGAGAATCTGCCCTATAAAATTCAGCTGTGTCTACAGATTCTATTTTTAGAGGTTCTGTCATTCTTTGTTTTGTCCTTTCTATTCCATATCACATGCTGTTTACAATTAAAGAGTGTTTTTTGAGCTTGGTTATTGCTATCTAGCAAAGCATTATCCCTTAGTTATGGTATCTTCCAGTTTATTCCATGAAAACAGCTGTTTGGAAAGCTTTGTTTGTAGCACTTCTGTGAAAGGCAGTAATTTGCTCAGCTAGAGTCTTCCATGGGACTGTGTAGTGCAACACTTTTATTTTCTCATAATAGAGCCACACAACGTTCTCCACCTTGCTAATTTGTGGGAAAGAAAAATTCAACAGCATGGCTATTGGTACAGCATAAAGAAACCATACCTGAAGTTATTTGTAATTTCAGGGTATTTGTACACCTTTTCCTTTTGAGTATGGTGGGAAACCAGACCTGTTCAGCTGCCATCTGTCATATGGCTTCAAATAACTCAGTCACTTACAGTTACCAAAAGACACACCATTGACTTGTGAAAAGGACTTGTGGCTATTGTCTGTACCAATGAATTGTRGTTGGCCATGGATCTCATTTTTTTATTCTTTAAAATGCAATCCATTGAATGTGAGTGACATTCTGGAAGAGTAGAAGTTACTCACCAGACAACTACAATTATGTTAACAAAATGTAGGGAAGTTTGTGGTTTTTTTTTTTTTTAAATCCCATGAATGTGTAATATGTGAAGTATGACATTACCATGTTCTTCTCTAGAACTGTTCTAGGGCTGCACAGGGTTTTTCTTGCAGTAGTAGATTCAGTCTTTCTTCCATGGTAGCTGCCTCCTTTTGAAAGCTTCTTGATCATACTTTTCTGGTAGTAGTGATGCTTCCTCCTTTTTATGAAACAAAACATTATAGTATTTTTTTACATTTTAGAATCTTCTTGGAAGTAATTTTAGCACCTTTTTTTTTGCTACTATGATACTTAACTATTTTTCTTTTGTATTTATAAAATATGTAATAGGATGTGCAACTTTTGCATCAAACAAGCAAACCCTGCAGTAAACAGAGCCATCTCAGAATGGATTGTGACACCAAACATAAGCAGTTTGAGCTGGGCTGGGGATGGGCTGGCACACAGTGATCCAACCCCTCACAATTCCCCTGTACTGCTGTAAGCCAGGGCCTGGCTCTAGTCTGTTCTTGCTGTGGCTCCCTGAGGGTTTAGCAGAAGTCAGGACAATTTACAGATGATGAATTAAAAGCCAAGCCAAACCAAAACTAGCGATATTTTTTTTTACAAAGTAAAACCAGAAGTTTCTTTGTTTTAGCAGAGAAGAGTGGAAAGGACGATACCCTCCAGCTTTTTAGCTTTTAGGCTTTTAACCGCTGAAGTATGGCAACCCATTTTTTTTTTGCGTGTTGCACACAGTTAGTTTCATTTTCCTCTGGGAATTCTGGCCTTCCCTACACAACAGTGTCTGTCCAAATGTGTGGTGAGCTTTAGGCCTTCATTGCAGAACATACTTTTCAGAGAAAAGAATAGAGAATCATAGAGAATCTGCCCTATGAAATTTAGTTGTRCCTATTAATTATATTTTTAGAATTTTTGTCATTCCTTTTGTATGTCTTTTCTATTCCATATGACATTCACAAATCAGAATTAAAGAGGGATTCTTTTATTTTTCCAGGCTTTTTTATTCACCATGCGATCCAGATCAGTCTGGATGCTTTGACAAATGTCACTTCCCTGCAGATGTGGTGTCATCCTTTTACCTGGGCTCTAGTGTTTTCCACAGACTCTGCCTAATTTTCACCTGCCTCATTCCATTACTTTCACTGTCTTTCTAAGTAAAATAATTAAAGTTGATTGCGTGCAGACTCTGAAAAAGGTGGTAATGCCCTCATTACTGAATGCCTATACAAGTCCCTGCTTAACCTGCTATCAGAAAATTASGTACCTACACAGTCTTTATCCAGGTTGGAATTTTTTTAGTCATGTATTTTTAAGAAGCCTAACAACCAAAATGAAAGAAAAAAATTTTCTTGAGTCTAAATTGAGACCGTGTATGCAGGAGTAACAGGACTGAGTGAGGTGATCTGATTTTGATTCTATGGGGAAGAAACAAATGAAAATCTCTGCATTTTGTTATCTATCCAGTGAGGTATAAAGTTTCTGAGAGATTTGAGAAAACTTAATTTGCAGAACTTGCTGACATTTAGTCACAAGTTTATATCTCTCTGTGTCTGTCTGTCGTCTAAAATAACAAARGGCATCCATCTAATATGTAAATCGGATCATGCAGGGATCTTGATACTGGCTTATATTCCTATCTCTCTACAACACTTCCTTTGATTAAAGGACCCCAGAGGCTATTRCAGTTCTTCTGCACTAATGCTGTGKTTTTTTCCTGTTCCTTGTCCATTCTGTGTGTTTGAGTGGTTTTAATCTCCTAAACAATAATTACCCCAAACTAGGACTTTTAATTTTCCTTTTTCAAAGTTTTTTTAAATACTTTTTTTTTTTTTTTTAACCTTGAAAATGTAGCTTCTTTAGCTACTCCAGTGTTTTAATTAGGGTAATATTGAGTTTCGTTCTCTGTGCTTTGAAGGATTTAGTTTCATACACCACAGGAGATGATACGGCCTGTAGAAGACAGCAAGTTTCTTGAGGGATATCTTTAAGGAACCCATGGAACTGTGTGTATTGCAAACCAAGAAATTGGCAGTGTCAGCGAGAGCCTTTACATAAAATGTAATCTGTCTTTCCTAGGTGTGGGAAGAGTACATGGCAAAGGACAGTCCTTATCATAAAATAACAGAAAATGGGATAAAAATGTTTACACTCTTAAGTATTATTTACCTCTGTCTGCAGAACAACTTTGCTGTAGGTAAAGAATTCGTACTGCCCTCCGTGACACTGTATCTGTTATTTACAAAACCATCCTACCTACATCTGGCCTTCCCAGCTTTGTGAGTGAATGTTAGAATTTTAGAATCTGAACAGTTTATTTTTCTTCCTCTGTGTCTCAGTGCAGAGCAGCTGACAGCTTTGGTTGTTTCCGACTTCACAGTGAAATACGCTTATTTCTCCTTGACTCCAGCAAGGCATTTGCTAACTGTTAATAGCTGTTAATAGTGACATTTCCAGGAGACCCTGACTGCCCTTCAGGCACACACTTTTAACCCTGTGGCAGAGAGCTGGGTGGGAATTGGAGCTGGCAGTGCCATCAGGCCTTCACTGGAGAGACCACACCTCTCCTTTTGTCGGAGCAGGCATGTTTCCTGCGAGGTTTTGCCCTGTTCACTGTGATAAAGTCTATTAAATGAGTAAGTAAGGAAATGTGGTTTAACTGGAGGCTGTGCTGTTGAGGGTAATTCCCCCTGATTCTGAACTGAAGGTGTGTAACACATTGCAGACTTGGAGGTGGCAGCAAGACCCCCGTCCCTCCTGTAAAACCATCATGTAGTAGCTAAAAATACTCTTTTCTAGGATGTGTGTAGGGTCACTGCAGCACAAAGAAATCAGATAGTTTTTCCTATCTGATTGGCAGTCTCAGGGTAGATGGCACCATTCACTGAGCATGAGTGAAGGAAAATTGTTWAGCTTAAACTACCTGAAAGAAATCTGCTACTTCTCGTCTTTAAGCACGCATTTAGTCATCCGGTATTAGTCAGTGTAATTACGGAGGCTACAGAAGTAATTCCAGATAGCAAATGGTGTTGAAATGTACAATTTAGGCTTGAAAATGGAACTATTTAAAACAGATCTTCCTGCAAGTTAAGAGCGATTGTCAGTCGCTGCAATCAGACGCGGCTCTGCTCTCAGGGCTTTTTTGGCCTCTCCTGCTTGCGTTCTCATACCACGTTGGCAAGCTGCAACAAGTGAAACTCCACCCTTCCTACAGACGGGGGAGAATAAGATTCATAAGCGGCAACAGCTGGCGAGTAAAASCGGGGTTTCTCTGAAGGTGCTGGTTTCTCAGACAGTCGCTGGTGCGCAGCTGAGAAAGGGGCGGGATCCTTTTCAAGTAGATTAGTTGTGATTTGCTGAATTCGTAGACTTTTCCCCTCAAAACCCCAGCCCTCCCTCTCTCTTTTTTTTTTTTTTTTTTTCTTTTTTTTTTTTTTTTTTTTTCTTTTTTTCAATTTTTTTTTGAGAGAGAGGGAGAAAGGGAGAGGGAACGAAAAGTTGACTTGCGGCTGCATCTCAGCGCGCACGTCAGCGTCGATCCGGTCCCCCGAGCCTTGCCTGACACCATGAGTTCGGAAGCCGATGAACTCAAGGAAGGTACGGATTTTAGTTGTTTTCTCTCCAGGGGAAATAGACACGCTACTTCTCTGAGCATGGAGGAGAGTTTCTGCTCTCTTCAGTTTTCCAAGGGGAGGGGAAAAGGCCTTTGCAAAACCATTSCAAGTCGTGCCGATTTTGCAGGATGTGAAGTGACCGAAATGTTGGCAGTCAGGGATGTCTGTCTGTCTCGGCAATGGTAATTTACTCACCCTTGGAGTACTGATAACTGGGAGAAACCGTGTTTCAAAACACTGCTACTCAAATGTCGAAAGAGGAAGATTTCTTTAATTTGGGAGCGCTGTATTTTTCAGCAGAAGAGGAAGTTGCATGGGGGAGAAGTGAAAGGTGGTTATTTCGGGAGTGAGACTGATGCTCCTTACTTCCCTGCCCGAATGCGAGTGAGTGTGCGAGTGTGAGTGTGAAAACAGAGGAGTGTGCCAAACTTACAGCGTGCTGCTGCTAGAGTGGAACGTGTGGAGGGGCTGGACGTGCTCCAACAAAAATGCTATTATTCCCTGGTGTTGATCGGGAGGGGGGCGTGAGAGGGGTTCAGACCGTGGGGAGCAAGCGGGGGAGGAGGAGAGCAATTTCCTGAAAGTGCCTGCGTACAAAAGAGCATTTATACAGATGAGGGAACAGGGCAGTGGTGGGGCTGTACACTGGATTTCTTAGAATAGAATTATGTTTCATGGTTACACAGAGTCCTTAGGGAGACTCAAACGTACAGAGATCCAGTATGGCTGAGAAAAACAGCTTAAAAAGCCCCAACAGAAAAGCAAGCAGTAATGCGACCTAAGCATTTTTTATTGGGTGAAAACAAGAACTTTTCGGAATGTTTCAGATGGTTTTCCCCTCGCAGTCTGTACAACTTCCTTCACTTGAAGARTAACATTACCAGGGACATCTGGGACATCTCTTTACTTGCTTAGAAGAATGTTTTGGTGATCTGCAAAAACTTGCWCTGATTCGAACTTAATGCTAATAATACTGTAGAACCTGGTTAGTAACGAAGCCCGATAGCCTCTGTTTTGATAAGAGTAATCTTTATATTTGACTTATTGTCAGATGAACAGCTGAACCAAAAGGCAGCTCTTCTTTTTTTTTTTTTTTCCCCCAAGAAGATTCTTTAGGAYGAATTTATTGAAAAGCAGAACTGTAAAATTAATTCTCTATAGAAACTTTGAAAAAGAGAATCTGTGAACATTCTCCCTCAGTTTTACAGGAGAAATCTGCTTGTGTAGTATAGCAGGAAAGAACATCTGGTTTCATACAGAAAGCTCCAGACAGTTTTACTAAGCTGGCTGTATTTGAAATGTAGATTTTATAGTTTAAAGACATGTCTTGCCTTCTTAGGTGGCTCTGATTCTTAAAAGCACCTTTAAGTGGGTTTGCCCTTCYGTGCATTTCTTCATAAACAATTTGAGGTGCCAGGATTTTCATGCTGAAAAAAGGCATTTGAAGCAGGTGTCTGAGACAGAAAAGAAAGGGTAGCTTTTTGATCAGTTATTTTTAGCTTGGGAAATATTTGGGATTTGCTGTCCTTTGTTCTTAATGTGTTAGACTGGAAAATGAAACAGTAACCATTGTGGGAAGATGAGGTACAGATGTCACTGAGAAGGTTTTTCAGTCTGTAAATGTATTCCTTATAATATATGTACATCTTTAAAAGAACAGTTTAGAAAAAGCATGAGAAAATGGGTGTTTAGTGTGTATGCAATAAAAAACCGGGATTAACAGATAAAAATGTAAAATAGCAGCTGTTACACTACTTTTCCTAGTCTGATTGGACATTTATGGAATAATAAAATACTGGAAAATACAGTCACATACCTGTGCATTTGAAATAATCCAGTGTGTGTGGCATAAAATAGTCAGTCTTTCAACTATCTAGCCCTGTTTCATGAAGAAACTGGTTTTTGTGTGAAGAAAATTGATGCTTCACAAATTCAAACTGAATGGGGCCTCAGGGTTTTGCTTCTGACGATAAATAATTTTTTAAGTGGTTTACCAAGGGGAGGTGGTTGATTTTTCCTTAGGTGTAGGAATGAATGTCACTCCAAAAGAGAAATTCTGATTTGCCCACAAATTATATGGTCCATCCAAGGAATTAGGAGGTAAAGGCCCATGACCTGTTATGGAGGGAGTAGAGGTACACTTGGACAGTTATAAAATAGTTCTTTTACCAGATTCTGTACATTTCAAGGCCAAAGCTCGTGATGAAGRGTAAAGTGGCTAATCTGCTACAAGTTAAAAAGTCAAAGGAGGAGAAAGCTAGACAAGAAAATGTTGGTTTAATGATGTTTGTAAGCATGGACAGATTTATTTATTTTCCTTATTTTCTGAGATGCTCAAGGGTCCMGGGCAGCTTCACTGGCCAGATGCTATTGAAGGGCTCTGTGAGGATCTCTGGAGCTGAGTTGCAGCTTCCAGGTGTGACTCTGAAACCAGAGGTGGAAAGATCAGCCTCAGTGAAAAKGAGAGTTGAGGGCACAGCAGTGTCACTGGACATTGTGCGTGCTCCACCAGTGATCTGATACTGAGGTGAACAACACTTTCAGCTGCTTTATACAAGTGAATTGCAGTCATTGGAGAACACTGGGATATCTATAAAAATAGATTTTGTGTGGATTATTTTTTAGAAATCTACGTGACAAGATCCAAGTAAGTTTTACTGCTTTAAAAATGAGCTGTACCCATTGTTTCAATGAAACCCAAAATCAAAATCAATTTTGAATGCTAGACTCATAAAGTAATTTAATCAAGGTAGAGCATTTGGCCTCAAGTAATTTTTTTTTTTTTAAGCAGCAACAGGTATTAGAAGGCAGTGCTAGAAGACAGTCATTACCCACTATATGTTATACTAATCGTTGGATATAGGATATGCAGCCATGTATATGGGCTTTTCATCTTCTGCCTGTGATGTGTCCATGGTCTGTATTAGAATGGTAACATGAAACAGTTTTTTCCTCCCAGTGCTGCCCAGCGAGTGCAGAACAATCTTTGTACTCCTCTGAATCCCACAATGCTGTGGGAAATGTCTGCATGTGTCTGTATGGCATCAATCTGTACTGCATTTACAGATTCCAGCGACTGTCATGATATGAATAGCCCTGTCACATTTTTGTGCTTTCCCTGCTTTTGTCCCGGATGAAACAGATTGTGTCTTAAAGTCCGTAAGAAGCCTATGGCATWTAACTGGCATAATTTCATTCTGGTGTTGATTGGTGGCGTGTCACCTATCATGGAAGGTACAAAATGGTTTCAGSCTTTGATTTGTTAGAATTCATTTTTGGGATCTGAAGGGAATGTTTTTAACACTGTCGTATTAGAACTGTGTCATGAGCACACCTGAAATGCCAGTACCGATTAAAATTATTGTTATGTGAATTTATTTATTCAATAGAAGGAAATAGTAAGTTATGTAAAGCTCCAGAGAACATAATTCTACAGGTTTTATGCAGTATACTAAAAAAATAACAGAAGTCTAGTACCTCAGAGGAAAAGTAAAGTAATAACAGATATCAGAGTGAATGTAATACATAGCCTGTAAAACAATGGATATTGTGTTAGAAACTTGGACGCAAGTGAGAGCCTGCATTGCACCTTTATCATGCTTAGTTTTGAATACCACATTTCAGGGGAGAGAGAGATCACTGCATTCCTGCTAGTGCTCGGAGATTTTTTTAGACATGATTAGCATTTTTTTAATCCAAATGAGATTACTGAGGAATGAGCTCACCTGTTTTGTTCCTTTTAGAGCTCAGAACACCACAGGGGTTATAAAATCACAGAGCACTCACTGTTTTGAGAAGTTAGTACTCCCTCCTGTAAGTAGTCATGGATTTGTTTTGACATTTTGCAGTCACTTCTCTTGTGTGAACATTTTCTAAAGTAGAGTCGTGTTCATTTAGCCAGCAAATACCTGCTCTTGTGCTCCTTCAGGCCGCTTACTCCATCTACAATATTGGTGGGACTGTAATGTGTCATTCTCCATCCCACTAACTTCAAAACTAGAATTTGTTAGAACCTTCTCTTTATGACAGTGAGGGGGGAAATCCTCACTATAGAAGTAGAGCACAGAATTAGTACTTAACGCTATGGATTTGGCTCACCTTCTGCTCTCACCCCAAATACTAAAAAATGTGGGCYTCTTTTCTTTCACCTGCTCTTTGCCTACCCTCCCTTGTCAAAACAATAATCTTCATAAAACATGAAGGCTAGTGAACAGTTCAGTTCAAGAGCAGGAAGAATCWTCTCGCCCCAGTGGATGTGTTAGAGATCTCAATTACTCAATTTGAAGGCTTTTTTAAAATTTCACAGGTAACTTGCTTGCTGATGATGAAGAGAATGAAAAGATTGCTGTGGTTATACATATTACGTACAAGTTTTGTAAATCACAGCTGTGCTTGACAATTTGGCATTTTRTGCAATCACTTCTATATGAATATATGCCTTGAATTCAGGGATTGAATTAGAATTCAAGATTAATAGGACAGGGTGATGGGGAAAAAAGTATCCCTGCAGTACAGGAAAAAAAGGAAAAAAAAAACAAGTTTGTCAGAGGTTAGAAAGAATTATTACTAACCAGATGCTGTAATGCCATATCACATATGCATGAGGAAAGCATTGCCAGAGGTACAGTTAGCAGGGCCAAAGGAAAACCAATAAACTAAAACCTTAATGAAGAAGAAATGATGGGAAATTTGGAGGAGTAAGAGTACAGTACACAGGCAAGCTGGAACTGCTTGAGTTATTTCTTTTTAATGTAGTTGGGGAAATAATACATTTAATRAAAAAAGGTGCAGGAAATAAGAGGGTCTCTGGGCAGGACTACAACTGCCGTGGTTTGTAGCACAGCTGCTGCACCTTCATTGAGGTGTGGCCCTTGAATCTATCAATAAGTGTCCTGATTCAGGCTGTTAAGCCATAAGACTCTCTGAGAAGCTCTGCACCTTTCCCCTTCCAGTTGAAAGAATGGTTGTTTTTATTTTCCTGGTCACATCAGGGTCATCTTTAAGATAACCTGTTTGTGAACAGATCAGATGGCCACTCTGCTTTTCCTACAGGCTCAGAATTTAATTAGTTGAGCTAGTGTTTTTTTTGTTGTATAACACATTTGGAGGTCCATATGCATGGATTAACTATGCATTAGTAGTTGTTTTCTGCAGGACACTTTGTACCTCATGTATTTATTAATCTGTGCAGCTGGATCAGATGAGGAAGCTAGGTGGTAATTTGAGCATAGGCCATGGGATAAACATGGGCTGTAGCTGATAGATTACTTCAGAGAATCACTGAAACCTAACAGGTTAATCATTTAGCTGCAATTGTTGGGTTGAATGGTAGATTGCTTTGAGAAAATTCCATTAATATAATTATACTTATGCAATCAAATCTTTTAATCCAAAATGAATTGCAAGGTTCACATGCTTAGTTTCAAATAAGATACAGTCCCTTGAGCTATCTGGTTGATAGAGAGAATCATAGATTAACTGAGGCTCTAGGGAGTTTCTGGAGGTCACTGGGCACAGCCTTCCACTGGAGGCAGAGCCAGCTTTAAAGCTGGATCCAAATTCAAAATTAGATGAGGTCGCTCAGGCTTATTGCAGTCTCATGGCAGTGTCTTTGAGAGTGGTGCCACCACTACTCTAGCAAWCACTTCTCTAGCGCTGCAGTATTTTGCCACCCTCCCTGTGAAGGTGGTCATTCCTGAAGAGATTTCCYCTTCAGGCCGCTTGTGTGTCTTGGCCTCTTCTTTTTTGCTGAGCAACCTCAAAAAGAGCCTGGCCCTGTCTACTCCAGAGCTGTTCAATAACAAGTTACACACGTTGGTAAGGTCCACTGTTATTTTGATCAAACCTTGCACTCTCAATCCATCTTCAGTGTCAGTCACACCACCTCCCTAACCATGCTGATGACAGTCCGTAGGACCTGCTTCAGTCTGTAGGACCTGCTTCGGTCTGTCAGCTCTTTGTTTTGGAAGATATTGGGGTGCCCAATATCGTTCACAGTATTTTATGTTAGGGAAGAAAATACTGGATTTGAGATCTACCAGGATTTTCTCATCTTCCAATATAGTTTGTTTTCCTGGAGACTGTTTCCCAGTCTTCTTTTAATTTATCTGTTGATGACATCATTTGTTTTATAACCATACTTACACCTTTGGGTTGTTTTCTTTGGGGACTTTGCAATGCCATAAATGAGACAGAGGTTAGAGAGCCGGAGCAAAAGTCAGCAAATCTGTGCAGAATCAAAAGAAGTATCTGGGTAAGAGAAGGGCCTTGCACATGCATATGGTAAAGCTGTACTCTTTACCAGTTCTATTTCCAAGTGTAGTAACAGGCTAGATGAATTGCTTCCAAGAATAATGGGTGTTTTGTAATACATTAGCCAGGAATAGCTTAAGGAAAATGTAATGCTGAAATACCAATTGTAATTTGCAATTTTTATTCAAAAACACACGTAGTTCCTTTATCATTTAGTCAAATCTTCCATTAAATATTACAGTTTTAGAAGGGTTCTTAAACTCTGCTTGTTGAGAAGCAAAATGCGTCCCCTCTCTGYTCAGGCATTTAGTATGTCTCTAGTAATTAATAAAGCAAATGAAAATTATATTGCAGGTGTTTTTTTCAACCTTATTTTTTGTTACAATTAGATTACAAAATATGGTAAGAGGAGAGCATTTCATAAGGTGGTGTGAAAGATTTTTATGCTATTTCATGAAACAACTTCTGGCTTTCATTTTTCTGTACATCACACTCAATAGAATTGGTAGGCTAAAATAATTTAATCTATTTCATAATTGCTTTAAAGCAAAAATTACTCTTTTTTCACATTTAAAGATTAATTTTTCATGTTTKCATATTGGTTAGATACTTCATAGATCCTGTAGTATTGTTATTAGTAGTAATTGCTGTTTATGAGTTAAGAAATGTTTATGATTAAGAAATTTGAGTACTTAAACTGACTGTCTCTGCATTAATGAGTAGCACTAATCTGAACAATAGCCTTATGCATATTGAAATTAAGGTGCTTTTYTATGGTGGGAAATCTGAAAGTTACAGATGTTCATGTTTTCTTGGTTTGCATAATTGCATTTGATGAGCTGCTTGTGTTTTTTAATCGTAGGTAGGTGTGCACTTCCTGTTTTGTGGACACATCTCTGTCATGACTACAGAACAGGATACACGGTGGGATTAGCARTAAAATGCAAGTGCCAGAAACCTTATTGTTTTAATCATCATGTTAGCAAAAGCACAAACCTTTAACCTGTTCCCATAGGGGCACACTCTTACTTTGAAGGAGGAGAGAAACTGAGACACCTGTCCTTTGGGATATTCGTTCTACTTTCATAACTTTGGGATGTTTTCTCACAAGTTCTGTTCTTATCCCTAAGATTCCCTGCCTGGGTTGGGTTGTGCATGGGCTCAGTTAATTCCCTGCCACAAGTCTGGTTTGTGGCTCATCTCTTGTGCTTGGCTGGTGAGCAGTGAGAGGCAGAGAGCACACATCTCTGCAAGGCACGTTGGATTCAGTCTGGGGAATCTGGGATTCAAAATCTTCCCCACAAAACTCTTTCAGCAGAAGCAAGATAGAGGAATGGATACACACTGTATAAACTAATTCAATTTCCTCTGCCTTTTGCAGATTTTTGTATCAGTGTTTGTAACTATGCAGATTAGTAGTGAAAAATCAAACTGTTTYGCACAGCAATAGGAAAACCTACATTTCAGTTTGACATGTAATATACAAATGTCAGAGTGTCTGCAGAAAGTCCTGTTCCTGCTGGCAGTTTGCAGTAATGAGAATAAATTGCAGTAAAGTGGGAATAAGCACCTCATTTATTTGAGAGCATTTATCCTTGAAAGGTTTGAAACCTGAAATTCTAGGGAAATCTTCTGAGATGATTTTACATATCTATAAAGGCCAGCAATTGGAAGTTTCTCTTAGGCATTGCTAGCTGCCCTGTGATTTCAGTGGATTGCTAAGAATGTGGTACCCTCAAATCTCTCTCCCAAAATGTTTACATTCATACAGGAATTAATAAAGCCCTGACTGAGTGCATGCACAGACAAGCATCCACTTAATTAACTTCAAAGAGGTATGGAAGAAACTTTGAAAAATGCAGTAACTACATTGTTTTAAAACCTGGGGCTTTCATGAGGTCTGGTTTTGCTTTTGCTATGTCCGCTTTGCAAAACTATTCTACAAAGGTAATTTTATTTATACAAAGAACAAAATTTTGTTTTAAGAGAAGTAAGCCGATGACACAGGTGARTATTTCAGCTACTGGTTCCAAGGGCTTTTTTTTTACTGCTTGCAAATGAGAAAATGAATGGATGTTTCTGTTCACCTAAAAACATTTGCTTTAAAAATATTCACTGAGATATAATAAGGTATGCTTTACTTTAGGAACTTGAAACAATGAACCATAAATTTGAGCATCTACAAACAGAAATTGTGGATAGTTCAGAAAGGGGTAGAAGTAAAGTTTGACTCTGGTGTCTTGTGGTGAGATATCCTCATCCAGCTCACYGTGTTGTTCTCTTTACTGGAAGTTAAGAGATGTAAATTCTGCGATGCAAGACATTGGTATCATGGGATGCATGTTTCAATTCACCTTTCTTTGCAACAAGCAGCTGGTATCAGCATGAGTTGGAAGAGATGTAACAGTTAAACAYTGATGCCTCTGTTGTGTCTTATTACTAGAGGACAGCAGTATGGTGAGGAAAAGAGAAACTGTTGACATTCACATAAATRAAAAGTGCATTTCATAAGTGAAAATTTGCATGTAAGTGCAAATAATTGAAGTTTAGATTGATGATSTTTCTATTTACCACTTGAGGGCTTTCCTTCTCTGTGCTCAAATTTGCATTCCCTCCTCCTTACTATGGGTAATAATCTTGGAAACCTCAAGGTACAACCACCTTTCCTGCTACTGTATGTTCCATCATAGCTGATCACTGCTGCCCATTGCTTAGATTAAAAAGTCATTTGATGCATAGTAAAGAAGCTAAATGGTCAAATTCTGCAGCAGTCAACAGCTGTAAAAAACAGTTCAGTCAAGTCTCATATGCTTTGCCCCAAGAAGTGAATTACAAAGTCAATGCAGGGTTTACAAATCACAGAGCAGTTGAAGCTGAAAGGAACCTCTGGAGGCTGTCCAGTTTTTAGGCAGTAAATATACTTGCAACATTTAAAAATAATAGGATTAGTAGTGCTTTACTAGATAACAAAGTTCTGTATCCAAATAATGCTGCTTCCTGATGTAGATGAGAACGACAGTGTCACACACACAACTTCAAACCATTCAGTTTTACAGATTACAGATTTCAGTTTTACAGATTCAGTTTTACAGATTAAGTTGCTAACAGTATTGAAGACCTACTTTTTCTCTTATGTTTTATATTCCACTAGAACTTAGTGACATTAGTGGAAGCAAAACCAAACTCTTAAGATATGAGGAGAAATGGACTGATGTTTTGCCAGGTTTAGCTTGTGTTTGAGAGTTCTGGTGTTGTTACGTCAAATACTTTGCCGGTGGGTTTGGGTGGCATGAGTGGAAACAGAAGAGTCGAAGCAAAGCCTGTGAAAGACAAACTCCGTGCTTAGGTTTTGGAGAGGCTGTTCTGACTGACAGCAAGGGAGCAGAGAAGTGAAGAAAAGATTCTCAACCACTGGTTTCATGACTGGAGATTTGCATGAAAGTCATGGTAGCTGTAGTATGGATACAGAGGAAACAGGCTGTAGCTACTAAATATTGAGGAAAAAAGCTTCAAACTCGGGTTGGTTTATTTTGCTCCTGGGGAAGAGGAAAGTAAACATGTTATTGTGCAGAGAAAATAACCATTTCAGACAGCAAGTGTAGTCTTTCATAATCACAGATACCATGCGTGACTTGTATGGACAAAGCACATATTCTCTGTACAGCTCTGCACTGAACGGCATAAAATTCATCCTTGGTGCTATAAAATAGGGGAAAGAGTAGGGAAAAGTTAAAAACAGAAGGAGATGAAGGGTGTCGCTAGTATCTTGGGCCTGAAGAACAGCCAATATCTGATAAGTAAAATTCTTCGATGGCATATTTTCTTGCATTTTATAATCTACATTTCAATGTTGATACTGGAATTAAATAAACCAACAAGACACCTGAGAACTGAGAGCCCTTGGAATCATTATTAGATTTTACATAGCTGTGGCAGCCTTCAGTGCCTTGGAAGTTAGGTTTTTTAATATATTTGTGTATATGTATTTGCACACACACTCACACATGAAGTCAATGGTAGCACTCCAGCCTAYTTTTGACATTATGATGAAAGACAGATACCCAGAGATTCCCATCCTCTTTGTAAGAAACAGTGTAGCTACAGACCCACATGAAGAAGAAAAGAGAACCAGAACTAGAAATACAAGAAAAACCTTATTAACTACTTTCAAAGACATTGTAGAATCCCTCACAAACTTCTGTGCCATTTGAACTCTCTGAAGCCTCTGCTTTGACTTTCTTTACATATGATTCAAATACAAGCCCTTTGCATTTTGACAGGTTGTGCCGTTTGCCTTGTGATTGAGTTCCCTGTCCCTCTTATGCCAAATGGGCATCCTGCCTGGACCYTCCAGTTCATTGTATTTTTGTAACATATATCTTAATCTTAAATTCTACCCATATCCTTGTGTCAAATTTAAGTTTCTCCAGTGGATTTCAAGTTCCCCAGGGCTGCTGGCCTGTAAGATTTTCCTTCTGTATTCAAGCCAGGAATTCCTTTTTTATAAGTATATAGGTCCTGGGCCTACAGCTAAGTGTATTGGTTGGGGTTTTTTTTTTGTGAGAAAACATCCTTTTTGCCAGGATTTTTGCAAGAGCAATTAGGTACCTCTTTTTTAAACTTCAGGTTTTGGGTTCCACTTGGCTTAGGGAGCTTGACAGTGTTGCCTTGCTGCMGTTTGGTACATGTTTCTAAGGCTGGACAAAATACAGAGTACCTGCATTGCATTTGATTGATTGATTGGAAAGAATGATATGAGATACACTTTATTTCTTATGAAAAGATTTGTTCAGTGCTACTGTTCACTGAGCATGGACACCTGGTAGATACAGAAGAACCTGATACAGCCCTGGAAAGGCCAACAGCTGAAATATACAGGCAGCATATTTACCAGCACTGCACCAGTTGTTACATTCCAACAAGGAGAACAAATGGTGGCAGAGGACTGAAATACCAAATTAAGTTCATGACACTGCTCTGTGTGATTGTCATTTTCTCAGTTTTAAATCCAATGTATTCTGAAATACTGTTTTCTGATAGTCATCAGAAGTTAATTAGATTTTTTCCCCTTCTTTTTAAAGCTACAGTGTTGATTAAACTGCATATAGAGGTCTTAGGAAAAGTGGCTTTTAGAAAGCTTTTTAAAATTTCTAGATCAGCTACAGTATACGTATCATGTGATGCACAGGCTGGCTGTGGGAAGCACAAGCATGTAAAACCAGAATAACTTGTTGGCACTGACTGCTCCCATGGGACTGCAAAACTCTGCAGCATTCTTATTGGAAATAGCATTATTCCACTCTGCGCAGCCTTAACCTTCAGATACATTGTTTGGCAATTCTTCTCACCACTCTACCAAAAATGTATTTTGTTTTCTGGGTTTTTTGATGGTTTGTTTTTGTTTTTGCAGCTAGAATATGGGTCATATTTTGCTGTTTGTAARATTTTGGACATTTTTAATACACTAAGCTTAGAATTAAATAGCAAAATCCAGAAGCATGTAAMAATATCACATGCGTTCTGCAAATGTATTGGCAATGACTTATTCAGCATTTTATTGAGTGAAAAGAAGCTGCTCTAAATGGTGTGTGCTGGCTTTTATTTTTCCCATGTTTCTGCAGCTGAATGTATGCTCACTTTAAGTACGAGTATGCAGATTAGACATATTCTGTATTTTCAAAATGCTTCATTAGCCATATTTTTTTTGCAAAATTGCTTGATTAACTGTTGCTCCAGAGTCACTTTAAGCCTCATAGTTGACTTCCAAATCCAGTAGGACTGCTCATGCAATATTTGCCATGCATTAGGCTTGCCTTCAGACGAGGCATTTTTTCTTTTGAAGGTTTCCAGTGTGAATGCTAGAAGTAGTACACATTGCTTGAATAATTAACATTCTCATCCTATGCACAGTTGGTAACAATTATTGCAAACAAGAATTTAGTACAATTTACTGTACCTCTTAAGAGAACTGCAGGCAAATGTTACTTATGAAAGAATTCTTTGTATGCATTGAAAATTTTAGTTTAAACTGCTTTCTAGTTAAAAATTGATATTCATATATAAATCCCTCTTTTTATACACAAGGTGCCAAGTAAAATATTTGATCTTCCAATAAGGACCTTGTGTACATGAATTAAAAAAGTAGAGGTGAATGTGAAAGAAGCAAGTACTGTACAGAGCCCTTGTTTGAGGGAGTTTTTTTCACTTAGCCATTTGCTCTCTGGGTTTTCCAATGCCTGATGGTGCTTGCCCAAGCTATCTGCCCTGCTGACGTCCTTCTATCAATAAACTTTGTGGCTGTCCTGGTCTCTTCCCACTCCTGCCCTCAGCCTGCTGAAATGCTGCAGTCCCTCCCAGTGTCTGAGGTTGAAGAGTGGAAGCTCTCAGAGCACTTCTGGTCTTGCATGTCTGGTGCAAGCCTCAGTTTTCATCAGCTTTTGAGAAGCCAACAAGTGAACAAATGCTTGTGAATGTGGCCAATATGCTCAAGGGGCCATCTGGGAACTGCTGTATTTTTGGAATGAATTCTGGAAGAATTTCTGGAAGGATTGTAAGAACTTCGAYATACCTCTCACCCAGGAAACTTTTAAGCATTTAGATAAGAATCAAAACACTGACTCTTCTGTTTAAAAAGAAAAAAAAAGCCAGTATTAAAAAATCTTTTTGAAATGGTGACTCACTCAGATGGTTATTAAGAAGCTATATATATCATGTGGCAGCTAGAAAAATCAACTTACGTTATTCATATCTGAAGAAGTCATAGTCTGTATGCTATCACTCATGTTTTTTAATCCTATTGTCATGTAATGAGCATATTGTGAAAATTTTGATAGCCCTAGAAACAGGTTAATGACTCTTTCTGCCTGTTTTGTTCTTCAGCACTTGTTTGTTCACTGATGTTAACTCTCATAGTTATCATCATTGGAGCTTTACCTTACTGAAGTAATGCATTTATACATGAATTCATATATTTATATGCCTCTATTTTTTTTTTTTGTTTTTTTGCATGCTTTTTGTAACGTTTCTAGCTTGTATCATTCCTGAAAACAAGGGCTTGTAAAGACTTATAAGACCCAGAAAGCAGAAAGCACAAAAAGATTAAAAATTCAGTAATTCTTTTATCCCTTCATATCTAGGCAACCTCATGATTTTGGAGGTGCATGACTCATGGTCACATACACTCAGAGAGCATAACACTGTCAATTCCACTTGATTTCAAGTTGCCTCCCTCCAGGGAAATGGTGCTCTTTCACTGCAGGAGTCTGACTGAGCATGYAGTTTATATGGCATGTGCCAGCTTCAGCTGTAGCTCATATGCAGAGTGTAGAGAGGCAAACATCCACACAGGATTCCTGGCAGGAAGCCCATTGCCACATTTCTCCGTGCTATGTGATGGTCTTTTAAATGCTGCCTGAAGCCCTCAGTCAGTGCTGTCTCTTTCCTCCCAAGCCCATGTTAGTGTTCTTTGTGCTTTACCCAAAAACCCATGTCATTTTTGGGCCTTACTAGTGCAGCACGTGATGTGCCACTGACTAAAATGAGAACTGGGTCTCAGGCAGCAGCGTTTCACAGTCATGTTTTCCCTTCCTCTGGGACTGTTGTATGARCAGTGAGTATCAGAAAGCTCAGCTCTTAACCATGGAATTTAACATGGTTCACTGTAATTTTTTTACTGGATGCTTTTTTTTCTGCTCCCTCATTATGAGAAGTTTAAAAATACTCAAATGACTCAAGTATTCATTGTCAATGTACATGAGATTGCGTACACTCAGCTGCAAGTGATATTGACTTTACCAATAGGSTGTTGTCTTCTGGAAAAAAAAACTTGTTTTTTTCCAAATACTACCTTTAAAAAAAAATTAAATGGAGTTGAGACATAGGGTATGTGGTAATGGTGTAATAGTCATTTTCCACAGTGTGGAGGGAGGTGTGCTGGCTTCCATGTGAGGGAAAAGTCAACATTGCAGCCWTAAGTATGAGCCTGCTTGTACTTTTGTGGCTGTCTCCTGAGAGACTATTAACCACAATTCAAATCTTTTCATTGAAATTTGTACTTCCAACACAGTTTAAGGAGAACCTCTGTATGGTATATTTCGGGAAAAACACATCCAGAACTCACTATGTGTCCAGTATTTATTCATTTTAATACACAAAATACCATGTTAAACATGCATACTGTGTGCTTGGTTACAAAAACCAAGAAGTTTCATAATCACTAAGCTCTCAACTTTCACAGGAGGTGGTCCCTAGTAACTTGTTTACTCATCTAAATGCTAAATTAGGAGATTTTGCAGATGTCTGCCTTATTCCTAAGCTTGATCCTGTAAATTTCAAAGTAATGGAAGCAGGATTTCTTTTAGACCCTTTCCTCTTGGACTACTTTCCTCTGTGGTGGTGTGGCTTTGCTGTTTATAATCATATTTATTTGTATAGGTTGTGCAGAAAATGACATCCCATTGATTTCAAAGGGGTATTCTTTTGATGATAATCTTTTAAAAAGTAAAGTGTAAGACTGCAGAGGAAAGAAATTGGAATTATAAAGAGCAGTCATGAGGTGAGCCAAACTGTGACATGCTTAAAATCAGTGGGATTACCTGCAGGTCACCAGAGAAATTACAATATTTCAGTTTAAAATGCAAGGATGTAACCTGTCAATTGAAAAGGTGTGGTCAGTCAGCCAGGCCAGCTACTGTAATCACTGTCAAAAAGTGRCTGCACGCAGTCATCCCTAAGCAGTTGTATAAATGTGCATTTTCAGGTGCTCATAGCTGAAGTTGCAGTCCCAGGTTGGGAAGAGTGCCCTGCAGCCCTCACGTTGAGAGTGCTGCCCTGCCGAGCTTGACCTGTGAGCCAGGCACCTCTGATACACAGAGCATCTCCACTCGCAGATACCAGGTTAATGTTTTAACCTCTTCTTGACACGTCACCTGTCCTCTCGAGTCACAGGACCTTTCTTCTCCCTCCCTGTCTGCGAATCGTTCGAGTTGTCATTTGGCAGGAACAGCCCTCAGTGTTGCCCTGCTTGCTCAGCGCTGCAATTTCCTTTCTGCTCTCTCTTCGAGGAAGTGAAACCACCGTGGTGTACTTTTGCATTTTGAGGTGCTAAGGCAAAATGAAGCACTGCAGGCAGGATGGAAAGGTAGCTGAGGAGCGTTGCTGTTACAGCGAGGGGGGAAACCCCATATTCATTCTGTGATAGCTTCTGACAACGTTTCATAGTGCATGATAAAGAGTGCGCTGGATTTACCAGAACAAATAAGCCACGAGCCAGTCTTCACCTTGGGTATTTTGCTTCTCTTTCTGCTGTCAGCTACAAAAACTGCAATTACATTAGATGAACAAGTAAGTAATAGTTTTACTGTTATTTAAGGGAATATGTGTGTGTGTTCCTTCTGAAGGAACTCTGTAATCTTACTGCTTAAATTTACTTAAGCTGTGAAATACATTTTATGTCTTTCTGTAATTGGTAAGGGTGAAAAAATCTGATTATAAAATACAGAAAGCCAGCAAGTTCCTTTTTGGATTGGCTGAAATACTGAAATATGAAATTTACATATTTAGAAATCAAATTAGACTCCACGTAAYAGCATGGGGAAAATGAAGCTAGCTTCTGGTGTATTTATAACAAAGTAGATAGAAAGTAATCCATACTGGTAAGCCCAAAACKTGGACAGATTTTAGAAAAATACCATTAATAGTTTATCATCTTTTGGAATGGAGCAATTCTTGTTTTGGTTAGCAAAGGTAACTACATGTTGAGCTGTACTTTGTAAAATGTAAAATTATGTAATATAAGAGGGGCTTTTTTTTGGTTGAAAAACTGTAAAATATTTGGGAAACTGCCATGTTTTCAGTTTCTTGTAATTGATACTTTTCAGGTTATGATGTTAGAACCATACCTGAGTGCTTGACTGTCTGGAGACGGGTTATGTGAATTTAGAAATACAGAGCTGTTCAGGCTGGAATTACAGTGGACCATTCTGTGTGATATTATTTTATAAGAATGCCTACAGCATTCTGGGAAAGAATGCTTAAAAATACAGATAAATCATGTAGGTTTTTCTCWGCAAATTTTTGGAAGATACATTGAAACAGTAATTGCTATTAGTATGAGCATCTATATACAAATAGAGTATTGGAAAGAAGACATCACAAGCATTAATAAGCAGACTTTAAGTAATAAAAGTAATGAAATAACAATTGTTATTCCTGTTTTGGAAGGGAAAAGACAGTTATCATTCATCAGTAAAGCACTGGCTGTTGAATTCTAGTATTTGACCACCCTTTGGAATACTTGGATTAATTTTAGTTTAATTGTAACCGTTGCTGTTTTGTATTTAAAAGCACCGAAAGTGAATCAAACACTTTCTGTTCAGAATGACTGCTCAGCATCTTTAATGCTTTCTGTATCTTTGTGGTTGAGAAGTGTGTCTGTCTTGTGATCTTGAGTGCTTTCCCCAAGATAGCTAACAAGGGGTTCTTTGGTTTTTGAGTGTCCCCTTGTAGCAAAGATTTTTAAAAATGTGCTCAGACACTTCACACTTCAAAACAAAGTACTGATAYGCACTGAGACTTCTAGGAAACAAACCTGCTTGAAAGGTTATAGGATGACAAAAAAGGGCTTGTTATTAAGTTTCTCAAAGACTCTTGAATTAAAAATACAGATTTGTGTTTCATGTCCTGAAGGACAAGTTTCTTCTGTTTGCTGGAACCCCTGAGGCACCCTGCATTTGAACACACCCAGCTGCCCACATACCAGCAGTTAAGTGGAAGCCTTTTCCAAATTCAGGGACTTACTGTCTGACATCTGCAGAGTTGATGTTTTCATTNAAAAAAAAAAAAAAAAAAAAAAAAAAAAAAAAAAGAAAGAAAATATTTCCAGTCCCTGTGTTTGCTGAGTAAACCTTTCATATGTAAGTAAATGTAAACAGATGTAGCTTTCCTTCAGTCTGTCTGAGACTCCAGGGAAGCAGCAGCACAAAGGCAACCATTTCCCAGACAATTCCACTTGAAAATATGAACCCACATATGTCTTAGTGGAGAGGGTGCTGCCAAGGGAGGGTGGTTAAAAAAGTTGTTGATGACAACAGAATGCACAATAACATTTCACAAGTCAAGTTTCTGAAGGACTGTTTGGTGTGTTTTAAGTGTCTGAACAAAATTACGAACCAGTCATTGGGTGTGCTAATGCAATCAAATAGAGTTTTAGAGATGAAGATCTGTTCTAGGATCTATTTCATTGGTCACAGAAAGAAACTTCTTAAAAAATWAAGTGTTACAACAAGTAAATTGCAAGTGTTACAACAATCCCTGGAAAGTTAATTTCTGACCTTTACTGAAYTACGTAGAGGACATAGAAATGTTAATCTGTGCTTTATTTTCTTCTGAAAACTGGTGTCTTCAGATTGCATCCAGAGAATCACAGTGCTGTTTGCTGACAATGGATTTTTGTCTTTCTTTTATATTTCTACATGAGTATCTATAGATAYGTACCAAATAGATATCTAAAAGAAAGATTAATAGATGTGTGATGTCTGCATTCACTGATCATGTTAAATGCTAAGCAGGAAAAAGCTTTTTAATGGTTGCTTCACTGAATTGTTATCTCTGTTYGAGTAGCAGCGGTTATTTGTCATGAGATTGGGATAATTCAGATTTCATTATGAATGTGGGAATCAGATTTGCAACTCATCTGATCAAATAGGGCAGGTTTATTGCCTCCGTTTGAAATTCCATTGATCCACGTATGGAGAGATCTTCTAAACCATTTTTTAGCAAGTTCAGTTGGTATGTTCTCAAAAGTRCAACAGTCTGAAAGAACTTAAACCTAAAGAGAACAGAATTTTAGGGATTTAAATATGTTTTTTTTTTCTGCAACTGCCTTGCATTATTTTTGTGACACTTAGTAAGACTAATGTGAATGTATAAATATGAAAATATTCCTCAACTTGCTGTCCAGAGAATTTACAAGTACTGACTGCATACTTTTTTTCTTCCCCTAGTGGCCACAGATGTCTTCAACTCCAAAAGTCTGGCCATTCAGGCCCAAAAGAAGATCCTTGGAAAAATGGTGTCCAAATCAATAGCAACTACTTTGATCGATGATACAAGCAGTGATGTTTTAGATGAGCTTTACAGGGTAACAAAGGAATATACACAAAATAAAAAAGAAGCAGAGAAGATCATCAAAAACCTCATCAAAATAGTCCTCAAATTGGCAATTCTCTACAGGAACAACCAGTTTAATCAGGATGAAATAGCATTGATGGAGAAATTCAAGAAGAAGGTTCATCAGCTGGCTAAGACCGTGGTCAGTTTCCATCAGGTGGATTATACCTTTGACAGGAACTTTTTGTCCAAACTCTTGAATGAATGCMGAGAGCTGCTTCATGAAATCATTCAGCGTCACCTAACTGCAAAGTCACACGGACGAGTCAACAACGTGTTTGATCACTTCTCTGATTGTGAATTCCTGGCTGCCTTGTACAATCCCTTTGGACCTTACAAAATCCATTTGCAGAAACTTTGTGATGGGGTCAACAAAATGCTAGATGAGGGGAACATATAAGTACTTGTATTAGGGGTGACYGCCTGTGAGTTATTTGTAGATGGAACACTGTTGATTTATGAAGGAATAAGGGAGCATGCAAAGAGGTTTTKTTACATTATGAAAAATCTTTCCTAAATATCTTTATTAATTGATTTCTTATTATGCGCTATCTGTTGCTATTCACAGTCCATCGGGAAGAAAAACTGCACATGACTTTTCTTACTGTGCTTTGCCTATGGAAACAGCTTGATCTAGACAATTGGAGTGGTTCAAGTAGAGTAAGAGTATTGCAAGATAGCTATACAAACCAAAACAATATGCTGTCAGGCAATCCGCATCTTTCATAGATTTACAGAATTAGTTCTAAACTATCAGAATCCAGTAATGTTGGTAACAGACTATCATGGTGATGGTACACTCGGTAATTTCTTTCATTTCCTTGTAAAATAGACGTATTTGATTCATTTATAATCTTTTATGCTCTCTGCACAGATAACAGCTTCCTAGTGTTTGCCATTATGAAGCATTGTTTTAAATAAAATCAGTGATGCTGTCACAGAGTCTTAACAGCAGGCTTGTGCATCTCCAGCTCAGAGGTGAAAACTTCCTGTCTGCAAGGCAGGGTCTCCCGTATAGAGATCCTTATAGACCTGCACAGGTGCTTGCTTCCTTTGATTACATGGGGATTATTTGAGGAATAAGCTACAGCAAAATAGCCGAACTGGGGGAGAGTATTCCCAAGAAACCGCTTGTGGTACAGAATTTGAACTCTGCCTATGATAAGTGACTTCTCTGTGCGATTCCTTAAGATATATAGAATTCTGCAAGTAGAATCACAGAATCAATCATTTGGGTTGGAAGGGTCACAATTCTTTTTGAGAAGGTGTGAGTCAGTATGTTTGATWTACTAGTCTGATGTGTATGATGGTATGAACTCGCAGAAGGTGATAAGTAAATTTCAAGCCAATTTGCTTTATGTACAATGAAACTAGAAACAGAAATTAGTGTTATCATTGTGTTATATACTATTTAATTAATGGAAAAATTGAATAAATTTTTTTCTTCTTTTCTTACTTTCTACCTTTTATCCTTCTTTTTCTTTCTCATCTTCTCTCTGCCTTGATGTTGGGGATAAAAAAATGTGACTTTCTAAACACTGTAATGTACTTAAAAGCATGAAGTTAATACATTTCAAACAGCCAAAGACTTTTTGTTAGGAAGCATATAAATTTGCTGTTTATTTAATTGCCAGTGTTTTTGCTGTTTGCTGTGTCCTTTTTGTTTTAATGAGTAAACCAAAGAATATTTGCACTCCAAACTTCTCTTGCCTTTTTTTTGCCCGTTGTCACATTTTAAATTCTAAATTGTGCCAGCAACAAAAGCATTGCAGCATTTGACATATGGTTTCAGCATTACTTGTGATTTTTAAGAGAGAAAATTAGGTTTTATTCATGTTAGGTTGGTCATTASGCTCTTAATATTCCTAAAAATGTGCCAGAGAAATGCATTCAAAATGTGAACTCATTTTATGAAGCCACTGATGTTCAGCAGAGAGAGAAGGTTAATGCACTACTAGTCTGGAAACAAATGGGAACTCATGTAAGAACAGTACACCAGAATTTGTCAAGAAGTAAATTGCTAGGTTGAGATCTGAAGGAATATCATGGAAGATTCTTTCCCATGTTTTGCCTAAACAGTAAATACATTGTGGGTCTGTCCATCAGAAGTCATGTATAGGGGTGCAACATTATGGGGGAAATTGCAGATTGTAAAGGGTTAAGTTTCTGATGTATTTATTTTATCTTCCCATCTAGAAAGCAAAAGCTGTTTGTTTCATTTACCAATTCTTCCTCCTGGGGTGAGAATAAAAAGGAACTTGATTTCTGGAGATTAAAACAATTTTATCTACAAATCCTATTTTTAAATCCTGTCCCGATTCTCCCAAAATAGCATTGTTTATAGTAAATGGTAAAAGTTACTGAAAGAAGAGGACAGTGCCTTGTTTAAAACCAGGTGTGTTATATGCATGTGCTGTGTAAAGCACAGAAGATTTTCTTCGGCCACGACTGAGAATACTTGGGTTGTTCAAATTTTAATTTGAACATTGATAATTAACACCTACTTACATGTATATGAGCCACGTATATTTTCAGTACCCAGTACCTTCTTACTGAGCTATACTATCTGGCCATTTACTTGTTTGAAACAGTGAAAATTGCCCACAGAGATTAGATTATAAGCATGAAAAYTTGACAGCTAAGAGAACTTATATTTAGCTCACAATTGAGTGACATTCTTGTCACTGCTGTAACAATGATTATTGTCTGGCATTCATTTTGAATTACAAAGAAGCAACTTCCATAATGATGAAAGAAACCAATCATGTTGGGTTTCCGAACACCTACCATGTACTTCTGACATGACATAGCACTCAAGCTGCATACTTTTGTAGTTAGTTTATTTTCCCTGCAGCATACATTAACAGTAGCTTTAATTTCGAAAGTTTAGATATATACTGACAGCATTTTTCCCTGTAGAACACTTGCATGAAGGCATTTGACCCTCCAGCAGAAACTTGACATTGTCAAGAGTTCAAAAAAAAGTTTACAGTGGTACTGTTTAATTATAGGTAGCATTATGCCATTGTTTAGTGTTGATAATAGGATAGTAATTATTAATACGTTAAAAATCCAGTCATCATAAATTAGTTTTATAATAGCCTTTTAAATCTCAGTACCTCAGGTGTTGCATATTTTTAATGTCTTTTTAGTGCTTAGTTAATATGCAAAGCCTAATGCCATCAAAATACATGTTTCAGAAGTTTCAGAAGTTAAAATTAATTCTGTGGCCTTCTTCTACAGTCATTGAAAAAGTACTAAGTCAGACATTGGATACATTTTGCAAGACATAAGCAAACATCATCTCATCCACACAATGAAATGAAACAATGAAAAAATACAGGGAGATTATCAAGATTTTGTGTGGGCCACCTTACAAGGGATTCAGTGGAACTTTTGGCCACCCCTTAATTATGTTTGTGTGCACAGACAAACAAAAAGACACAGCTGGGTAAGTTACAAGCTGTATTCTTGGCTTTGAGCTCTCTTGAGGTTTATCTCCATTTAGGAGGCACAGAGATTATCAGGAATCTGGAAGCTTTCAGTGTCTGATGTGGGGTGATTGTTAGCTTTGGGTTTTGGTTTTGTTTTTCCTAAAAGGAAAATATCAAATCAWGTCTCTTCTAAAAAAAGATCCAACCCCACCCATAAATGCTTGGAAAACAATGAAGCAAGGAGATGGCCAATTGCTTTCTCATATCTCTCCCTAGTGAGATCACATTTTCCCAAGAAAACAGAGAACTGATTGTGATGGCAGTTGGCTTCAATCACTTTCCACCCCCTTGTAGCTGTAATGGCTATAATGTGAGTATTTAAGGGTAAGCTGGAATTGTGCATGTAGCTCTCCAAGGGACCAGAGCACGCTCATTTTCAGGGTGTAGCAGAGAGGAATCCACATCCCCTCACTGTCACTGCATTACGGGAAGGATGGGTAAGTGCTGCGTTGTGTGGGCTTGGATGATCTCTCAGTGATCATCCAAGTGGTAGTGGCTGGTGACCACTACCATCACTTTGCTGTTTCCTGCTCTCCTGAGCAGCTGAACTACTCTGAAGATAGGTCATCTCTTTCCCTACTGTYTTTACCTTAGGATTACATTACGTTGTGTATGCATCTTAAGGAGAAGAGTAGATAGACTACGTTACCCACTTCACTTAATGAAAAAACACAAACACCATTTTCCTGTTTGGTTGGGTGTTTTGGTGGTGGTTTTTTTTTGGTTTTTTTTTTTTTTGGTTTTTTTTGTGGAGGGGGGAGTGGGTTTGCAATGTAATTTGATCTCTGAAAGAATAATCTACATCTTGATTTAGCTACTAATACTGTTTTGACTAYAATCTATATCCTCATCAGTGTAGTAAGCATTTAGCTGTGATTTCACTATATATAATTCTGAACCCTTTTTGTTTTCCCCAGAAGTGCTTTTCAATGCATTACAGAGGGAATACTTCACATACATGAAATGAAGATTCTTGTTTGCATAACCATTTGCAGAAAAACATTGTTCCAAATGCTTTTTTTTTGAGGTTTGGGCAGGTCAGCCRATGTGCATGTATAAGTGGCAAACATCTGTGTTCTGGATAAAACAACTGTGGAAAGGGGTTATAGCTGTCCAGAAAAGTTTTGTAATATCTTACTTCTATGTTTTTCACATAAATGAAACTTCTTTTGGGAGGGGACAGTTTCCTATTTGTCTTAAAACCAAATTGCTGTGCAAAACCACACTGTGACTGTTGCTCAGAAAGTTTAGAGTTGGTAATGTAGCTATTTCCAGTTTGTGAAAAAAAAAAAAGACACCAAAACCCAACACCAGCAAGACAACTTGTATTTGAAGGAAGTTTAAAAATAATTATCCATTCTAATTTTCTAATATTTTCATACTGAATTTTGCATACTCTAGCTGAAATTGTATTGCAGCTATGTAATTTACATGTAGTATTAAATATTTTAGATGAACATATGATTTCATTTATGTTTATGAAAATAAAAGAATAGTACCTCACATACAGGCTATGTCAAAGAGCTTTCTCAGTTACAGTACTGCTCAGTCTATGCAACAAATCAAGATTTCTTAGTGTTTACAAATTGCTGAAGTGACCTCTCTTTTCTTAGAACTCATTATTTAGAGTTCTGTTTTCTGATTTTGAGATTTATGGGCAAGACATTCCTGAATCAATACCCACTTTTTCTTGTGAGCTTGGGAAATACAGGTGCTGATGCATATCCCCTAACCATCTGTAAATTTCTACTTGCTGGCACAATACCAGTTTCTGGAGAAACATCCCTTACGGCCTTTCTTTCTATTGGGGAGCAAATCGAAGAGAGGAGTCTTACAACTTTAGGATGTACCTTAATTACATAGTATCAAACAAAGAAGCAGACTATAATAATTGAGAATAATGTAATTAAGGAGGTACTTTGCTTGCCCAGCTTTCCCAAGCAACCAAAACTTACTTGCTATTTGCTGTTGTCCCCTGTGGGAAAGTCTTGGTACGGTAGGTGTAGGACAAAGGCAGAGCTTCCCACAATTACTGTGATTTAGATTTAAATTACTTTTACATGTAAGGCCTCCCACTGTCTACCCTAAACTTAACAATTTTAAAATCATATTTTCCATTGGCTTCATGACAAATTAATTCCTATTTGAGTTTGTATTAAATGTTTGGGTTTAAAATGAGTTTTTATTGCGCACATAAATACAAGATGAAACTAAATAGTAGCTGGCCTTGTGCTTCCTAGATATCTTGGGGCTTTTTTATTAGTCAGTAGGTGCTTTGTGCCCTATAAGGGAACCTCTTAGTGGAAATAATTCTGAAGGTTTTCATAAATTCAGGTCACTCTAAAAGAAAAATTATTGGCTTTTCACACACTTCGTCTACAGTTTCTGCTGGCACCTTTTCAGCATCCTTAAATGTGGCAACCTAAACTTCTCCATTTGCAAGACATTTGTGGGACATTTTGAAGTACATTTTTTCAGAATTCRTTTACCGTTGATTGTTCTGGCCAAACTAATGGTGGATGAAGAATATTGTTCCAATTAAGTTGTGTGAGGATTTTCTAATACAGGGAGTATGGTGGTGTAGATGAAATAAATCAGCTCAAGTGGGGCCCRCATACCCCAGCCATTCTTCTCTTGTGTGGTAATACAAATGCTCTAGTTAGCTGCATTACCAAATATTGCTGGAAAATTACTTGGCTTTCTTGAGCAGCATTTACTCCTTTATTTGGGGAATCTATTTCAGTAGCTGGGCTTGGCTASGGTTCTGAGAAGAAAGTCCCCTGGCTGTTGATAGCCTACTGTTAATTAAGGGTTTCTGTGACATGAAAGGACAGCCTTTCCTATTCCAGAAGCACTGAGCTGATGCTTTCAGCTTACTTCGCTGACTGGAATGGAGATACTGTGKTTTTTTGCTTTGTTCATTAGGGGCTCGGTTTAATTTTTGCGGAGAGTCACGACCTACAACTGTGTGTGATCTGCGAGGCCTACAGAGAGATTGCACAAATAAAAGAGAGTGAGGCTGTCTGGCTTATTACCCCATGAGGCTTTGAGCCAGAGGGGGAAAAAGTGCATTGGTCCAGGGACGTGACATGAGATCAGTTGTTACTTTCAAGAGAGCTGGTTCTGTATCTCAAGGATCTTGATAATTCAGCAACTGAAAAATTATCTCATCCTTGGAAGTATAGTGAGTTCTTCAWCCAGCTAAAAAGCTGTCTCAGTTACAGGCTGCCTAACTCGATTTCAATGGTATGGACACTCCCAAAGGTGCATTTGCTGTGCCATCATATGAGAAACTATTAGGGAAAAGTGTAAAGAAAAGCTCAGCACTTTCCTGGGAGGAAGGGATGTGATCAGACAAAGATTTGATTAAGTTTGCTTTGCCGTCCACACTGTGATAAGGACTGCTGCCTACTGTAAGCACAGGCATTTGACTTTGGCTAAGTAAGACAAYGTATTTGTTCCTACAATTCCAGTATCCTATGGCACTGCAATCTACAGTTTACCCCAAAGCTAGAACTCAGAAGCTCGTTCTACAAGGTATGGAAACAGGGAAGGAGACCCTTTATAAAACTGCATAGAAGAAAACTGTATCAAAGCTACTGTTTGGAGCTGGAACCTTGGCTGGGGTATTCTGACTTCCCACCTCATTTCTGATTAGGACAGCAAGTGCTGAAGAGGAATACAAGCAAACTACWGGAAAAGGTTTTTATATCGTTAGTTAGTTGACTACTCTCCATCTTGCTTCTAGATAGAAGGCTATTCCATACTTCATATATTCTTGACTACAATTGTTCTTTACTTAGGTTGGGGAGGAAKTCTCACCATGGAATATAGGCAACCTATACCTGTGGTGTTTTGCTTTCATTTGAATTCTTGGGATGTTTGGGATGGAAGCTGGCAGAATGAGACAACTGAGAGACAACTGGAACTCTGCTGTTTATCTGAGGGAAATGAATGTATGTTGCACACAGAGATAAACTTCTGTAAAATTACCTTGGTGGCAGCTTGAGAGAAGAGGCTATTTTAGAAGGCACTGTTTAAATGTAACTTTTGCGCACTTTGTGTTCATTAAAAGAGTTGCCTGGATTTATTCTATGAGCAGAACCTCTTGGAATTTTTAGCTGTTCTAAATCTCAGTATGGCTGTCAATTCAGGAAGCAACTACACCAAAATAGTTTTCTCAGGAGACATTTCAAGTCTTCCATCTATTCATTAAAAATTCAGCTCATCTGCAAAATCTGCTTACTTGTAACTTGGTAGTGCAAACCTGCATCAGATTTACACAGAATGTGGCATACAGTTATTTGCCTGTGTTTTTACCTCATTTTAGTTCTTGTTTTGAGTCTATATGGGGTTTTATTGTCCTTTTCTTTTCCTTCAAGGGGACCAACTTAATGGATTTTTCATGAAGAATCATTTAGGCTGAAATAGAGTGCTTGTGTTATGGGAATAACACCATAACCTTTTGCTGGCACCTCCCTAACATCTCACCACAGGATGCATTTTCAAAGCTGTAAATGTGCACAAGTAACTAGTTTCTGCTTTAAAAGTTTGTTCTACTACTGTGTTACTTCATACCTGCTCAGCAGTCCGCCGAGCCCTGACTGACCCAGGGCTTCGGTCTCCCTTAAATCCTAAGTCTCTGATGGAATCAAATGGAGAGCTTCCATAGCGCTCTGCTTGTGCCCCCTGCATGATTTTTCCACTTAATTGAGYGGTATGTGTAATAAATGCCAAAATTAATGTTTCTTGCCAAAACAGGGATATGAGACCTCCTGCAATGTGGGTTGTTGACAACAGCTATAAAAATGTTTGCATTTACATTTGCAGTTGGTGCATAAGAATGTGTGCACTGTTAACTACGCAATAGGCTGCTCCTCAACATCTCATCAGGAAAGCTGCCTTTTGAGTTCTGAGGGGGACAAACAATGGATTCAATGGCAAGAAAAACCCACTTGCTAACTGCTGTAGGCTCCCAGAAAAATAAAACAAGACGAGAGAATGCAAGCTGGAATGGAAATACGACTATAACACTGTTCCTCCAGATGAAAGGAATCAATAGAAATATTATATTCAAGCTATGAAGAATTCCTCAGTGGGGGTTTCTAAGAGGTTTTATCTAAACACTTTTACTGAGAGAGTAACTACTATAATAGGCTGGGCCATACAGCTGGTTTCTGTGAGATAAACACATGTGACCACCCCATGGTGAGATGGTTCAGTGACCAGCTCAGGGCCTGAGACCCCTCCATGATCTCCCTGCACTGGTTGCCAGCGAGTGACTGCAGAGAGAGAGAGAGAGGAAATGGGGAAGATGACCTGTCTGCAAGCAAGGCATCTTTGCTCACAGTAAAAAACTTCTGTCCTCAAAACCCCASGGACTTTTAGAGAACTAAGGCTGGGACGGGGGGCACCTCTTTTGGAGACCATGCTTTTGCAGTGTTTGGTAAAAGGTGCTGCAGTTTTTAACATGGATTCAGTGTCTGGTTTCTGGTCATGGCAAGAACATCTCYCCCTTCACTCATGTTTGTAGGCAAGTGTTTGTTCCCATTAAATAGGCCTTTGCAAATCCCTATTAGAAAACCATTTAGAAAGCAAATAAAGTACTTGAAAATYAGCTTATGATCCAAAAATATCTTTTAACAATATTAAAAAATACAGAATAAAAGCTAGTCAATCAATTCTTTTATTCCCCCTGAATAAAAGTTTCCAAGGCGCTCACCACCTCCAGCAGCAGACAGTACAAACCATTTCCAAARGGATTAAGACTCCTACAGTACTAACAGCACATGCAACCCCCAGTTTATAAAAGACTCAAAGAAAAAAAAGCCCAACCCAATTATCTAACCTATTAATCAGAAGAATGACGTTAGAACATACACCAAATTTGTTTCAGTGCACAACATGAAAACTCACTGTTAATAAAAATAACTTACCTGCTYTAGGCATTGAAGTGTAACAGGAAAGAAACATTATCACAGTCAATATTACAAGGTACTATGTGGGGTTTTTGGCAAATATTTCCTGGTGAAAAATGTCTGCTATGTTGGTATAAATGATAATATATGTTAGTTCATGCTGCTCACTAAGAGACAAAATAAAGCAAATTTCATCCTCCTTTTTGAACTCATTAATTTTGCTACCAGTTTCAATCAGTTTAAATCTTGCCTGGCTAAGTTTGGAATGTGGATGTCCTGTACTTACTCTCACACTATGGTTCAATCACTGAAAAATCACACTGAAAAATCACTTTGACACTTTTTCTTGATTTGTAGCTTGACACCTACTCTCTTCATGTTTCCATCTACTGTCACCTCACTTCAGTTAGCAGCAGTACCCTCATACCTTGTTTCAGACTGATGCAGATATTAACTGTTATTGGAACAAAGCTTCTCTCTGCTAATGGAACACATCAAACACCTTTCCAACCTGAGTGGTTCTTTGTATTTTGGATGTTTCTAATACAGACAAGTTTCACTTTAAAAACAGAAAATATAGAAATGATGTACTGTTCTCTAGTRCACTTTCTTTTGTGTTTTATAGGGAAAGAATCCAATCTGTTTAGGAAACTCTTAGTTTTATTTATTGTTTTGAAGTGTGAGCTCTCTCTTGATTTTAATCTCAGTCTGTGCACAAAAATACCTGTTTATTTGGTATCTAAAGAATGAGTTCTGCTTTGGAAGTACCTCAAGGACTGATTTTATTTGGGCATGTAACCACTAACTTCAAAGCAAATTCAAGAATAAGTCCCTTAATAGCCCCTCATCTGCAACGATCACTGGAGATGAAAGATTATGGAATGTGGAAGGTTAGAGCTGAAATGGCTTGTTCAAGATCAAGGTAAGATCTGGTGTCTGWCTGAATCAGCATAAGAAATTAACCAGGTTCTCTTAGGACTTGTATATAGAGGTGCCTACAGATYTGTACTGCTCAAGATTGAGATTATTAAGTAGCGGATAATGCAAATAAAATTGGTACTGTAAGGATGACAACTCAGTCCTTGAGGATATTTCCAGTCTTTACTAGATGCTGCTTTCTCAGTATCCTGGACACTTCACTTTCTTTTCCYAGGTGGGAGCCCAATCCCACACTGTATCAACAATAAAGAAAATACTGAGCGTTGAGGCTGAACCAAAGCTCACAGATGTTAAGGGCTCAATCTGTTACTTCCTCAGGAAGAGCAACTGCAATCTG
>NW_026623239.1:542344-547740 GCF_030028575.1 Malurus melanocephalus | reverse complement strand
AGCTTCCTCCTGCTGCCAAGCTCTGCACAGCCAAACCACAATCAGCAATGTTCTCTCTGCAAAACACACCCAGTTGCACCGAACTTCTCACTGCTGGGAAATTCGCTCTTCTATTGAGCTCCACTCAAATGAAATAGACAAACTTGGGAAGTTCAGTTAGTTATGAGGGTATTTTGTGCTGTCACACTATAACTCATCCCCAGCGCAAATGGTCCTTTCCGTGCACATTCAGCAATATTTGCCACATTTAAAACTTGTGATTTGTTGTAGGCTGTTTATCTGATGCATGTTCCCTTGCCTGCCCCAGAAATATTTTTTCTCTGTAGTTTCCAGTAGTTTCCCTGTGGGTGGTACTGTGAATCTGGGCACTCGGAGCAGTTTTACCATAGCACGAGCTCGCTCTAGTGCCCACACTGTAAGTTGCAGCTTACATTCAAATCCCTGCAAGCCGAATGGTGTGTCGGAAAATCACAGAGCATTCGCCTCTGTCCCCACTGTTCCTGAAGGAGTGAATGCTACACAGAACCACAGAATCACACAGAACGAACTAGGTTGGAAAAGACCTTTGAGATGCTCAGGTCCAACCTAWGACCTGAACACCTTAGGTGGTGAACCTACCACCACCTTATCAACTAAACCACRGCACTGAGTGAYGCATYCAGTCTCCTTTTAAAACTTCAGGGACAGTGACTCCACCATCTCCCTAAGCAGATGATTCCAGTGCCCAATCACTCTTTCATTCAAGAACGTTTTCCTGATGTCTAACCTGAACTTCCGATGGCACAGCATAAGACTGTGTCCTCTCAGTCTGTCAGTGGTTGCCCGGCAGAAGAGACCGAATCCCCCACCTGGCTACACYCTCCTTTCCGGCAGCTGCAGGGAGYGACAAGGTCACTCCTTTTCTCCAGGCTAAACAACCCCAGCTCCCTCAGCCATTCTTCAAGCCCTTCACCAGCCTTGTWGCCCTCTTCTGGACAACTCCAGCCCCTCAAAGTCCTTCCTAAATTGAGRGGSCCAGAACTGGACACTGCATTCAAGGTGTGCCCTCACCAGTACAGGRAATGACCTCCCATGTYCTGCTGGCCACACTASTCCTGATACAGGCCAGGATGCCATTGATCTTCTTGGCCAGCTGGGCACAYAGCTGGCTCAACCAGTAGCCCCTGGTCCCTTGCTGGCCACTGTCCAGCCAATCTACCCCCAGCTTGTAGCACTGCAGGGGGATGTTGTGGCCAAAGGCCAGGACCCAGTACCTGAACTTGTTAAAGTTGATGCTGTTGTACTCAGCCCAATCCAGCCTGTCCAGGTCCCTCTGCAGAGCCCTCTTACCCGCCAACAGACACAGAATTCCAGCTTGGTGTCACCTGCAAATTTACTGAGGSTGSACTCAATCCCYTAATCCAGAMAATCWGTGAAGATATCAAAGAGGACTGGCCCCAGCACGGRTCCCTGGGGCAACCACTGGTGATTGGCTGGCAATTGATTCCTCATCACTCTCTGGGCCCGGCCATCCGGCCAGTTCTTAACCCACTGAAGAGTGCCCCTGTCCAAGCTGTGGGCTGCCAGCTTTTYCAGGAGTGTGGAAAAAAAMCTGTGGGAAACAGAGTCAAARGCCTTGCTGAAGTCCAAATAGACAACATCCACAGCATTTCCCRCATCCACCAGGCRGGTCACCTGGTCATAAAAGGAGACCRGGTTGGTCAAGCACAACCTGCCCCTCCTAAACCCACGCTGGCTGGATCTGATCCCCTGGCCATYCTGTAGGTGCCGTGTGATGGTGCTCAAGATGATCTGTTCCATAATCTTRCCAGGCATCGAGGTCAGGCAGACTGTCCTGTAGTTTCCCAGATCCTCCTTTCAGCCCTTCTTGTGGACRGGCATTGCATTGGCCAACWTCCAGTCATCTGGAACCTCACCACTGAGCCAGGAATGAGGGTAAATGACAGAGAATGGCTTTGCAAGCTCTTCTGCCAGCCCTCTCATCACCCTAGGATGGATCCCATKTGGTCCCATAGATTTGTGAGCATCTAAGTGGCTCAGCATGTCTCTGACTGCTTTGTCCTGGATAACAGAGGAGATGTTCTGCTCCCTGACACTATCCACCAGCCCAGGAGGACAGTTGTCCTGAGGATGACCTGTCTGTCTAGCCCTAGCCATTAAGGTATTTATAAAAATAGTTTTTATTATCCTTCACAGAAATGGTCAGATTGAGTTCTAACTGGACTTTTGCTTCTCTAATATTTTTCCAACATGACCTAGCAAATTCCCTTAGGCATTTCCTGAGATACCTGACCCTTCTTCYAAAGGTGATAAACCTTCTTTCCTTTCTTTAGTTCCTTTRAAAGCTCCTTGCCCACCCAGGCTGCTCATTTTCCTCGTTGGCTCACCTTTCAGCACAAAGGGACAGTCTGTTCCTGTGCCTTCAAGATTTCTGTTTTGAAGCACACCATCCTTCCTGGTCTCTTTTAAGGGCTGTTTCCCAAGGTACTCTCCGAATAAGTCTCTTGAATAGGCCAAAGTCTGCCCTCTGGAAGTCCAGTGTGGAACTATTATTGATGCCCCTCCATGTTTCACCAAATATTGAAAACGCTATAATTTCATTATCCCCGGGCCTCTGATGGCCTCCAACCACCACATCTCCCACCAGTCCTTCTTTGTTTGCAAACAGCAGGTCTAGTGTAGTCCCTTCCCTAGTAGGCTCACTCACCAGCTGTGACAAGAAGTTGTCCTCCATTCTAAGAACCTCTAGACTGCCTCTTCTCTCTTGTGTTGAGTTCCCAGCAGATGTTTGGCAGGTTAAAGTCACCCACAAGAACAAGGGCTGGTGATCTTGAAACATCCTCCAGCTGCTTGTAGAATAAGTCATCCATCTCTTCATCCTTGTTGGGTGGTCTATAACAGAYTCCCAYCAGGATGCTGGCCTTGCTGGCTTTTCCCCTAATTCTTACCCATAGGCACTCAGCCTYATCATCACTAATTTCAATTTCCATGGCATTGAGAGCCTCCCTGATATAAAGAACCTTCTTTTAATCACACCTCCACCACTCCCTGCACCTGAATGGCTAATGAGAGGAGAATGATGATTTGAGGTCAGAAATTATTCTATTTATTCTATTTTGGGAGTCTCCACGTAGCTGTCACTCTAGGAAACTATCCCCAAAAAATAATTCAGTGTGTTCCTTACACAATCCTCTGTTCCTTGAGCACCCCCTAGACATAAGCAGCAGCCCTATGAARTGCCAGTACAATTACATTCTGAATAACACCCTCTCACACTACACCTGCAATAATATAATGATTAAATGTGTGCTTTTGTACTTGGCCCACCAGCTGGTTCAACTAAACACAATGCACTCTGCTACTCTCTCCACCTCATTCTTTCCTTTGCTTCGCCATGGGGTCCCTCCCACAGGGTGCATTCCTCTGGGAACAGSCTGCTCCAGTCCTCCACAGGGCCATAAGTCTTGCCAGCAAACCTGATCCAGTGTGGACCTCCATAGGCTCCTTCACTCTGGTCTTCTCTACAGGCTCCGGGGAATCTGCTCCTGCAGCGGCTCCAACCACTCTCACTCCTTCACCAGCCTGGTTGTCTGCAGAGCTGTTCTCCCACTCTTCTGTCTTCCCCACTCTTTCACAGTGGCTGCAAAATGGGTTTTATATTTTCTTAATTATGTTCCCAGAGAGGCACCACCAGCACCCTCTCGGGGGTCTGAGCTGTTCCCGGTGGTGGRCCCTTTGGATCCGGCAGGAATGCTGTGCCTGGCACTGGCATCCCAGGCCTGTTGCCCATGGCTACCCTGCAGCCCCGGGGAACCTGCACCCAACACGGGCAGCCAGAATTGGCAGGGCAAAGAAAGGGCGGTGAATTGCACTTTAATTACTCGGTACAGAGAGTTCCCACAACCAGGGCTGAAAGCACTGATTTGGATTGGGAAATAATAAATAGACCAAAAAAAAAAAAAAAAAAAACAAACCTGTACATACAAACCGTTAAGATTAATACAAAAGAAATAATTATGGATTAACTTTGGACAGAGGCCTGATGTGTTTCATCAGGGCAGCCTGGTCTCGCCACCCAGCTCTGCAATAATCTCACTGGACACACAGATATGCTAAACAGGACGGCCCACTTCTTCCCATCTTTCCCAGCCGGCCTGGAAAAGCAGGGTTGGGCGGGGCTGATCGCGGGCAGCACCACCTCAGTCCCGGGGCCTTGCCTTGCGCTCTGCATTTTCTTCCCTTTCATGTTCCCGTCCCGTCCCGTCCCGTCCCGTCGGTACTACAGTTCCCAGCGGGCAGCGGTGCTGACGCATGCGCGGTGCCGCCGGCTGTCCCCGCCCCGTGGCGCCCCTCCCGCGGGCGGGCCGGGGCCGGGGCCGGGGCCGGGCGGCGCAGTGGGGCCGGGCCGCCGGAGGAGTGAGGCCGGGCCGGCAGAGCAGTGGGGTCGGGCGGCGTGGAGCAGAGCGGAGCGGAGCGATGGCGGGGCTGAGGTTCGACGGGCGGGTGGTGCTGGTGACCGGCGCCGGAGGAGGTGAGCGCCGGCCGGGGCTTCCGCACCCGCGGGAGGCGGCGGAGCTGCTCGGGGGGAGCCCGGGAGGTGCGGGCTCCGCGCAGCCGCTGGTGCCCGCGGCCCTAGCAGGTGCCCCGGGGGCGGGCCGGTCCGCCTTCTCCGAGGCCAAGCGGGTTGTTTCCCGCAGAGGAGAGAGCTAAGGTGGCGGGGGATAGCTGTCCATGCTGGGCCCCGGCCGTGCCAAGGCTGTGCAGGGGTCATGGCCGTGCCTCCTGCTGCCCTTGGGAGCTGCTGCCGTCCGAGCCCGGCCCGGCACTGCCCAAAGTTGGGAACCCCTCCGAACGCGTGATTTCTGCTCTATAAACATAGGCGGGGAGCAGCGCCTCTGCGACCTGGTCAGCAATTGCTATCCTGCCCCAAACGCTGTCCTGGTGTCCTAACTCTTTTTAGTTGTGCCTTGGACCTGGTGCCTGAGGCGTGTGACCCGGTGGTTTGGCACAGTGCTGCTCCAGCAGGAGTTTCACGTGTGCCATCGGCGCTGCAGACAGCAGCCGCCCACCTGCTGCTGCTTTCCCTGCCCACGTCGCTCCCGGGAGCCGGCCTGGAGGCAGCTGGGAGCGGGCAGCCCAGGGGAGAGAGGGACAGACCTCTGACAGCAGCCGGGCCGGCCTGCGCTGTTGGTGGTCTGCAGGCTTGGCCTCTCCAGAGGTCTGCAGTGGAATGCATGGTTTTTGCCCGGAAATGTTTTTGTATTTGTTGTTACGGCGTGGGGTTGGTTCGTTTTTGGGTTTTTTTTTGGTTTTTTTTTTTTTGGGTTTTTTTTTTTTTTTTTTTTTTTTTTTTTTTTTTTTTTTTTTTTTTTTTTTTTTTTCTGCCTACATTTGAT
>NW_026623239.1:460627-542324 GCF_030028575.1 Malurus melanocephalus | reverse complement strand
TTTTGTTTTGTTTGTTTCTTCCCCCTTTTATTATTTTTGTTTCTTTCTCTGCATCCATGCTTTGACCTTTGCCTACTGTGATGGTTAAGGAAAAGTATGAGCTGTCAGTGTGGATGAGTGAGAGGCAAAGTTTGTATTACTGATGAGTGCTTAAGAAGCTTGTTCTGCCTTACTCCAARAGCGTTTTGCCCTCCCCACTGTGGAATTTTGCTCTCATATTGTGGCGCTGCACATAGATGGAGGAATAATTTTGGGGCCCTAGATTAAGTGAGCCTTGTGAAGAAGAGGTTCTGGGAAGCACTGAAAAGTTCATGTTCATCACCTGAAGGTGACCAACTGATAATAATGGAGACCAGCTTTTTTTATGGTGCTTTTCTGTATTTTCCAGATCTATATTTATAAGCTTCTACCTATATAGTAGGTTTCACTGAAAAAAGGGTTAAGATCTTGCATAATAGCAAAACAAGGTCACTGTGGCAGTAACAAAGCTKCGAAAAAGCATTGCACTGAGTAAAAGTTGCTTGTCATAAGTGTGTGTACAGTGACCCTTGTACTCCTGGTGTTAGATTGCTTGAAAATGGTTTGTTAGTAGAGAAAACTCCCTTTGGATGTTTTATTTAACAACAGCTTTTTAATAAGTGGTTGATTAAATTTAAGCCCAAATAAAGGGATGTCCTATTATCTACAGATTAGTTCTTGTTTTGCTTTTATTTAGTTTATGACACTGTAGTTAGACTGCATTAGTCTAGACTGCATTGTTTTTCAGCATTGATTTTTTGGATACTGGTGAACAGATCAGAGTTGGGAATTTATTTAGATGTCTGTATCACCAATTTTTGTTAAAGTGATACCTATTTTCTCATAGRCAAACATCGAAAAACTGTTTCTTTTGACTTTGAGCAGATCCCTTGGAATTACTGCTCTTGCCTGCATTGGGTATTGTTTTGCAACCTGAATGTTTTTTTTAAGATTAGTTTTGATTCTCAAGCATTCAATCCTTGCTTAGCCAGCTGAGAAGGCCAGCACACAYAGCATGGTCTGGGGTTTGTGCACTTTTCAGTTGTATGGCTTTTTAAAACAAAACRAAGTTTTCTTGAAATTGGGTTACAGGAGGCAAGACATATATGCACTTCACGTGTCATACTCTCCATTGCAGAGGCTTAAGGARCTCTTAAGGAAATTTTCAACTTTTTACTATGAGACTATTGTGCTTCAAAACAGTCTAAAACGTTCTTACTTTTTAAACCATGGGGTTTTTTTGAGAACTGGCTTTGAATGTTCTAGTGAGGGGTAAAGAGATACTGCTTGCACTCTGAGAAATGTTTTACTGACAGATCATCATTTGATCATTCAATTATCCTTTTCTTTCAAAATGAATAAAAAAAGATCAGCACCTTTGATCCCAATAACTTTTGCTGGTACAGTGGATAATATATCTGTAAATCATTTATTGTGTGTCTGGTGTCTAACACAAGTAGAATCCAAGCCAGAGTGAAGGTCCAAGACCCTTGCTTTTGTATGTGAAGCAGAAATGGCAGTCTTCTCTTAGAATAGGCAAACTACATATCTGTTTGGTTAACTGGGGTATTAGGCATTTGTACCCAACTGATTTTGTCTATACATCTTCAGTCACAGTTAAATTATGTTCACTTTCTTTTTCAAATCTTAACTTTAACTAGAGAAGTATCTTATTCACTTAGGGTGTAATTAATTAACTTGAAACATCCCCTCCTTCTTCAGTGTTACCCCAGGACATTAAACGTTCTTCCTTTCAAATGTATTTTTCTATCACAAGCACAAACTTAGCAGCATATAGCTTTCCCAGATGCTTCTGTTGAATCCAATAAAAAAGAGTAAGCATGGTTTGTTTGAGTTTTTGTTTACTATTTATCTGTTTGTTTACTTTTATATGTTTTTCTTGTGGAAGACTTTGAACTCCTGGGGGAAGTAATGTTTTACTTTGAAACTGCAGGGTGTTTGTGTTGAATTATGTTGCATTTTTCTTGATGCAATCAATTTTTGTGCAGCTTTTGTTTGAATTGTGATCCAGGAAACAAATTTACTCTTATTTTTAACCCTTCTTTTTTCAAACTAGGTTTGGGAAGAGCATATGCTCTGGCTTTTGCTGAAAGAGGAGCTTCAGTAGTTGGTAAGTTTTATCTTAACTAACTTGATCTAGACCATAACCTTTGCCTTTTCACAKAGCTTGCATTTGGCAGTCCATGCCCTTTTTGTCAGTAACCTTTGTTATTTAATGGTTTTCTGTCTTATCTTTCACTGTTTGAATTTTGCATCTAAGCTTTATTTTCTTATGAAACAAGTTGCCCAAGTTTGTCCAAGGGCTTACCTTTGCTGGAAAGCCAGTTCTAGTTATATAATTTCCTAGATTTGACTCTCATTTATGCATACAAGTCTTTACTACTGTCGGTGGCCAGAAAGTATGTTGTCTTGGGTAAATACTGCTCAGAAGCTTCCASTATGACCATTTGAATATGTGAACATATGTGAATGTTTTACAGTGCCTTCTCCCAAGAAAAAAGTTACTGAAATGTAACTCAGTAGCATTGTTTCTTTCTGCTACTCATGGACAGAAGACTCATGGTCTCAGTGACTGTGCTAAATACCTGTCAGTAAAGGATTTCTGGTAGTTTTGTAGTTCCTTTATGGAACTTTCTCAGGGCATATTTAGTTGTGAAAACATTGCACCACAACGCCGTCCTGAAGGTTAAGTTATATTCTTGGGTACTCACTGGCAGTCGGCATTGTCATTTTTAGATTGACTCTTAGACAAAATTTATTCACTGAAAGCATTGTCAGGCACTGGAGCAGGACAGGGAGGTGGTTGAGTGACCACCCCRGCAATATTCAAAACGTGTGTAGATGTGGCACTTAGGGACATTGGGATTTACTCCTGGACTTGGCAGTGTTAGGTTAATGGTCGGATTTGATCTCACAGGACTTTTGCCACCTAAATAATTCTGTGATTTTATGATTTTGCTGCCTGTGAATGAATTAGTGCAGGTATTGTTTGTGAGTTCAAGATGAAATGTTGAAAGAGATTATGGACAAAAACTTGCTCTCTGTTTTTCAGTAGTTTTCTAATGAAAATCCCAATCTCAGTTTACAAAATTGCATAAAATTTCTCTTCATCAATTGAAAATGAGTAAGCATGTAGACAGCTCAAAAAAAATCTAGGTTGTTTTTTCTTTTTTTCTGGTAGTTGCTACCTTTGATACTTGCTAGATTTACTGTGCATGTGAAAAATTCACACTGAGTTGTTATTTAACAAAAATTATGCCACTTAAGCCAATTAAACCCAGAAATCTTGTATTGACTCTCTATAGCGAGTGGTGGTCTGACTTTCCAGAATGATCTGAAAGAAAATGTATTATATTGCCTGACCACAGCTAATACTTCTTTATCTCTTGACCTTATTGTGTAATAACTAAACAGTAAGTTAAGAATTGACTGTAAGGGCAAATTCTTGTTTCCATTTGGAAACTTCACCACACTTCAGCTTGTCTTGCACAGTTGCTTTACCTCTACATGCTTGTATTTGTTTCTCTTGTTCTCTTAGGATTCTGACTTCAAAGAGTTGAGAACTTGTGTAAACATTTAGTCTTTTAAAACTCAAGCAGATATGAGACTCATGCCTTGTCTTTTTAAAACAAGTTCTCATTTTAAGTTAGGAAATGAAGTTATGTTGTAAGAACAGTGATCAGATACTCTGGAGGAATATTTTGAGGAGTTGGAGGTGTAACAGTGGGTCCCCACATGGCTCCACTTCTGTCCAGTTCTGCATCTCTGTTGAGTGAATTGCTGTTGGTGTGATTAGGTTGACATGGACAACCTAGCTGGAAAACTTCCTCTTCTTATCACCCAAAGGCTGCCTGCCTTTTTTGTCATGTTTTGTGTCTCTCATCAGGAAAAGTTGAAAGCAGGAGGGAGGGATGGTTTGTCATTGTCTTGCAACCTATGTTATGTCCAGACCTACTGTGTCTTCCAGTCTACCTGAGGGCTCTTCTGTGTTGCTGTTTTTATTTAGTTTAGTCATACTTTTGAAGCTTCCCTCTTGGTATGTATCTTATTTGTATTTTTGTTTGCGTAGTGAAATAGTATTCAATTGCATGATTCCTTTAAAAAACAAACTGGAACATGCAATCTAGCAGTACCCCTACATTTTTCTATATGTCTGGTTTGTGACAGCAGACTACAGCAAGAAATGAGTGGGCTTATTGTTTAAAAAACTTGTACTGTTGATGGCAGATTCACAGCACCAACTGTTTCACCCTTCAGGTTTGCTTTTGCTGCTCTGCTAATGACACACTYGTAGCCTTAGAGGAATTCTTGTGTAAGGTTCGGACTGTAACCTAGGTYTGTCACAATTGCTACAGCCTCTGGCTCTCTTCTACTGTGTTTTTGACTGAAAATTGCATGATGTAAAGCTTGGGCTTAAAATAATGTTATCTGTCTATTTTGCTCTTAGGTATTTCTTTTAATTGCTCTATCACACTCATGGAGTTATTTTATTATTTTCAAAGCCTAGAATAACTCAATTATTTCTTAAATACTCATTTTYGTTTTAACTCCGTTAGTGCTTGTGCGCAGCCTAAGGTACTGTGCTGCCTTGGAAAATTTTCTGACATATTTGATTAAGTTTTTGTCAGCAAATTGCTATTGAAGTGCAGGATAAATGTATATAAATTTGTCTGTGGTAGAGAGTTGTAAGGTGTAAGCAAGACTGAACGGTTTGTATGTATGTTTACCACAGAACCGTTCACTTTTCTTACCCAGGACAAATTAGAAATCCTAGTGTAGTTCCTCACTTGCTTTCTAATATCATGGATGTTGCAGACTGAGCAGTCCGCCTTTGTTGCCTATCCTAACACTTTACTACACTTAGAAATTTTCCTTAATGCATCACCTGTATTGTGTTAGCTGCATATTTGGGCTGTTACAGATTGATYAATTTAGCTTGGAGATTTTGTCTTCTTTCTTTTTTGCATCAATCTGTCAATATATTTATACTTTCTGCTTCAGGCTGGGCATTTTTTTGAGTTTCATTTGTTGCTGTTTGGTTGGTTGGTTGGTTGTGTTGTGGTTTTTTTTTGTTTGTTTGGTTGGTTGGTTAGTTTTTTGCTTTGTCACCTCCTCTCCTTTCTRTGCTCACTTTTACTGGACTTTGGCATTTTCAGTTACTCAAAAATTTTCTGCAGACTTTCTTGATCTGGATAATATATGGGGATTTTGTGATGTGTCCTGCAAGCTGTGTTCCTGTTTACATGGAGAGTTAAAAAAAAAAAGGCACAAAATGGTCTATATCATTTTGTGATGATACAACAGACTTGCCATTGCTGTTTATCATCAAGACCAGCAAGAATATCGTGCATATTTTGTGGATTTTACTGTGCCTGGCTCCTTGAGGTTAGAAGGCAGAAAGTTGGAATTCGCCATATCAAAAAACTGTTTTGCAAAATACCAGTGTTGCATGTAAATTCAGTCAATTCTGGCTTTCTTACAATTCCATTTTGAACCCATTTAAACAAAACTTCATACAATTTTTACAAGCTCCTTGTCTAACTACAATGTTTGTACGGGATTTTTTGGGAGTATTTTTGTTMCCCTCGTAATTCCATAATGCTTGGGATGTGCAAATACAGGACTGTRTCAGAGTGTGGTGATGGTACATTCCAGCTGCCATTAGTGACACACGCCCCAGTACAGAGAGCAGCCTGGGACAGCTCTGCGTGTCAGGTGGGCCACTTATCCCACAGGTGCAGCATCTGAAGCTCCAGAGCAGACACTTCTCAAGTTSTTCAGGTCACTGGATCTCTCTGTAGTGGTGTTGTAACTGTTTAGCTACTCTATTAAACAGGAACAAAGTCTTCTCAGTCTTGCTCATGGTTTATGCTGTAGTTAGAGCAGTTTGACAAGAGACCGGAATAAATTGCCTATGATTGGGATGTAATCTAGATCTTAATCTCTGAACTACAACACAATTAGAGAGTTAGCCTGGGCAGGGCACACAAGTTGAATACATGATGGGGGAAGAGAAGTTCTGTTTTCCATATTATTTTAAAAAGGGGGTAATGTATGTTGCACTGCTTTTAAAAAAGTATAGTTATGTGTCCTACTATTCTCTCATCATCTGTAGTTTTAATAAGATTAAGATGCATCAGGCTTTATTAATACTCCCTATAACTTCCAATGTGGTAATGAGGTAAGGACAGGTCATGAAGTCTGACTATTAACAACAAAAATTTCATTTCTTTGTCATCCACAGTAAATGATCTTGGAGGTGATTTCAAGGGATATGGCAAAAGCTCCTCAGCTGCTGACAAAGTTGTTGATGAAATCAGAGCAAAAGGAGGGAAGGCAGTGCCCAATTATGGTATGTTATTTTTGCAGGCAAGTGTAATGCTGTATCTGTAGGAGTAGTGGACATGTTAAATGAAAAGTTGACGCTGGTTAGTGAAAGAACACTGCGAGCTTGGCAATAACATATACATTAGACAGATGTAATATTATGTGGAGTGGGGAGACAGTTGCTAAAAGCAAGTGCATTAATTGGTTCTTTTATTAAGATTTGTCTATTAATGCTCTTCTCTTTTATCCAATTTTTTTACATTGATGTATTAAAGAGCTGTCCATAAGCAGTTTTTAGAGGCAAAATGGGAATGGGTGATTCTTGCTTGCCTTGCTTCCTTTTTTTCTTGCAGTGGCAAATGTTGTGCCATTTAGACTTACTGTATGGAATTTGCTTTAGGCCGCATGCAGATAATGGCTGAATTTGAATTTAGTTTTCACTGAGATTGTACACAATTTATATTTTCTAGGTCTATGGAATTAGTTGTTACTATCCTGAAAGTGCTGTGTATCTAAATATCTAAATATCTAAATAATTTTCTTTGAACATTTGTACTTTCGTCTTACAGATTCTGTGGAAGATGGTGAAAAGCTTGTGAAGACAGCCCTTGAGGCTTTTGGGAGGATAGGTACAATTGCTTAATTAATGTTGAAACTTGTTTGCAAGGGAAAGACATTACAAACAGTGCAATTAACAACATGAATGTGAAATACAGTGTGACAACAGTAGTGTTTACCAACCCTTGATACCTGTGGTCAGTGAAATTTGAATAAGGTGTTTTAATCTGAATGTTCAGCTTTTCTGGATTTTTTTGTAATTTGAGCAGAAGTTTAAAGCTTAGTATATGATTCTTGTTTTCTTGTCCTTCCGAGTTTTGGAAGTTCAATAATGGTTTACAATTTCTGTCACAAAGCAGAGAGTCTATGAAGTRTTACAACTAGCTACATAGAATTATCATAAAGTTGCTGAAAGCAACACTTCATGTTTTGGAAGTTCTTTTGCCTATATAAGTTCAAAATCCATTAACAGAAATGAAGAAAACCCTGAAGTATTTTATTTAACAATTAAAGTTTTTAATCATGTGATTGTCATTATATAAAGCCACTTGGTGGTTTTAACTCAGGGTTAAAAGTGCGCATAATCAAAGCCAACAGGAACCTAATTAAATATCTATAATTGTTATGATCCAGGTTGCTTTATCAGTTTTGTGACTCTGTGGTTCTTCTGGTTATCCTTTGGGCTACTGCAACAAAGATGGTGGCTTGAACTGCATAATTGGGGCACTCTGAAATTCAAGGCAGGCTTTGAAATGGTATAGGATGGCTGCATCCTGCAGGTACTGGTTTCCTAGGCAGCCTGCACTTCACAGCTATACCTTGCTAYCAGGCTTTGTCCTGCTGAGGTCTCTGTCAGTTTGAGACTTGCCTTGCCTGAAATATTATGTTGTAATTATTTTCGAATTATTAATCAGGACAAAGAGGTGTAGAATACATGTAATATGATGTATATGTTCAATGTTTTTGTCTGGATAGGTTTAGAAGTGGGAGGGAAAATAGATACAAGCTTGCATTTTATCAGTGCATTGAAGTAATTTTCTTTTTTAAATTTCAGATATTGTCATAAACAATGCAGGGTGAGTATACCTGAGGGTTTTTGTCTTGTTTGAGTCTGGGCTGCCCCTTTCATGTAAACAAATGTYGATCTTGTGTTTGTTTTGTTTTCCCAATGTTGCATTTTAGGATTCTAAGAGACCGTTCATTTGTTCGGATAAGTGATGAAGACTGGGGTGAGTTGATTTTCAAATGACTTCAAAATATCCTTTCTGTGTGATAGGTACATCCCTCCCATTGGAACAAGAAAAAAGAAAATGCAGGGAAGGCTTACCTTTTGCSCTGTAAGCTTAGTGATATAAGCTGCTTTTTCAGTGTGCAAACCAGGGCTGTGCTGCAATGCATGATAGGTGTATGTAGTTCCAAAGAAGAAGAGGGACTCTTCTTCCCACTCCTGGTTGCTGAAAGCAGTAAGGAAAAGAGCCATGTGAATTACACAAACTAGTTTTTGTGAGCATTCCAAGTGCCAGCACTGAGAGGCTGAATACTAAGCAGGCTTAAAAGACTCAGAATTAACTGGAGGGCAAAGCAAGCTRATGTGCCAAGGTACAGAAGAAAAAGCAAAACCTTAATTGAGATGGTAGATGGTGATTAGCAAATGGTGATAAGCCAATAGAGAAGACTTTTGCAAAGATGGTGTATCTTCTGTAGTTCTTGTCTCAGTCTTTTTAAGTGCAGGAATTTTGAATGCTTTTGCATTCTGTGCAGGAGAGTCCCATCAAAGTGTATGTGGGCAGCCCCTTCAGGATCAGTGTATGTGCAGCAATTACTGAAAAATGATCTATCAAAAGGGAAAAAAAGCCCATCATTCTTTTAGTAACAGTGTGAAGAGAGTGTATTTTTTGTCACAAAGAAGAAACATAGTGCATTTCAAGTTGGGAGACAAAATTCTGGAATTGTTAAACTGACATTAATTTGTTCTTAGATATAATTCATAGAATTCATTTGAGGGGATCGTTCCTGGTCACTCGAGCTGCTTGGAATCATATGAAAAACCAGAAATTTGGCAGGTAAAAGTGTGTCTTCTGTTTTTCATTTTTCAGTAGGATATAACAGATTGATACATGTCCAAACAATGGAGGAGGAGTTTTGCATGTCACTTTCCCAAGGGTGAAGCAAAATCAGTTCAAATGTGTTTTTAGTTCTGATCCCTTCTCTCTACCTCCCCCGACAAATATTTAAAAAGGTTTHTTTTCATGTATTAAAGTGTTTTTCTGACTATCCTGAATGGAAGTTATAAGACTATAAAGATACCAGTTCTTTTCATGAGAACTGGTTAGAAATGTTTGTTCCTTGTACATTACTGCAACTGTGAGGGACTCTTGTCCTGCTGCTTCTTATTCAAATGACTGGTACGTGCAGTTCTGCTCATAGGTCATGAGTGTTTTATTTGGTGTTGGGTTGTCGTGGGGTTTTTTTGTTTGTTAGATTTAACCCTTTGGACAAATGTACTTGTCTTAAAAGTTTTGGATGTGTTTAGTGTGTTTTAGTATGTATTTCTGTTAAGAGAAGTGCAGTGAAATCAGATTTTAAGGTTTTTCATTATTGTTTTGTAATCAAAAACCTTATCAAAGCACTGATTATATTATAAGATTATATTATAAGATTATATTATAAGATTATATTATAAGATTATATTAATCTTAACATACCCACACATTGAAAACTTGTGTGAGTTGTATCCTTATCCTGTGACATAAATAATGTTCATGCTTATCCAGGGAAGTGAACTGTGGGGATAGCGGAAGTCTTAGGTCTAGGAGTTTAGAATTAAATTACTCCTTCAAAACAAGCTAGAGCYGCATGCATTTAGGAGAATGCTTCCCTTGACTCCTTTCTGTATTTGCTCACATGAATACAGTTTATGTATAGAACTATGCCATCTACAAAGTGCCTGCTTTACATAGGATTTGTAGCTTTTATTCATCATCATCATATTGAGCCAGTATTTGCAACACATCTCTTTACTTGGATTAAAACATTAGATTCTTGGCAGTGAGGCAGATAAAAAAATTGAAATATAAGCTGATCCCAGCTATGCAGTATGCTTACAAATAGATTTGAACAGATTCTGATAAGGCTTTTTTTTAGAAGTGAAGATGTAGAACTGTTTCTTTTGAATTGAGATGACCTGCAGCACAACTTTTTCTTGCCTCAAACCAGTTGTGAACTGCAGTGGTTTTCGAGCTCTTCTATGAGCAGTTCAGTCACCTCTACAGCAATAATGGGGACAGCWAAGAGCAAGACTTTTCTGTCTTCTTCTGTCATGAGTTTAATGCATATTAGAATTCTTTGAAAGTGAATTCTTTGAGAATGTATCTTTWCATATTACGAGATATCTACCAAGTAGATAATATTAAGGGAAATAATTTTCAATGAAGTAATTCTTTTCTGAGTGCTGAAACCATTTATTAGTTGTAAGAATAACACCATCGGAAATGTGGTTAGAAATGAAATTACTTTTCTCTATACTTTTCTCTGTGACCCAATGTCACAGAATATCTTTCCTAGTTTTGCAGTGTCACTCAGAAATACARCTCAACTAGCTTTGTTAATTTTCTGTTACCTGACAATGCTTCAGGATTTGTCAGATTTTTGCTATGCATCAAACATTAAATAGTTACCTGATTGTTTGCAAAACTGTAATCTTTCCTTATTTGCATAYTTTGATTTGTGGAATATGGAGACTGTAATGGAAACTGGAAACTGCTGTGGTGTARAATCACTTGAAGAAATAATGGAAATCTATTTTTTTCCTTTCTTCTCTCCTAAGAATAATTATGACATCCTCAGCTGCTGGAATATATGGAAACTTTGGTCAGGCAAACTACAGTGCTGCAAAACTTGGTCTTTTGGGTCTTGCAAACACAATTGCAATTGAAGGCCGGAAGTATAACATCCACTGCAACACAATTGCTCCTACTGCTGGATCCAGGCTGACCCAGACTGTCATGCCACAAGGTGAATCATTTAAAGTCTACATGTGCTGGTATTTTTCAGTCAGGTGCAGCACAACAAACTTGCTTATCTTTTAGAAAATATGAGTGTTTCACAGTTCATATACTACAAATTCATTGTTCCTACTATTTTTTTGTCTCTGAACTGTCAGCTTACTTGCTTTGTCTGTTGTGAGAAGTTCTTTTTTTCTGCCACAAGATATAAGCAAATTTTCTCATTTGCAAAAGCAATTTCATATGGCAAGCCTCTTTAATTGTAATCTCTTCCAGGATCCTCCTGCAATAGTGGAAGGGCTGGTTTGTTTCATCACATGTGCAATCAAGTACATGCATAAGGTGTCTGCCCTTGTTACARTATTGTCTAATTGCAAAATACTGACTTTTTGCATAACATGTCATGTGTGTACTTAGTGGTTCCATGATCAGCAGGAGATGATAGTGAACTGAGTTGCCTAATTTTTCTTTATTGCRCAGCTACTAATCTTAGAATGTTTGAACAGGTTTTAACAGTTATTGCATTGGGAAGTCAGTGTAAGGAACACTTTAGGAGTCAGTTGTGTGTAAAGTGTAAATTTACARTAAATAGACTCACTATGTACTTTGGTAGATGACCAGAAGAAAGAAAAATAATTTGGAAAAAAAAAAAGGTCTGTAAAAGGAAATTGACATCAAAAAGTCTTCTAGAATAAGTCTATTTCATTTTTCTCCTGACCTCCTTTTCCCTGATGATAGGCAGATATCAAAGCCAAGGGAATCATCACATTTGTCAGAATGATAGACAGGCAAACTACTGGGTATTGGAGAGTAATATATTTTGTACGTTATGCACTGATTGAATGCTTGATTTTGGTTGAGTGAAGTAGCCTGGTTTAGATCTAAATAATCCAGGTGACTCCGTGACCCCAGCAGTTTCAGTGATTTATTGCAGTTGTTTACAGAAGATCAAAATATATTAAGCATGCCATGTAAAATGAAGTATAGTAGTTGGCCTSTTCTGAAGGTATTTAATCTACATGGGATAATAAAAAAACTCCTCATTGTTATCTCATTCACTCCATACCTGTCCTAATGTTCAAATAATCTTAGAAGATTTGARCACCACAACTTTAAGAACATTTGCAGATGTCTTACCAAATTACACTTGTCTTAATATTTCCTATTTGTCTTCAGATATGTGCAATCTATGCTTTTTTGCTGCCAGTTACATATGGCCCACATATTGTTGGTCTTGCTAAGAGCTCTTAAATGCAGAGGGATCTTTTGTGTAATATTGTTGGGTTTTTTTTACACTACTACTACCGATTTCTGAAATAATTTAATAGTGGATTTAAAGCATTAATGATGACAGTCTAGGGCTAATCTCGGTTTAGCTAATGGAGACTAAATTGTTTGTGGCATAAGGTTAAATATTTTGGAAAAGCCCAAGGAGTTTGTTATGCACTTAAAACATGATATGTTAAATGGAATTCAACTTCCTTCTGCTTTTATGGAATTTCTAAAAATGAATTTCTGTTTAATTTTGTTTTGCTATTAAAGAAGTACTCATAATARTAAGCTTTCCCAGCTCACCTGGGAAAAGTTGGGTATAATTGAAAATACTTGATGACCTTCAGCTGAGGAACAGCTCTTTATCTGGTGCTGTTGAAAGAATAATATTCTAAAAGCTGGAAAAGAAAATTAAGCAAAGTTATTCAGAGAGCGGATAGAATATGTGCTAAGAACTGCCTGGACAACCAGAGTCTGTTCTATGACAATGTCTCAAATTTGAGATAGTTTCCTATTATGCCATATGCCAATGAAAATCCCAAAATAGAAATGATATGTAAGTTCAGCAGGGCTGATAATTTCTATCTATATCATTTGGAAAAATCAGCATTTCCAAATGTGATAATTCTCAAACATTCAGCAGCTGCAATTATTTTCATAATGTCTCATCTATGTAGGCTGACTAGCAGACTAAAAGCAAAATTGCTCAGGTGCATCTCCATCAAGATTAAATATAGCTGGCTTGTCCTTGTTTTGGGCTGCCTGTCAGATGGTGATTTAGGAATGTTACCTGGCTTTGCAGTTTGTATGTAACAGTGTTCCCAACATTTAAACAGGCTTTTATGTCTCTGGCTGAGAAGTCATGTCTTGGGGTTTGGTGGCATATATGTATCTCATGAGTTGTTCATATATATTGAATCTTCAAATGCTTCACTTAGTTTGACCTTTCTTGTCATGACAGAATGCTGTTGATCAAATTCTCCTGGCTCTGATGTTCATCAAAGGGTGTTAGATTGAATAATTTGGTGAAACAGTAGAGTATTTGTATTCCATGATTTTCCCCTCCAATTTTCTCTAGATCTGATTGATGCTTTCAAACCAGAGTATGTTGCTCCCTTAGTAGTTTGGCTTTGCCATGAGAGTTGTGCAGAGAATGGCAGTCTGTTTGAGGTAATTTATTTATTTTTTCCTTTCTTCCCCCTTTTCCTCTCTTTTCTCCTTCCCCCAAAATCAGTTATTTATCTTGTCCAGTCTTAAACGTCTTGCTGAAACTATTAATGTGTGAACAGTATAGTCAGCATAAAGAGAAGAAAGGTTGATCCTGTTGTGCAGTATTTGATGAGCACTTTAGGCAGTAGGAGCCTCGTCAAATTCTGCAGTGTGCTCAAAATGCTAYCGATTTGATTGTTACAATTCTTTTAAAGTTGAAAAGATACTGAAATTCAAATGACATTTTTGTTTCCTAAATCATTCAAACATAGAAGGTAACTTGCAGGAAGGATTAAYTAATTGTGATATTCATTATAAATATTGTCAAAGTTCTTATTCWTATATTGGATGGAAACTATTTTATGTTGATCACATTCATCATAATGACAACAACATAAAAAGTTTAATAAAACTTTTAAAACTGTTAAATACATCCAGCCGCAGTTCAGAAATTTGTAATATATTGAGTTTGTTCTGGAGTATAGTTTTATTTCCCAGCATTACCAAACCTTTGCTTYGTGGCATGTTGTAAGCTGATATTCTTTTTTTCTTGGCAGGTGGGAGCTGGATGGATTGGAAAGTGTAAGTACTTTTTGTTGCAGGATGTTTTTTTAATTGATATCAGAACTGTGCAGATTTTCTTTACAGTTAACCTATATGTTCAATACATTTTTTTATTCAGGAGAGAAGAATAGGGGTCTGAGGAAACTGCTTATATTCAGTAAAAGTAACAAATTTAACTTCATATGGGGAAAACCGGTATCTTATGTATGTGCATTTTTATGCTTTTGAAGTAACAGTAACTGAAAATCTGCCTAAGTAACCTTAACACATGGATCCCAGACATAATTTGAAGTAGAATTTGTGGTGCTAAGTAAACATTGCTGCCTTTCTTGATAAATTTCATTTGTCATGAAGGTATTATAAAAGTAAAAGTGCTATAAAATTAGCACATGCTGGTAAACAGGCTGCTTTTTCATTGCTTTCTGTCTTAACTTACGCTTTTATTAAAATAGTATAAAAATATTTTGGCAAGGTCTTCTTAAATAACCAGTAGCTATGCTACCTATGATTACAGAGCTATCTTAAATATGAATGTAAAAGAAAATTGCAGACAGTACTGAGGACTTGAGAGAAGAAAAAATATTCAGTRTGTGAAATTCAGTGTATTTTTTCTAAACATATTGAAGCTAGTACAAACATTATTTTCATGAACAGTTAAAACTTTTCAGCCCACATGGGTATCACCAGTAGGGTGGAAGTAGGGCAATTAATTCAGAAAGTCATTCTGCTTTCTTTTATTTTTCTTTTCCTACATGATAACCAGTTTGTACATTTCTAACTAACTGCAAGTGTTGTGTGTAACTGGAATAGTGTTTCCAAGAAGTGTGGTTAAAAGATCAAAAGAAGCAGGGCAGCAGCCCAGAACATCTTGGTGCTCTCCCCAAGGAGTTGGGTTTTAATGCAGCTGAAAATCTGCACTTTGATCAAGAGAAAATACCATTTTTCATTTCACAGTGGTTATTGTTGAAGTTACTGAAATGAAACCAGGTTGTTAATGAGGTATCAGTATGGCCTTATTCATTACTTTTTGATAAATGAGGGCAAGCCCGATATGACTAGTTAGGTATTAGAATTACAACCCTGAAGTCTGTTTCCTTATGGAMCTAATTTTGCATTGATCTTACCAGTTTCTCTCAGGTTACAGTGTTGAAATGCAGTTTCAGAGATCATTTGGAGGTGCTGGCTACKGGTATTAATGTTTCATAGTTAGCAAGTGGTTTTCACTTTTTCCCTGTAGTTTTTCATTCTTTCAGAGATTCCTAAGCATTAGTAGTAGAAGTTGTGTCAGAAGAGAAAGTCTTCTCACTAGACAGAATCCTGTTCTGGAGACTAGTAGCTTCAGTGAAATTTAAAGCCGGTGCTATTTCCTTTCTAAATGCTGGTGACCCCTTTTAGTCCAGCTAGARGCTACACTGGTGAGTTACATTGGAGTACTTAAAATGTTTCCCTTACCCCATCATCTTGAACATTGTGGCCTAGATTAAAGTTACTTTAAGAAATTAAAAGCCTCTTTGTTACTTGAACTCTTTGGCTCTTGTTTCCCATTAGTGCGCTGGGAGCGATCCTTGGGTGCCATTGTCAGAGGAAAGAATCAGCCAATGACGCCTGAAGCGGTGAGAGATAAATGGGAGAAGGTGTGTGACTTTRATAATGCCAGCAAACCCAGAAGCATCCAAGGTAGGGGAGACTTTTGAGAGTTGGTGTTGTTCAGCCAGGAGAAGAGAATATTCTGRGGAAATCTTATTGCAGCCTTTCAATCCTTTACAAGGACCTAATGGAAATATGGGAAAGATGGGACAAATGTTATAGAAGGGCCTACTGTGATAGAACAAGATTGTTTTAAACTAAAAGAGGATCAGTTTAAATTAGATGTAATAGTGGAGATTTTTACAATGAGGGTGRTGAAACATTGGCATAAATTGTCCAGAGGGGTGGTGGATGCGCCATGCCTGGAAATATTCARGGTCTGGTCAAACTGGGCTCTGAGCAAACTGATTTACATGAAGATGTCCCTACTCAGAGGAGTTGAAGGGGGGTTGGATTAGCTGACCTCTGAAGATCCCTTCCAACCCATAGTTTCCTATGTTTTGGTTCTGTGTATGTGGATAGCTTGAATAAGCAAAGCTTAGAAGTGCTTTTTTCGAACATTTGCTGCAACTTCAAAATCTTCAAAACCACTATTTTTGGGGGGTTTTTTTGTAAATGTGCTACATTAATCATTGTTTCAGTATGGCCAGAACTTTCTAAAGAAACTTTCATGTTCTTACCTTTAGAATTAAGACACAATTTAYCTTTCTTAAGAGTTTCTAGGGAAGTGACTTCACTGTCATTTTAAACATTACAGTCAGACTAATGACTGTTTTATTTGATTGTACCTACATACAGGCAGCTTAGCATAATAAAGAGATATTTTCTTTTCAGTCCTGGGATCTTGGTTTTTGGTAAATATTTCTCTACCAAAAAGCTGTGGTTAAGTTTTGGGATATATCACAGCAAAGACGTTCTTACTGTGCCTTGTGTTCTTGGGTCACATCACCCTTCTGTCTGGTGACCAAAATTATYTTCTCTTTCAATGCTTTGTTTACTTTGCCTGTTGCTTGTGTGCATTGAAGAGTGTAGGGCAGGAGAGAAAAAAGCAACCTCACCTTCAATGTTGGTTGAATTTCAAATATACTTAAATGCACAGTAGATGTTTGAGCTGTTGTTCAGAAATCCATTAGGACATTTTGTTAAAAAACTTAAGGATATTCTTTTATATGCCTATACCAAAACTGTAATAGGAGACACTTTGTCCTTTCCCTCACGTCTTGGCACATTGGGAATGTAACTATCCAGAACCTAGTAGTTCTAGATCACCTTATTGATCTGTGGCTTGCAGATAACCCTGTGTTCCAAACATATGCGAGTTTATACATGTTRTCTGTTCTGCTGTGGAATGATATTTATAACAACATAATTCCAGCTTTATCGCTTCTGATCTGTTCTACAACCTGTCACATGTACTGTTATTTTTATGGGTTGCTAGCAGAAAAGTGTTATAGATGGGGATTTCTTTTCAAAGTTGCTTCAACATTATATATGGTGTTTCATGTCTGCCAGCTGATGCTATGAGAAGAAAAAAACTGAAGATTCTGAACTTCTGAAGTAAATGTGCTTACAATACAACATGGCATGTTTCCACTAGTTGGGAAATCATAAATATTATATTGGTGTGAATCTTCTATGYCTTAGCTTCTGTTTTGTTATGAACTTAGCCAAGATACAGCTCTTTCCTTGCAGTACCATCAAGCCACAGATACTAAATTAATACTCATGCATTAAGTGTATTTATGAGAATCCACATTAGGGTTGAGGAAAATTCTCAAGGTAGCTGAGTAGAATTTTTAGTTACTTTAGAAGTTTTTTCTACTGTCAAAACTAGAAAACCCACTTTATTGCTWGAAGTATCTGACTGAAATAAAGGAAACTAATTAGAGTACTTGCATTAAAAATTAAAAGGTACAGTACTTAATATCTGCAAGTTAAAACTACTCCTGCAGATTTTGTTAATTTGGATGATTTGATGTTTTGAAGAGCATTTGTGTACTAAACTTTATGTCTAGTAAAAAAGACCCCAAAACCCAAAAAAGTAATTAAAGTATTTGCTTTCAATGTATCAAAATACCCTATAGTCCAATGTGCTAATTTTGGTATTAGTGATAAGAGGGGCTTCACTTAGTAACTTTGTATTCTGTACATAAGYGGAAACACCAAATTAAGTGTGATGCAGAAGCTTCTGAATGTGCTGTGCAGGGTTCAGTAGGTCACATGCACTACATGTTGGTGTGTTTTTGCCTTGCCTYCATAGTGTACTGCTTGCTCTTGTGTCATTGTCCAATTCTTTCTGTTGTGAAAAGGGAATCAGACTGTGTTGTGATAGAGGCAGAGRRCAGCTATTCCTGTCTTGCAGACTGTGTACTGTACACAGCATTCTGTAGCGTCTATTGCACAAGTTAGTGTTTACTTGTTCTGTAATCTGGGCAGCAKGTGTTACCCACATGATGCACTCTTCGCAATTCCTCTTCAGTTGTGAAGATGTGAGACAGTTTCAGCTAAATCTAATATTTTATGGGTATGCAGTTGGCTCTTAAAAATGTACGTGCATTTTTAATTCCCTTAGAAGCTATCTATTTACAGAAAAGAACTAAAGTATTCTAACTGTTTGACTTCTGGCACATCTCAAAATCTTATGTCTGACATAAAAAAAACTAATGTAAGGCACATAGAAGGTATATGTATATATGTATGCACACTTTGTGTGTATATTAAGAGAAAATTTGCAAAGAGGATAAGTGTTCCAGCTTCAGAGTCAGCTTTCTTATATTTATTTTAAAAGGGTTTAAACATTGCACTGYGTCCTCCATTGTTAAGGCATATGGTTTGTATGCAATGTCCCCTTACCGGAAAATGAGTACTTCTGGAAAGAGATGGCCTTTGTTGTGACTATTTTCAACCTTTGTTCTCTGGTTTAATCTTTTCCTGCCTGCGAATGATTTGCTGTATAATAGCAGACCATTCTGAGGTGGTGAACATTTAAGGTTTTAGAGTTCACTGATAGTATAATTTAAAAAATACCCCCATACCTAGAATAAAATAATTGTGTTAATTAAAAGGTTTCCTACTGGGCTTTTTTTGTGCTAAAATGACACCCTGTGGTATAATTGTATATTTCTTGGTTCTGAAAAAGAACTTAGCTCAGTATGTGAAGTCATRTAGTAAAAAGTATGAATTGTCATAGTTAAGTCTACTGCTGAAGCAATAATTTCAGACATCCTTCTGTGTTTAATGAAAACTCGTGTATTGCTTTCTGCTTTCCTCCTCAACTTTAACTGGCAGTACTCAAAATAAGTGTAAAATGAAGGCATCCTTATCAATGTTCAAAGCTCACTTATCAGTGACATTTAATGTTTCATCTTTGCTTTTGGATAGTCTCATATTGCATTGCTAGCTTGTAATAATGTATATGATCATAACCTTAAGTCCAGTTTCGTATATGAAGGAGCAGAAGTGCAGGGAAGAGTGAAACAAATTAATATGTTGAGACATTGCATTTGCTTGCTGCCGCGACAGTCCATGGGAGATGAAAAGAATCTGTTAGCATTGGGGTTTTTACTTGTAAAAGTTATGTAACATAGTAATTCAGGAAGAAGAAAAGCAAAACTAACTGGTTTCCCCCTTCCTTTATTAAAAAAAAAAAAAATAGAAAACAGCTGTAACACCCCTCCCCCACCTCGGCCAGTTTTGCTACCTGTATTTGATGATATTTTAGTAGCTTGTTTAAGCATTTTCAGGCAATCCAAAKGGGTAGTATCTTAAAAGTAGCTTTGATATCAAAAGATGAAAACCACCTTGAAACGTAAAAAACCATAAAAAATTGCATACACTTTTTGCTGATACCTTTCTAAAAGTTTGGSCTTGGAACCATAGATATATTAAAAAAACCCAGCAGTACTTGAAAGGACGTTCCATATTTGAAAATCAATAAGTGTGTTATTAAGTGATTCTGGTATGAATCAGTTCAAGTGCTTTTCAAGTGCTGACTACAAATGCAGTAGGCCAAAATCTGAAAAAACCCAAAACCAAAACAATTTTGATGAAGCCTTTTACATCAAAGGTGAATAACATCACATCATATATTTAAAAAAAAAGTTTGAAAGAAGAATAGGAATTAGCAACCTGTCAGCCTCACCTCWGTGTGAGGGGTGATCATGGAGRGCAAGGAGGTGACAGMCAGCCAGTGCAGATTGACCAAGGGCAAGTCCTGTCTGACCAWCCCAGTGGCCTTCTGTGCTGGAGTGATTACATCAGCAAATTAGGAAAGGGCTATGAATGTCACCTGTCTGAAGGCCTTYAACACAGCCTCCCTTAACATCTGTCTCTCTAAATTGCAGAGATGTGGATGTGAACTGTTGAGTGGAGGTGTTGGTTAGATGGTCACAGCCAGAGCGTAATGGTCAGTGTCTCAATGTAATGAATCAGTAATGAATGGTGTCCCTCAGGGGCCTGTATTGTGAACAGTACTCTGTAATAGCTTCATCAGTGACGTAGATGACAGGATTGAATGCACCTTCTGAAACCTTGCTGAGGGTGCACCAGGCAAAGACATGTGGTGCTGAGGGATGGGATGTCATCCAGAGGGACCTGGGCAAGCTTGAGAAGTGAGCCCATGGGAACCTTATGAGTTTCAACAATGCCAAGTGCAAGATGTTGCACCTAGGTTGGGGCAAGCCCTGGTATTGATTCAGAGTGAAATGAGAGACATCTGTGTGACAAAAGACTTGGAGGTGCTGGTAGATGAAAGGTTGGACAAAAGCTGGCAATGTGTGCCTGTTGCCAAGAAAGTCATTAGCATCCTGGTGCCTCAAAGATACATCAGGTTGAGGAAGATGATTCTGCCCCCCACAGGTCTCCTCTCCCCTTGGAGTACATCCAGCTGTGCAGTCTTCAGCAAAGGAAAGATAAGGACCAGCTGGAGCAAGGCTAGAGGAGGGCCACAAAATTGGTCAAAGTGGTGGAACTCCTAAAAGGAAAGGCTGATAGAGTTGGGTTTGTGCAGTATGGAGAAGRGAAGGCTTCAGTGTCACCTTTTTGCAGTCTTTTGATAGTTAGCTTCTTGGCAGAGCCTGTTTGCAATAGGATGAGGGGTGATGTCTTTAAACTAAGAGGGGGTTGATTTTGATTAGCTGTAAGGAAGAAGTTTTTTACTATGAAGTTGGTTAAAAACTGGAATGGGTTTTTCAGGCAGGTAGTAGATGCCTCATCCTGTAAACGTTCAAGGTCAGGTATGATGGGGCTCTGAGCARCCTGATCTAGTTGAAGMTTTATCTGATCTTTATGGGGGARTTAGACTAGCTGACCTTTTAAGGTCCCTTCCTTAGCTCAAATTATTCTATGATTCTRTGATATCCTTAGTGTTCAGCCAGACGCTAGCCAGCACAACAGTTTTATTGTCTGCTCATATAACATTCTGGAAGAAAGATTCCTTGAAAAGGGGATTTTTGTGCAGAACACATTAATTCATTATTAATCTATAGGTTATCTTTTATACTATCGGTCTTAAGTATGATGTTTTGTCTAAAATGCATGTGGTTAATCTTTGGGTTTCACCATTAAAAGTGATCTTTGTATTCCTGCATGTAAGTRGTTTGTGACCACGCTAAGTTGAGGAAATATTCAGGTTTACTTGGAGGCTTACTYAGTTTTACTGTATTTTGCTGTGAAGATTTTGAATGTGAAATCTTCCTTTGGTTCATGCAGAAGACATAGAAACAGTCTGTTGCTTCTCCCAATTGCTCTATAGTTCTTGTATTCATGAGTAAAGGGATAAAAGAGATTACCTTTTAAAGGTGCACTTGTAAATTACAAGTCTTGTTTTGCACATTTTCGTACTGTAAATGTCGTAACTTTGTCTCACATTGTGACAGASCTTGTATCCAAAGAGGGAGCTTGTCTTTGGCAGAAGAGGTGACAACATATGTTTGTTTCTTAGATGTTCCTTTTTCTTCACAAGATTTAGGCCGCATACAAAATGTTACGATGATTCTGTCTGTAAGACTGGCAAGCATGAGATAGTTTAGGAAAACAGGATTATGCAAGAGGGTATGCAATCACCTTGCAAGGTATTTAGAGTAGTKCTGTGTGGTAGAGCAGTGTGGTGTTAGTCCATACAACAATGCAATTCAGTATGGGCACAGGGGTTTTGAAGAGGAGGAGAGTTACTCTGGGTTAAAGTTGTTAAATAATGATTTTGCACTCCTCTGATTTTTATTTTCCTGTGCAAGATTCTAATTACCTTTTGGTTGATTCTTTCTGATGTTTAACATTGATACTAGCCGTATTAGGCTTCAAGCAACAAGCTGTTCTTGATGGCCTGCCTTTACCATAGCTGAACTTGGCCATGCATCATCTTGCTTAAAATTTTGTCATTGTGCAGTGTCAGACTTACTTGCTTTTCTGTCTGTCTGATTCAGGAAAGAGGGTAACAGTCAGGAGATAAACCTGTGACTTGTAGTGAACATAATTTTTGTGATAAGAAAATCAGTAGTAATTTTCAGATGTTTGCTTCTCTGACAGCTGAAACATACAGTGCTGATTATCTTCTCAACACATTGAGATAGTTGAGGTGTCATAGTCGACTGCTAGGTGCAGAAATAATGAAACATGTGTAAAAGTCACTTATTCTCTACTTTTGTATGGTTGCTTGTAAAATGCACCACAGTGYGCAATTTGCAGATGTATATTTATTGTGTTTAAAAGTGAACTGAGAACTACCAGGCCATATCTCATTAGCTAATGTGTTTGTTGTGTGTCTGTAACTAGGGTGTGTCAAGTATTGTTACCTATGGGTTTTTTTTCAATTCCTTTCTCTAGAGTCCATAAGTGTATTGAATGATGCACTGAGTCAGATAGAGTCTCAAGGGAGTGTTTCTATGAATTCAACAAGCTCTGGATCAGTGGTGTCTTCGTCTGTTGACACGGTAAGTATGTCTGTCTACCAGATGGACTAAAAAGCTGAAGCAGAGAGACTTGTGTTGCTGACCAGCTTGTATTCTGGCTTGCTGCCTGCAAAAAGAAAAGTAGGGTTTAAATTGTGAGATGAGAAATGAGAATTAAAAATCTCCAGACTTCAGTCTCTATTTTTTSTACTGATGATTGGAAAACTTATGGCTGAATAGACTGGATAATGCAGAATCTAAATCCTTGTACGTTTTGTTAAGTCTCTTTAATTAGGGTGTTGTTTAGAAAAGGGGCATGGCTTGAGTGTTGTTGCAGTGTAATTTTGGTCTGGCTTCTTTTCTATAGCTAATTTTTCCTTGTTGCAGTCTTATTATGGTGTTATTTATTTCATTCGTGGTTCATTTTAGAAAAAATCCTATGCACTGCTGGGAGTGCAGCTGTATGAAGTTATTCCATTTATTCTTGAAATAGATTGCTTGGAGCAAGGTATAATACCTTGCATTTGGATTATTTCTATTGCGATGAATAAATTAATATTTTATGGTATATTTATTACTCATACTTTACGTGTGACTGTAAAGAGAATGCTCAAACATCAAGTTTGTTTGATAGAAGAATTATAGAAAGAATGCAAGTTCAGTATTAACTATTTTTAACTTTTATTTWATACCAACTTCTAATTTCCAGGCAGGCATTGTTGGCCGTCAGTTGGCTACCAATGTGTATAAATATACTCACTTGGAGCCCATTCTATATGCTCTTGGTGTGGGAATGTCAACTAAGGATCCAGACCACCTAAAATTTCTCTTTGAAGGAAGTGAAGAGTTCTGCTGTTTACCAAGCTTTGGAGTAATTCCTGCACAGACTTCCATGTTTGATGGCATTCCTTCTCTTCCAGGACTAAATATTGATCTTGCAAAGGTATGAAAGGGTTAAGTAACAGTTTTGCTTGTGTGTCATATAACTGAATTCAGTTAGTATTTTTGTAATATTTTAAAGTTCCTTTTGTTCCAAAAAGAAAAATAGAGTATTTTATCTTCTTACATCCTGGGAAATTACTCATTTACTTCACTTGTCTTTGCATGGTGATACATATGATCACTTTGATACTCAATTTTAATTTGTGTTCACAACACTTTTTTTTAACCACAAAAGTTTAAAACTTTATTTAAAATTATTTTTGGGACAAAGATAGAAAAACAAAAAAAACAAAAAAAACAAAACAAAAAAAAAAACTTGGGAATTTTTCTAATTTGTTTGCTCTGAGCACTTTCTAAAATAGCTGTGTATTGACTAGTGGGAGAAGGCAATTTATTTATTGTTGTTACAGCACTGTCTTTTTTTACATAGATGCTGCATGGTGAGCAATATCTGGAGCTTTATAAACCACTACCAACCTCAGGTCAGTCCTTCTGTGTTGCTGATTTGTTTTTCACTGTGACATATTGTATTGGCATATTGTAAATGGAAATAGGGAAGCATTGTTTTGAACTGTATTACTACATGTTTTTTTTTGTCAAGTAGTGAGAGAGACGAGGCAACCTGTTGTGTTCTTGAAGGGATTCTGAAACTGTGTTTTTGAGATCAGGTATTGCTTTTCTWTAGTAGACTTAGTGGAGTATGCTTAATCTTCGATATAATAAACAAATACACAGCATACCTATATATTATTCATATAATTTGATACTAATTACCAGAACTTTAAAATGTTTTAGTAAGGTTGTATCATAAAACTTATGGAATGTTTACCTAAGAATCCTTCAACATTGATTGTGTCTCTGTGCCTATAAAAGGATAAGATTTAAATTATGTATGTAAAGAACAACTGCACATCATAATGAGGAAGCAAAAAAGCAATTACTTTTCTTCCTGTCAAAATTTTTCAAGGTATTCGTTAATTCAGTAGCAAATTCTTTTCAGAGATGGCTGAGTTTTCCTAGATTAAAGCACCTCAGAGTTACTTGTTAGACTCATGCAGGGTATGCATGTGTCTGGATTTCTTTGTTAGTAGTTTTTAAAAATGAAGTTTTCCAGAGTGTAACTGAAAAAAAAGAAGTAAGCCATAAATGGCAGATTTTTTTTTGTTGAAACAAAAAAGATATATTTGAAGTTGTATTAACTTCAAGAAAGTCTAATAATTAGTAATGGATTGCCAGAACTTCATAAAGCTTTTTGTTTTTTCATTCTGTGGGCTGATTTATAAACATGTCTCTAGAGCAATAACCTCTCTAGCGACGAGCAGGGATCCCCATGCCCATGCGCTGAGCTGAGCTTCTGTGGAACTGTGGTTGTCTCAACCCTCTTGAAATCTGTGGGCAGCCCTTAAATGATTGGAACTATCTTTGAAGTTAGTAATATGTTGAGTCTGAAAAGTGGTGTGTGTTTAGCTCTGAATGTGTAAACTTTAGAAAACTTCTATTTAAAAAAACCCTCAAAACATATAAAAAAGCCCCCAAACAAAACAACACTCAGAGGTCCAAACCAAGATTTGCAAAGATTCCCAGACACTGTTGTTACAGATGTGACGATTCTGATTACTATTACTTTACAAGGATTATGATGATGTCCATAATAACAACTACAGGAATAATAAAAATAATAATAACAGTAACAATAATGATAGTAGTAKGTAAAGAAGTTAGTAAGATAATTAGTAAGTAAGTGTAAAGAGTGAGCTGTGGGCTTCATCCCTGAAGCAAAAGCTTACAATGTGTCCATGTTCTTCTGTTCTTACAGGACAATTAACTTCAGTTTCAACTGTTGCTGATATTCTCGACAAAGGATCAGGAGCAGTCTTGCTAATAGATGGTAAAATGGTTTATGGTTTTTGAAGGGGGTGCAGTAAAATTTATTAGGTTCCATTTTTTAACTAGCTGTACCAATAACTGCCAGCCCTTACATGGAAAAKACTTTTAGCTTGTTAAATGTCAGTGAGATGTGGCTGTATAATTGTTCTTGGGCAGTTAACATACTGAAATAAGAGTACTTCCTGTGTAGGTAGAACAATGCACCATACAAACTGATCAAAGTGTAATTGTTCTTGGGTACTTTACATGCTGAAATAAGAACACTTTCTTCCTGTATGGGTAGACATATGTAGGTAGAAATAATGCAGTATGCAAACTGATCACAGTTCTTTAATAATGGTAATACTTCTTCCTGCCTGATAGCAGCCAGTTTGTGTTCTGCCACTCCACARTAAGGGGTGTGTGTCTGCATGTTTGCATGTGCTTTGTGGGTGGCTCTGCAAAGGTTTATCATATGTGTATGTTGTGTAGACTTATCTGCAAAGTACCAATCTTCAAGAGCATGTCCTGCATTCCTTTTTGATGTCTATGTTATTTTATTCTAAACAAAACCCATTTCCTTCCTCTTCTGTCTGACTTAGAAGATTGGAATGTTTTCAGAAGTGGTTAACCTGCAGTTTTCAGAATCTTGCTATCATTAGATGTGATTATACCAAGGTCCTTTGGGAAATCAGACAGCAAGGGTACATTATTAGGCAGTGAATCTGTAAACATGGTTGACTTTTTATTCCTTCAGTGGTCAGATAAATTTATAAAAGGTTTTTACTGACYGTTCCTCCTAGCTGTGTTTTACTGTCATACTGGGCTAATATAAAGCCTGTCCCTTCCTGCAATAKGCCATAGTTCTTTTTGTGAGCAGAGTCTCAGTGGTTTTTAAATTTCTTCAGGAGCTGGAAATGAACATTATTAACTAACAAGACTGTGAATTCTGGTGTTGGGTGTAATGGCATGAGACAGATCTGAGTTGAAAATAGAATACTGAATCTCAGTTCAGTGTAAGAAGTCTGACTTGTTCAAATAAGGGAACAGGTGACCTTAAACTCTGGAACTCTTTTCATACATGGTACTATTACACTTTTTGTGCGAGTTCATAATCTTTACACACTGGGTATTTTCAATAGCTTCTAATACATCATATTTTATGGTACAATTCTATATTTAAATAAATTGTTAATACAGGTTGAGATGCTGAAATAAATTTGATTTCAGCACTGTGTTGTCAAATATTTTTAGCACCTTGAATGTCATCACCATTTTGATAGCTAATTTTTTAATTTTAATACTTCCATATACATTAAGTTTGTGATATTTGAAACACATCATTAGTCTTCCCTAGTTAGATAGTGACTTGCAATAAGTCACTATAAGTGACTATAGTCCCTTCAGTTTTTYATTGAGCTTTGTTACATTTACAGCTGAGTTTGTCTCTTTTAACAACACATGCTAGCTGTATGAAAAATGAGATTGAAGATAATACATGACCTTTTTCTTTTTTTGTCTTTCAGTGAATACCTATTGTGGAAAGGAGCTGGTGTGTTATAATCAGTTCTCTTTATTTTTTGTYGGAGCTGGAGGTTTTGGTGGAAAACGAACATCAGAAAAGGCAAAGGTAAATCTACACATAACCATACTTGAAAAACCAAAGCACATGAAGGCTTCTGTCAGCACTGCGAGAGAAATATTTGTTCAGTGAACTAGGAAATATGAACTAGCATTTAAGCAGTGTGGCTGTKCAAACTCAGACAGAATTTAAATACTTCTGTTCACTGCAGAGCCTGAGTGACAAGATAGTGTTCAGGACTTGGGAAACCTGTWATTTTGTTTTGAGAGTTAGAGAGAAAAGTGAATTGCTAAACAATAAACAGATAAGATATTCCTAGATTCTAAAATTTGCAGTAGTAGGTATGGAATATCCTAATGGAAAGCAGTGTTAGGGTTGAGCTTGCAGTTTCTGGAAAAAATCTCTAGGTGTAGCTCTTTCGATATCTATGTGYTTGCAGGGAAGAGGCTTGGAAAAAAAAGAAAAGAGAAGTAGTGCTATGGTTTGGAGCTGAACTTTTCGGAGAGCTAGCAAGTAGCAAGCGATGTCACATGAACACAAAATGTCCATGTCAAAAAGCTTGAAGTAGCTATTCAGGTACCTGGCATTGTCCCCTTCAATACTGTGTTTGAGGGCAATGTCASTTGTGACTGCACATTGTTAACTGTGCATCAGAGCCCTGAAGTTCTACAGTAATAATCAGTTGAATAGAGGATATGTTAAGTTCAGTATTTTTGAACATTTATAATGAAATACGTAGGTTTCATACATCTGAAATACTGTAGATGATGTTCTTTGGGATTTTTGCATATAAGTGTACAAGTTTTTAACTTAAATTGGTGTCAATTATATAGAAGTTCTACCATATGTAACTTTACAAATCACATCATGAAATGCCTGCTTCTTCAAAGAGCCTCTATATAGTATAAAAAAAATCACAGAAAGTTACTGCAGATGGTGTATAGAGGTCTTTGAAGGAACCCTTGATTCCTTTGCAGTCAGATTTTATAAGCAGGGCATGTAAAAAAAATCCCTGTGCTTCTAAGGAAAGGTGGCTAACCTATAGTGATGACACCAATGAGTCCAGTGTAGTGGCTTGGTACTTTGTTAGTTAAATATTGCGCTTTGGACAACTGCAATTTCTTCACTCTATTTAGTGAAGTATGAGAATATTATGTGAATTATTTTACATTTTAAAATACGAAGAATACCTGTTTCAGGCAGCTCCTTCCTCTGRTAGAAAAAATCCCAAAATGTAGTCTCTTTAAGACAACACAATGATACAGCAATTTCAGSAGATTTGCATGCAAGAAGCCAGTTTCAAATGGTGAATTTTCCTGCTTTCTCCTTGCAAACCTTTCCAATTAAAGAGCTTCATGCCCCTTTATGCAAAGAGAAATTCCAAGCTGATGACACATATGTTATACTCTGTCTTTGACACTTTACACTTTTATAGTATTTGAAAATTGTATTGCAAGTTAAGAGGAATAAATTTCCGGGTTGAGGGATATGATGAGCAGCATGTTGTGTAAGCCATATGTCTGTTCATGAGTTGAGGATTTCTTGACCTGCTTGACCTTGTAAAGGGATTTCACTGATTATTCATATTGACTAATTTTAATGGCTCAGTGGGTATAACTGGGTTTCTTTAAACAAGCTGGAAATAGACTGGCAAACCATGCTTGTTTTGAAAGCGTGTTTAGGTAATGTTATCAARCTGATTGTGTAGGTCCACTGTGATTCTCTGAAGACAAAAGAGGAGTGCTGTTATCAAGTCTTCTACCCAAGAAACGGTCTTGTTCTGCTGCTAATAAACAGGGAAGAGCCTTTGCTTTGATTAGGCATGAAACTACAAAGCACTTAATTTCTTTTGATTTCTCTTTTCTTTGGTAAAGACCTTACACAAATTAAGATAAGTAAAATTACTACAGGTGCGAATCAGTTTGCTTCCTTTCATTTAGAGCTTATGCCAGTTTCTTCCTGGGCTTTTTTGTTTGTTTTGAAAACACAGGGATAGAGGACAAAAGAAGATTTCATTTACTTTAATAGCTTGAATTGGTTATGGTGTTCTTTATATTTATCATGATCTGGGATGTTCTCTGTCAGTCTGTTGGTAAAATTTATATCTTTGGAACTGAACTATGAAGCCAAGAAACTTGCACAAGAAACAGGAGGTTTTTTTTCAGTAATGTGGGGCTTAATATACATCATGTAATTGCAAAAAAAAAGGACATGACACAAAAAGACGCCGGAAGCTCTTAAAGGTGAAAAGTGGTGTAATATAGTCCATGGGACTATGAGATTGTAAATAATTTTGTTCTTCATCATGTCTGTAAAAGTATTATTTTAAAAACTTCATTTTTGTTTCTGTGTTCCAAGACATTAATATTCTCTGAGAAAGCTTTTTTTTTTTTCTGAGTGAATAGTTCTTGCTTGAATTTTTTTTTGGTAACTTGGAAGAAATGTTATCAAACTCATCAGATATATCATGTAACTGAAGGCAGGATCTGATGCCTCAGGATCACTATCTKTGTAAGGCTAAGCTTGATAAGAGACCTCTGGACTGTGTATCTTTTCCATAAATGTCAAAAACAACAAACTGGAGTAACCAACAAATTGGTAAATATTGTTTCTTTTTATACGTATATTTCTTGCATTAGATACGGATAAAAAAATTTGCTATGAAATACTAATAATGCTGTTGCTTGTTACTTTTGCTTTAGTTAACAGCAAATCCACCCAAGAGACCCCCTGATGCTGTAATTTCTGATGTCACAACAGCTGATCAGGTAAAGCTTTATATGCTCTACGTGTGGAAATTTTTGCGGTTTGGAGAAAGTAGTGTTAAATGATGTTAACCAGTAGTTCCGGTTTTCTCATATACCTGAGTTATTTATTCCTGTTTATTTATGTTTATGTGTGTGTATGTTTGTATAAAGCTAAAATTTCTTTTAACTTATGACAGTTTGTTCAATGTTCTGTGTAAAGAACATTTCTTGAGACTGATAAAATTTTATAATAGTTTATTACAAATTTTGCATAGAAGGAGGAGCTGAATGTTTGTATTCTGTTGTACCTTTGAAAAAAAGGTTCAGGTTTCCTGAAATTTGCATTACATGGTGCAAGCAAACGCACTGACCAAAAATAAAAAAGTAAGTGCTTGTGGTTCGCAGTTTTGAAAAAGTTAAATTTGCGTAGTAGGAGGAGTCAAGGGAAACCTGAAATACTGACAGACAACTGTCCAGGTATCTTTCTATCTGTCACATTCTTGGTGTTTCACCAGTATCTGCTTTCCCCAGGCGGAAGCTTGTGCAAAGAAATATAACCTACTCTTGAGATAAACATGTGCAGGTGTCAGACAAATGCCAAAGGAAAGTCTGGCACTACCAATATTAGGACACTGAATGGTGTTTTCAAAAGCAGCTTAGTCATGGCAGGAAGCTGTAGCTTTTGAASAAAGAATTAAAATGTTGAGCATTAGCTGAACTGTAGTAACTGTGATGTGTGCTTAGCCTCTCTCTGATTATATATGGAGCAATTAAGTCTCATCCAGTGGATTCCTGTGGTTGAAGTCCAAGTTAGTCCTACACATTCAACCAGGAAAGGGTGTCAAGATCATAATTTCTGTTTCTGTCACTGATGTACTTGCTGCATCCTAAAATTCGCAGCGTCAATCTAGAAGATCCAGGTGTCTAATTCTTCTCAATGGGATTAATCAAAAATTGGCAAGGTGAGCAAGGAGCAGGGAATGGTGAGGGAAAACTTAGTTCCTGGGAAGTGGCTAAATATAGTAGAATATGCTCTCCAGCAGCTTACTCTTTATTATATAAGATGCAGTGTCTCTAAAGGTCCAGTATTTAAAAGTATCTATTTTGAATGTTGGAAAGTTTCTCTACTGCATGATTATATTGGAATTGATTCCAGACCCATAATTTTACATATGGTGTTTATGATTGCCGTTTTCATATGGTAATTTTAGTTTCTAAGCCTTATGTCCAGAATTGTTATTGTGCATAAAATGCTCAAAGTTCATGAGATAAAAAATAATAATGGCCCTATAATGCAGAAGGTGGAAAACGTTGGTACTGCAAAATTGATTSTTGGAAATAAAAAGTACAGAGAGAGCTGCTTCACTTGTTCTAAGATCTCCTGTGACAGGTAGATATATAAAGAGAATTATTCTCTGTTAGAAGTTAGAGGAGCCACAGCCAGTGGACTTCTATAATGACATGGGGGCTTGTGTGCCAAATTATTCAGTAGCATCTGTGTTTCAGTGATGATGACAGGAGGGGTGTACAGGATGGGGAATGTGCAGGACTTGGGAACTTAATGGACAGCTACAGACTTTCATGTSAAGGGTGGCTTGGGAAAAAGTTCTACATGTACCAAGATTTTACATTTACCGAGACTTTACATTTACCGAGATTTTACATTTATATCTCTGTGGAATGACACATAGCTGCCCAAAATCTTTAAAAAATGGAAGCTGGCACACATATTGCTTCAAAGTTTCTGGATTTCGTASTGTTTAAATGAAAAGTGTGTTGGCAGAAATGACTGTTGCCATTCAGCTACTGAATTGGTACAGAGTGTAAGAGGACTGGAAGAGTCAGTTTGCAGATGGCATTTGATTTAACTTAAACTGTACTAAAATCCAGTGATAGTTGTGACAGTCAGTTTTTGTGTTACCGTAATTATGTGGCTAAACTACTCTTCATATCTKGCACTTCCCCCCCTTACATATTATGATCATGTAATAAACTGATAATTTGAGTCTGATAAATAGACTTCCACGCATATTTTAGAAATATTCACACACCTGTMTTTCACTGAAGATAATGACTGTGGTTACCTTGAAAGTTCTTTTAGTTCTGACTCTGCAGTCCTCCTCTTTTTCCAAGAGGAGGAATGTTTCAGACCAAATGAAGCGCTGCTCAGTGAAGAGGATACTGGGAATGGAGGTCCAAATAACTGTTTCTGCCCATTGTGTATTCAGCAGAAGAGGGCATACAGCCACCTAAAGTTCCTTGAAAAATCTTTGTGCTATGTGACCACTGACAGAACAAAGTAATCCTTTTGGTTAGTGGTATCAAAGACTAATAGCAGGAGGTATAATGTATGTTTATCCTTTTCAGTTCTGTACCCATTTCTGAGAAGTTCTTTAAATTCCAGCCAGTGCTTATTTGAGTTGCAGAACCATGATGTAAGCTGCTTAAAGGTGAAAGTGCCTAAGAAAAATGTAGACGTATCTGATCTTCTAAAAGCCTTTAAGGATTAAAATTGCATCTTGCTGAAGAAGGACATAAAATATTTCTTCTGTATTCATTAATTCTTCTGCAGAGAACTAGATGACAAATTTTCCATCTTGCCCTATAGAAATGTGCATATATGGTGGTATTTTTCTAGCTTGTTCTCTGTGCAACCTGAGCTTTGCTTTTCTAGACACAGTGCCATAAATCTTTTGAATAAAATAGACCTTCTGACAGAAGATCAAGACGTCTAGAGGGTGTTTGACTATTAGCCATTAGCAAGGAATGAATCATTCGATTTCAACCCTATAGGGAAGGTTTAATRTAGTTACAGAGCTTTTGTCCTGACGGTTTTCAAACTGGGGACTTAAATTAATCAATCAAACGGGTTTTGCTGAATGGTTACTAATGCAGCGAAAAATAACAGGCAGGGAATGACCTGTATCTCTGGAGAGTTTTGTCTACGTATGGCTTTCAGTTTATTCCTAAGTGTGTTGATTTCTTAGGAACTCATTTTCTGATGGTACAAGGTAAGCTACAGTGTTATTTAAAGTGGATTATACCTTAAGTAATGCAAATAACTTTTGAGGAAAGAAAAAAGATAAGATGTCTTGAATGTGGACTTTCTGTGGTTTGTTGGAGAGTTTTTTTGTTTGTTCATGGAAAAACTCAGCATTCTGATATTCTACAAGTTTCCTTCCAAAAAACTGTTCTGTATCTTTAAATATCAGAGATAATTCAGAATACACAGTGTCGTGATAATGAATAAGCAGCATAACAGTAGCACGTAGAATGAAAATTTTCACAAAGTTGTTTCAGTTTCTTTGTTTTCTCCCACCTTTTTCTGAAAGCTACCTGTTTTCTTTGCTATCTGGCAAAACTAAACCTGTAGTACATGGAGTTTGCAGGACTTCCAAGTTTTTGTTTATGCCAGGACATCTCAAGAGAATGTCTAATAATTTTACAGAATAATTGCAGTAGGAATAATTTTACAAAATATTTACAGTAGAAAATTTTTCTTTGCTTGCAACAGTATAATGTATTTCACTAAAGCATTCTCCCACATTGTATTCTGACTCTGTGTCCTTGTTACTTATATCTCAAGGGAGAAAAAGACATGACAAAAAGTAAAAAGGACCATTTTGACAGGTTTTGAAAAATGTCTCAACCTGTAATGTTTTTGAACCAGCATGTGTAAATGCAGCATCATGWGAGCTATCACGTGGATTTCTGCCACAGCTACTTTTTCATGCAACTGGGGTATCTCATGCACACAGTACTTCTGCTCTGAGGCTTCCAGGGTCAGGCAGTTTGGCCATTCTTGCTTCCAAGAATTTTTAAATTGTTCTTTAGAGCTGATGAAACTGAGCCYGGTAGTGGGCTGTTGAAGGAGCTTATTTACATCCTGTAATTTTTAAGCTGCTTTAATTTGGAAAACTGTGATACTGTTTTAAGTGTTACAGACATCTAAAAAGACAAAAATTCCAAGTAAGGGCTGTGGGTTTTGTAGTCTTAATCTGCTTTTTGTGCAATGTTTAATGATAGTTTTCAGTGATGCAAGCATGAATGGTGTGTTTGTTTCTCTCTTCTTCAAGAGCTCCTTCCACATACAGGGAGAAGGCTGTAGGCATGAGCTAAGACAGTGTAGGAAGTCAGTTTTCCTATGTTGCAAGAAGTTATGTTGTGAGAAGGAGCAATGAGAGGAGAATGATCTCATGGTTAGAGACTGTTGGAATTGCAGTTTCTTGACAGTGGATTTCGTTTCTGCTGCTGGCAATTGCAATCCTTTCTCCTTTTAATTTCTAATCTATCAAGCAAGGATGTTTACAAATGTTTGAGGCATTGTAATTGTACAGAGAATGTTTAAAGGAGTGGCATAAAGCATCGGATGGTGATTTTTCTGGATGTGATACAGTCAGCAGCAAMAAAACAGACACAGATACACAGTATRTATATTAGTGGAATATAATGATTCTTTAGTCATTTAGAGATTTTGAGAGAGATTCAGTAAATCATACCTAGACTAATCTAAAAAAAGTATATAAAGCCTTCAGTTCCATGTATAAATCTAGCATTTATTGACAGGATGTGAAGAAGTTGCTGGYTTTTAGTGATTTGGGGTGGKTTTTTTTTCACACATTTATTTTTTTGTTTTTTTTGAAAGAGGACAAAATAATTGGCCCCTGTCCTGTTTGAAGTAGTTTTATCAGCATCCTGTGACTAAGACTGCAGGAGTTGCTTTCCCTTCCTGAGTCATTCTCAGTCCTGCAGCCCTGCTCACACTGCAGCTACCTGAGTTTAGTTTTTCACTGTGTCAAATTCAGTTAAAATTACAGTTTTTAATGCTGGAAACAATTGTGAAGACAATTATGCAGAAATCTAGTTTGTTTTAAGAGGGTGGACTTTACAATAAAACCTACTAAAGAGAATTCTTGGAACGAAAGAGGGGYGTGGGAAGCACTTAATGAGTGCTTAATGAATTATTAAGGAAAAATCTACTGTGAAATGTTTTCTGCCTGTTGYAGCAGGTCCATTATTAAGAGGCTTTGCATTACGTTTGAGGATGGCGTGATAAGACACTTACAAGGTTCTGTGTAGTTGAAGTGTGAATACTTACCTGTGGAAAGCCATCTTTTATTCTATGCTCTTCATACGTTTTTCATCCTACGCRAATTTAAATATTTGTGTTTTTAGAGATCATAGGGAATGATGAGGGAAGAAACAGAAAAACCCAAATGATCAGTAGTTGGCTCCAAGCCTGGTGTCAGTGGCAGTTTTGGCTTTTTTGATCGTGGGTCACTTTGTACAGTAGCAGGCCTGCTTTCAACAGATGGGGYACACCTGTCTCAAAGGGGTGAAAGATCCTTTGCACAGAAGTTAACAGGGCTCATTAAACAAGTATGTTTAGAACTGTCAGTGTGTAGAGATGGTACTTTAAGAACTATGGTATAGTGTTTGGAACAGCAATTACTTCGAAAGTTTGCTACGTGTTATGATACTAATGTCAAGGTTTATATAACCTTCAGTCATTTGTGTTTATTCCTRTTAGGAAGAGGAGACTATAATTTTTTTAATCATGGCAATTTTGGCAAACARTTGAGGGCTTGGATTATGGTAGAATTTTGTGTTTTAAGGGATAAAAGAAGAAAAGGTACTAGTCTGGTAGTTAGTTTGTTTAAACAGGATCGTCTTCATTTACCAGCTTTGTTTCCATCTGTTATCTCTGCCTGTCTTAGTAGAGGCTATAAAAATTGTTATTCCATTTGAAGTTCCCGAAAATAAAGTGATTTGTCCTTTTTTAATTAAGAGAGGCATTGTTAAGGGGAAGGCTTCTTGTATATTTGCGATGCCACTGAAAAATGAGTCATGTTTTATGAAGTCTTTGTCAAAGTATTTAGGTTGATACTAAATTTGAAAAATATTTGATATGGCTAAACAGCAAATGCATAAATAATGCAGGGTGGGGAAGTTTATGTACTGTGAATTACTTAAATACTGTGGTAAGTTTGAACCCTTGAAGCATCAACACTGCCAGTTTAACTGCAAATTTGCACTGTTCTTAATGTGAATGAGAGCTCGTTGGCACATGCAAGTGAGATTGTGGCTGTTTTTTCTTCACAAGATGTCTTGACTACTTTTACTCTTAAATAAGCTGTTGAAATGCACATACATGCATGCCCATGTACATACATGTATTCATATATATACACATATACTTGRTAATATAATCTCTTGAGTAGAGGTGTTTTTCTAGGCATCTAGAAGGGAAAATMCATGGATATTTGGTTTTGTTTTTCATTAGCTTTACCACTGACCTTTATTACAGTCTGCAGGAAGACTGAAAAATTGGCATGGACAGGTTTGATAYGGCCTTTTCTTTTGTGGTCGGGCAAAACTCCTAAATGGTTAGGAAATGAGACTTGACAGTTTRTATTATTAATTGGAGAACAATTTAACCATATTATGACTGATTTCAGTCTAATGCTCCACATCAATAGATTCTTGTAMTTCTGCAAGAATGCATGTTTGGTTCATTGGTTGGGTTTTTTCRTTATTTTTTTCCCCCTGATTCACTTGTGAAATGTCCTTATTGAAGGAATATAGACAGTAGAGCCAACAAGGCATTAAAACAGTCTGTTTTCATGTTGACTGTTGTTTATGTAATGAAGATTTATCAAAGATTGTTGTAAATTAAATTTGTTGGCAGATCTGATTTGGCTGCACTGAATCAAAAGAAAACTATAGTAACTGTTTTATTCACTTCAGCCTGTGTGTTTTCTAGCTGTTTCCAGTGCCACTGTAGTTATTGAAAATAAGAAAAGACAAGTATCATTTCCAAGATTTATATTTCAGCCTTTTAGTTAAATACATGGGCCATGYTTAATTCTCTGACCCCAGTTGTTTTCTAACTGCTACACTTGTTAGCAAACCACAACTATTTTTTACTACAGTAATTTTGAAAAGCATTTGGTACAAGTATTGTCTCCCAAGTAGTGGTCATTATCACTCTAAATAAACAGCTAGTTCTTAGTACAGCTTTAGCAATAGCTGCATAGCTAGATTTAAGTTGGGTTTTGGGCTTGACACAGAAATTTGTCTTTTTTTATTGATACATAAATTGAGGTGTCCAGTACTGCAACTAAATGTTATTTAGCTAGAATTAATATTTATTGCAACAGCTCTTTTGTGGAAACAGCTTCCTGACAGCTTTTGTAAAAATTCAGATTAATTGAAGAATGGAAGTAAGACCCTCAAATTTTAATTTCGCTTACAAGTTATTTAATTATTTGTTAATTTAATATGTGGCATTTTTTTATAGTTCTTGAGTGGCAATTTGCTGTTAGATTTTAGACTCTTGAAAGAATGAAGTAATGAAGTGGGATAACCTACTTTGTTAAGAATTCTCTTGAAGAATTMTCTTTATATTGTCAGTTTTAAATTTACTTATTTGAAAAGAAACGATGGGTTTGTCCCTCACTAAAAATCTCTTTCATAGTGTTAACTTTGATATAYTCAGCAAACTATTTGTCCTCCCTTTGGTCTTTTCAGAACGTCAAACACAGACCCAGCTGAATGTCAGTCTTACTAGTATGAAGTTTCCAGTCTTCACTATTTTCCTAAGAAATGATAGGATTAATTAGAAGATAATTGAAAAAAAAAAAAACCCAACAAAAAACTAGTAAGAAATACACATTCTGGGCAAAAAAGAATTACAGTTAGAAATTTCAGATCCACTGATGTCATCCTACGATTTTTTTTTAAAAAAAGGGAAAGTGTTTCTAAAACAACAAACTAATATGTAAGTAGCCACAGAGAAGTATTAGCTTACTGCTTGCCTTTCTAAGACTCGCACACTTACGCTGTGGTGCAGTTTAGGATTTTCTTGCTCTTTTTAGTGCGTGGTTCTGACTCTCAAAGAAAGCAGTAACATTCCACCTTGACTGAGGCTCAAGACACATGCTGGTATTGGTGAAAGTTGCTATGAGAAATAAGAGAGATGTAGAGCCTTGTATTAAAGCTGTAGATAGGTGAAGAAATGATCCAAATATTTGTGGGTTAAAACATAAAAAAATGGGTTGTGGTTTRAAATGATAATAAGGGTTCAGAACCTGTTTTGTTCCACTGTCTGCTTCAGACTTGAGAGAATAAACAGCATTAGACATGTGTTGGAAAATTCTTCCTTTTTTTAATCTATTTTTTATCCTTCCCTTTGAGAAATCTGAGCTTTGTCCAAACAGAATTAAGTACAGTTTACCCCTATTTGAATAAATGAATTCAATTTTTGGTAGTCCTAGTTAAAAATGCTGGGAAAAGATATTTACTGATAAAGAGTTCTAAAGGTCAATAATGTGCTTGACTAAAATATAATTTGTTTTCAGTTTAAAAGCTTTTTTCAATTAAGTCCATGTTCCATTTGTAATATGTCATCATATTAAATTATGGACTAAATTATTGGAATCTTCATTAGTTAATGTGGTATACTGATTTTCTCTGTGCTTCTGGGAAATTTATACTAGAAAGGATTCCATCATCCTTTAGTCACTGGGTTTCCCTGGAATCTGTTGACCAGGGAAAAAGGTTTTATTTCAGAAGCGTGCAAGATTGGCTTTTGATATCTCACTTMATATGGACTGCTGGCTGCTCTGCATGTACAGCAAATACAAGATTTGATAATGAAAWTGCTAAAGCTACATAGGGACTGAAACCTGAAGTACAGTAGCCATATATATCATTGTTTTTCAGGCTTATTCACATTCACAGTATATAAACATGTTAAATCTGTATTTCTCTATTTTTTTGCTAATGGAAGAGAATATTTAGCATGAAGCAAAAGTCTTCTAGAAAGCTTGGGAGTGTTATTTTGGGGTTTTGTTTGTTTAATTTTGATATTGGAATCAGGTACCCATGAATCTACTATCAGAGAAGTGTATCTCTGTTAGTCCATCATGGTACTTTTAAAAGGAAAAAAATTGAGGATATTTCTCAATATTGATGTCTGTAAAATGAATCTGTTGGAAGGACACTATTGTGTGTGTGTTATAAAAAAAAAGTCATATATATACTTTCGYTTTACATTGTGGATAAATTTGTCAAGGAAAACACTGTTTAAAATTAGACTTCAAGCTGAAGAACCCATGAACAAATTCTAGAAAATGTGTTAATTTACTGTTGCCAAATTTTAGTGAAGCTGGATCTGTCTTTCAGCTGAGTAGGTTATTTCTTCCTCCCATTAAGCTCTTACATTATTTTCTTACGGACTAAGACCACACATGGTTCTTAGCACATTTCCTTGGAGTTTTGGCAATTTGCTGCGCAGTAATAATTAATTTCTATTTTACCTGTTTTGTTGCAGAGCATATTATGTAAGAACTAATAAAATAGATTGTGATACATTTCTCAATCTGTCATGAATTTCTGGGTGACTCCTTGTTCTGACTCCTCTGTTTCTGCAGGCTGCCTTATATCGGCTGAGTGGGGATTGGAATCCTCTGCATCTGGATCCAAGTTTTGCTGCTCTTGGAGGTGAGATCCCTTCACCATTRTATTAATATTTGAATGAAGGATGATGTAAATGTAGTTTTAATCTATTTTTCAGTTTCTCTGTACATCTTTAACAACCTGGAAAAAACAGTGCTTGTYTTATAGTGTGACACAGACAGTTCTGCATGACTCTTCAGTTTGAAGCATTGCTTCTTGTAGCTAGAAATGGGGAGTGGTGCTTGGACTACTTACAATGGAAACATATCTTCTAACCTGTTTTCCTTTACATCTTGTTTATTGCCACTATACTGTTTTTACAATTGATGTTTCCCAAGTAGAAATAATTGACTATCAAAGCTTCAGAAGGAATCCCATCAATTGTTTGATATATAGTTCTTTCCATTTAAATAATTTTTGGATTATATGGGTCTTGGTGGAACTTYTTGTTCTTCAGTCTTCTCAATCCCAATAAATCTAGGAGGGCAGGAGAGAAGGAGCTTGTTAGCTCTTCTTTCCTATACCATTGCTTAACTGCATCTCTTGCTAGTGCATCAGCTTGTTCATTTTCATAATTCTACATGCCAAAGCACCAGATCAGAGGCTGCCCTAACTCATTTGTGTAGAGATGTACTTACTGAAAAAGGGTCTGCTTTCTTAAAATCCTGTTGTAAAGTTATTATTTGGAATCCGTTTCAGGCCTTGCAAGTAGTATAGTGKGATTACTTCAGGCAGACAGAAAATTTAATTTACTTTAGAAAATTTCCTGAATAGGTGAATATTATGAATATCATCATAAAAGTTACRTGAAATAACTAATCTGTAATAATTGATCATCAGTTCTTTGGTGAATTTCTTTTTAATATGCAAGTATCACTGTATGGTGTTCTTACTAAGATAAATAGAGCAGTGCTATGCTTCYTTGTTCAGATCACACTTAACATATTCTTGCAAATTATCTCCTTTCATAAATGCATACTAATTGTTTTGTTAACTCGGTTTTGTATAATTCTGTGTAAATTTGTGTTCACAAGTARTAATTGTCAAACACTAGACTCCCCGAAGAGATTTGCCCAGTTTGTTAAACCATTCTGTTTGTTCATGATGTAGGTGGTTTTGGATAAATAGTTCCTCTTGAAGATGYTGGAGGTGAAAAATACATGTGTTTGGAATAATAATGATGATAATACTTTAAAAATCTTACAAAAGAAGAGCAGTAGGCATCTTCTACCTGCTCATACAAAGAGCACTGGCATTTAGTGAAAATAAAATTAACCCTGTACATGAGTAGATGAGGTGTCTGTTTGTCTCCACATAAAGATGCTGGACTGGATGTTGGAATYATGACAGTTCCCTACCCATAGTAAATGCAAGTGCAATCAAGGAAGAAATGATTGTARAGGTATTCCACAAATATTTTTTTCTAGGCATGCAAATGCTGGTTTTCTTTGGGCATATTCACACACCCTTTGGTCATATAACAATCTCTGTGAATTTTCTCTTTTAACTGGCTCTCTCCAATGTGCGCTGGAAGCAAGAATCTAGCGTAATGCATTCAGGTCACTCCAGGATTTTTGCAAAGCCTTCCTGTGGGTATTGTTTCAGAAGATATATACTGCGTGAAGACTCCTGTTTATATTCTTGTGCCTTTATTCCTGTATCTTGTATTTCCAAATACTAGAAAGTGAAAGCACATTTACTTTGGTTTTGTTTTTGTCTAGATACAAAATAATTTTATGAGCTGGAATTTTTCTTTGAGTATGCATTCATTTTGTTGAAGAAAACACTGGCAAAAATAGGATTGGATATAGTTGGCTGTTTCCGAGTTCTGAATAGAGTGGTTGKTTTCTGGTTCTTGCATGGTGAATTGAACTGAGTTTTTAAAGAGCTAGATGTCACTATAACATTCTGAATGATAGATATTGAAARCTGATGATGTAATAATAGTGCAGTAATCTGTTTTAAAATTGCATGGTAACTTTGTGCTTTTAGAACAGTACCCATTGTAGATGAAAGAATGCTGTTAAAAGTGTGCATGCTCAAATATTATACAGGAAAGAAATGACAAAGTGATGAGGCTGGAATACTTGCAGTGAGAAAACAGACTTATATTTCTTTAAGCCTGTCCTTCTGTCATATCTTCTAACCTAATGTGTCTAAAATTCTCTTTCTCACATGTAATCCTGCTAAACTTGTCTTTCCTTTGTTCTCCTAATTCCCATTTTTCCCAATATTGAGTCTTTCATGTTTTAGCTTCATCTATCAATTAATTACTTGATCACTCCTTACCTCTTCCCTTTTTTCCCTTCCCTTTCCTCCCCCACTCCAGTCCCAGTGGGATGGAGAGAAGAGTTGGAGAGGAAAAAAGATAAAACTTGTGGGTTGAGATGAGACCACTTTAACAACTGAAACAAAGTAAATTATTATACTAAAATATTTATGCTGCTGCTATTAATACAAACAATAATGAAAAGGACAGAATAAAAGTGAGGAATAAAACCCAAGAGAAAAAAGTGTACTACACAACTGCTCCTCACCTGCTGACTGATGCCCAACCCATTCCCGAGCCATGATCAGTGGCTCCTGGCCAGCCTCCCCCAGTATATATCCTGAACATGAGGTTTTATGACACACAATGTCTTTTTGGCCAGGTCAAGTCAGCAGTCCCAGTTATGCTCCCACACAGCCTCTTGTGCACCTGCTTGATGGCMGATCATATGACTATGAAGAGTGTTTGGCTTAGRTTAGGCACTACTTAGCAACAGCCAAAACATCAGTGTTTTATCTACATTACTGTCTCATTWAATTCAAAACACAGCACTGTATAAGCTACAATGGAAGAAAATTCATTTTAGCCCAGCGACAGCTGCGACAGAGTCYTTGTGGCTTTTTTAATCTCTGTCTTGAAGGTGGTTTCTTTCTTCTACATACTCCATTTCCCTGCAGGCTAGACTTCTCCTGTCTCCTTGTTTTTTATTTGTTTGGTTTTGCTTTTGCATTTTCTCTCAGCTGTTGTTTCTTGGGAGAACATTTTGTGCTATGTAGATGCTAAGAGAAGTTGTTTAGGGCTCAAGACAAACAGACGCTGGCAGACAAGAGTAGCAGATGAGTTCTGGGCGAAGCAACTGGTTTCATTGCCAGGGCTGGACAGATATGTCTGGATTCCCTGGGCTGTTGCGAGTGTGATCAATTACTGTTTACCTGCCTTGTCAGGTCAGAACAAGCTGTTACAGGAATCAGAACGTACAACCAGCATCTTTATAACTTCACTGTTGCACTTCAGCAAATCTGAGGCCAGTTTTCAAAGGTTTATTTTGTCAGACTTTGATAGTACTGAAAAATGATGCAATGCTGATATAAAGCTTATTCTCTGTCAAGGTTGAACTCTTGTTTCAAAGCATAGGAGTGTGAGGAAACTTGACAGAAGAAAAGCACTGTAAATTTTTTTTTATATTTGCAAATAAAGACAATTTAATCCTGAAGTGTGCATTATATTAGAAAACTTTGTCTGACCGTGAATAAGAATTCAAAACAGGTGATATCAAATAATCTTGGTATTGCAACTTTTTAATGATTACAATACCTCTTACCCTTGATAGTCATACTTACCTGWAACTGCATGTTTGGTGTGCCTATGCATGTGTACTAGAACAGATTTACTCCTTAATTTTCATTTTGTTACCTCTACAGACAGAGACTAATTCTACATTTGAGTCTCACAGAGCATAGACAGTTTCAGAGTTCAAGTTTTCAGCAAGACTTTCTTTTGCCCAAAAGTAGAGGAAGCAATACGCAGTAACAGACACTTTTTCAGTGAGATAAATTAATTTGGAAGAAAAAGGATTAAGAACGTTATTGGGGGAAAATACTATGAGTAAACTATAGATGTTAATAGAAGCTGCATTTAAGGTCCTAATACTGAAACTGTTAAAAATGTTACTTCTTTAAATAGGATTTAAGAAGCCTATACTTCATGGACTATGCACCTTTGGGTTTGCTGCTAGGAACGTTTTGAAGCAGTTTGCAAATAATGATGTCAACAGATTCAAGGCAATCAAGGTCTGTGCTTCTTTGCAGTTAATTTTCTTACTTTTTTTTTGTATTAGTGCCAAAAGAAATCTTCAGTGTGGGACAAGTCTTTTACAATGTGTTAACTGCCAGAACTACTTTTACTTATGTCTGCATGCATTTTAATGCCTCTGTCTTGTATATTTTCTTAAATATTAGGCTTTCTACATTGGGAATTGACTTAATTTCCCTCTTTTTATCMTTTCAGTAGAGCCTATGTTTTAAGTTTTGCATGTATATATGGCAGACAAATCTTTTTGCAACCTCACCTTTTCTTTCCCCCTTCTTTGCTTTTAGGTTCGCTTCGCAAAACCAGTCTTTCCAGGGCAAACTTTGCAAACAGAAATGTGGAAGGAAGGAAATAGAATCCATTTTCAGACCAAGGTCAGAAAAATCTCATTGTGGGCTACAGAGAAATATGTATTGGTTAAAAGACTGGGGGTATGAGGGGAGCAAGAAAAGATGACTCACGAAGTACACCATTGGCGATGGCTTTGTAAAGAAATTAAATAAACAGAATAAAATAGTCTTACTTATTTTATGGTGTCACTATGGTTCTAATAGACGTACCATTTTAGTCGTAGGATTTAAAACTCTCATATTAAATGAGGACTCTTTTCATTGTATTGCATTGTTTATTTGTCCAATGGGGAAGAGCAGAAAGCAGTCATTCCCAGGTCATMATAGTGTGTACTTGTTTTCTGGAGTTACTCATGATTTTGTGTATGCATCTTTTCTTTTTTAAACTTTATGTATCTTAATGCTTGTCAGTGTATGCTGATAAATGTGCTACAGATTTAGCTTAGATTGAGTTAAACTTGAGCTGCAGTTGCAAAGAATAACTTCCTAAAAATGGAAATTTCATAGGAGTTGGACATAATAATGGCAATAAAACAGAGTTTATAAGTTGACACTTTTAAAATCTTTGATCTTGCGGTTAGCATGTTATGTGGGTATCCTGTAATCCTCACCTCCATATCACAGGCTGCTTAGTGGAAGCTGAGGGTAAAACTCCAGATAGAGGGCAAAAAGCAAGTGTTACAGAAGTGATGAACATCGTATGTCATTGTCACTTTCTTAACCTATGATTTAATACTGGTATTTGCCAATATTTGCTTTGTCTTACGCTGTCCAGTTTACTTTGCTTTGCTGGCCAAAGTTTTGCAGCCTCATMTCTATAAAAATGTAGCCAGCTGTCAATTACTGAGTAGGGCAGCAGGTGTAGTTGCAGCTGCAGTGAGGACTGGGCAGGCAAAAACAAACAAGGAGAGTCATCATATGAATAGAGGATTGCTCTTTCCACAGAAATACAATTTTCTGGCATATACATAGAAGGAGGTAAATTTTGTTTGCAGACCTGAGGAGCATTAGCAATTATAGAATTTCTGAACGATAGCAGTGTAGAGACCACTGTGTACAAACTCTCCATCTCTAATTAGTAGTAAACGAGGTAGTTTGGTGCCTCAAGAGAGCTGTGGACATTATTGTACCTATATTTAAAAGGTACTATCACACAGTCCTGACTGAATTTCTGGAATTCTTATATTTACTGACTGATATTTATGTATTTTTTGACAGTTTCTATACATCGTGTTAATTAATAGAGTTCATAATATGCTTCCAAGCCCTTTCAAATTTGTAAACAGGTTGAGTTGTTCTTTTGTGTTTAAAGGCTGAATTTGTAGTTATGTAAGGTTGAGTAATTGCTAATATGTAGAGTTTTGGTGAATTTTGCCAAGGATTTTTTTTTTTCTTCCACAACTTTGGAGAAACTGATTTTGGATAGAAATTACAAGGTTTAACAGGATTACAGAAGACCATCTTAAACAGTTATGAGTTGTGCAGAATTTTGTTTCTTACTGCATGTTGGATTTTTTCTGAATTAAAGCCATCTTTATCTTAATATAAACTCTGGTTAAATCAAACTAAAAGTGGACATAGAACTTTGATAGGGTGGTTTGAATGCATTTTTACCATTGTCTGAAGTGCAGTGGCAGCAGGTGACAAGCTGTTATGCATGATTTGAGTGATTGTTAATGTAGTGCAATAAAACTAGGCTGTGATACTTGATATTCCTCCAGCTTTGGCTGTTTATCATACTACTCTCTATATGCATTGTCAGTGAATCAATTTGCCATCTTCTGTTAGCTGCCATAAGTCAGTATGGTTTGTTACATCCCTCCGAGAGACAATGCCAAATTGAAACCCATTTTCTTCTCTGAATTTAACTCTTYCAAAAAATTAAACCTGGAGGGAATTCAGGTATTTTCCATCATTCTTTTTGTAATTTTTCTTGTTCTACAATGCTTAAAAATTGTTTCTAGTGCTAGTTGCAGTATAAGGCATGTGGAGGTAGTGAAACTGTCTAAAAGGCTCTTGACAACTGAGTATCTACCTCAAGAAAAAACGTKTTAGAACAATGTTGTTCTAAGAACTATTTATGAAGAAATATTGACAGCAACTTATAACACTGTGAAGTAAATAAGGTTTTTCAACTATTTTGTGGACAGAAAACCAGCAATACATTTTGGTACTATTTCTCCTGAGGCAAATAGTTGTTTTATTTGAAGAGCTGTTTGAAAAAAATAGTATTACAACTTGCCTCAAGACTACAACACATTTATGGGGTTTTTTTTCACTCTATAACTTTTGTTTTCTCTTTTCTTAATCTCTGGTTTTAAAATATCAGGAATACTCCTTAGAGTATTCCTTCTAYAGTGACTTTTTGCAAATACATCACATCTTTAATGTGTTTTCCCTCCCGTTACAGGTCAAGGAGACTGGAGAAGTTGCCATTGCAGGGGGCTATGTGGATATAGTACCAGCCTTGGATAAGTCTTCTGCTCAAGAGCTTTTGACGGTAGGGGGAAGCAATAGAAATGTTAACCTGCAGAGAAGCATATTTAGGCTTTATTTTTGTGAAAAGCACAGGAAAAATACTTAGGTTGCTTACTGATCTTATTTGCAGTATTCAGAGGAGTTATGAGTTCAGACAGCTGAATACACACGTTGTTTAAGATATAGATGTTAATTGATCTATTTGAGAGGAAAAATTCAGTTTTTTAAGACACACAGGATGGCTGATGTAGTTTGACATGCTTGATGCTAACTGAGCTCTCAGGATAGGCATTGTGCTGTATGTTACAAAACAAAGAGGGGCATATACCYGTGAGGGCCACATGTTTTAAGCACTTGCATAACTTAAGTTTGAAATTATTTCATACAATAGGGATCTGTATCTGTAGAAGAAGGATTTTGTTTTTATTTTGTAGATGTTGAAGATAAAACTCTGTGTAGGATGTAAAAGTGTGTCACCTTTCTTGATTTTTTCAGAGACAGGGAGAGTGGCAGGAAGGTATTAGCATAATTGAAAATGAGATAATGTATTCACAGGAAAGAACAGTTGTGTCATTGAATCATTTTGAAATAAGACTCTGAGAGTTGTTTGTATGTGTAGTTAGGTCTAGCACACACCATGCACTTCATGCTATTCATGTGCTTCATGTGTATATTTCAAAAAATCCCCTGCATGCATGCATGCYTTAAGCCTTGGGTACTGGACTCGTCACAAAAGACATGTAGAAGAACTGTACATGCAATCCTAGAGGTGAACTGAGTTCCTAATGTCGTCTAGACGATGCTTAAGGCAATGCACAATGCCTTATTAAACTGTATCTTTTGTCCCTCATTGATTCCTGCCTGCAAACAATGAAACTTTTATGCATTGAAGTTTATGAAACACTGAGGTAGTGACATTCTTATAAAACTTGTGGTCGTGGAATGGGGAATACTGGGTAATACCTGGGCTGCCTCAGAAACACCATGTGCCCCAGAGTGAAGTAGGGGACTCTGCCTCTCTGCTCTGCTCAGGTGAGASCCCACCTGCAGTGCTTCATCCAGCTCTGGGGTCCCCARCACAGGAAGGACATGGACCTGTTGGAGTGAGTCCAAAGGAAGGACACCAAGAAAAATCGGGGAATTGCGCACCTCTCCCATGAGAAAAGGCTAAGAAAATTGGGTTTGGTCAGCCTGGAAAAAAGAAAGCTTCAGAGTGATCTCATTGTGTCCTTTTAGTACCTGAAGGGAGATAAGGAGGAACTTTTCACAAGAACATATAGTGACAGGCTGAGGAAGAATGGATTCAAACKGAAAGAAAATAGGTTTAGATTAGATCTTAGGAATAAATTCTTTACTGTGAGGTTGGCRCACCACTGGAACAGTTTTCCCAGAGAAGCCATGGCTGTACCATCCCTGTAAGTGTTGAAAGTCAGGTTGCATGTGGCTTGGGGCAACTTGGTTGAGTGAAAAGTGTCCCTGCCCCTGATGGGTGGGTTAGAACTAGATTATCTTTGGAGTCCTTTCTGATTCAGGCCATCCTATGTTTCTGTGATTTGTTCCAGGAAACTTTCTTTTTGCTTACTTGTGTTTTAACTTCTGATGTTTAGAATTGTTGAATGAAGTTCAAATACTAGAACTTTTCTGAACTGCTCAGATTTTCAGTTTTGGCAGAACAGGTGTTTTTCTTTAAACTTACTCTGAGAAATTCAGGTGCTTTGACAGAAATTGGCTGATAGGGTCAGACACCCACCCGGGGAGACTAGCCTGACTGAGTGAAGATTGGCAGATTTAAATGCCATTGAGAGCCCTGTTATATAATGAAAATTGTTAGGCTTAACCAAAGAGGTGACAAGATAGCAGCCTGAGGAGACTTGTGTTCTAGTGTGAAAGTAGGTACAGCAGAACAACTAAAGCTCTGAGACCTCCTTTGCTTCAGTTCCCGTTAGATGAAAAATGTCATTGAAATAGCTTCTTAAGGTATAGCCGTTTAGCCAGTACAAATACTTGTTAAAAGACAGTCAGTGAAAGGCTTGCAAAATAATATGTTTGGAAAAGTTGAAAATGTAAATGTACCTTATCCCACTCTTAAATTTTATCTGCACTGGAGTTTTGACTGTGTTCATAGTGCAATATGTTTTGAACATCTTCCATGTCAAGTTAAAGTGATGTATTGGTAAAAGCACTTTTTTTGTTCTAAAAACTGACATGCCCTTCACTGTGGAAAAAGTAGTAGTGATTATCCTCCAAAAGAAAAAAAGGGGCAATTTAGAAACTCTTAGAGCACTAATTAAAAACATGTCTTAAATTGTAATGATTATTGACAAAAACTGCAAAAGCAAGATTTGAAATAATTTTTAACGAAGATTTGAAATTAAGCATTTTCTTCTTGCTTGTTTTCTTTAGTGCTTATGGTTGCCAGAGATGATTATTTTATGGTGGAAGAAATTTCAATTGTGTTTAGTAATTCTGCTGTGGATACCTTGCTGCAACACAATGCTTGAACTAAGAGACCTATTCAGTACCTTTTAACTAAGTTTCAATTTTAAATCTTTCATATTCTTTTTTCTTTTAAGACTGAAGGGCTGCAGAGTAACCTTGTGTTTGAAGAAATTGGTCGTCGTGTAAAAGAGATGGGAAATGAACTGGTGAAGAAAGTAAATGCCATATTTCAGTGGGACATCACTAAAGATGGAAAAACAGCAATGCAGTGGAGTAAGTTGTAGCTTTTATATAAAACCCTGGTGCCTTTTTGTTATGAAGTGGGATTAATTATATTCATTCTAATTAAACTGATAGCTTAGAAATAAGCATAATGTAGTAGATGAATATTCACTGGGAACTACAGATGTGAATGCATTCTGGGTACACAGATGACAAGGAGGACAGATGAAGTTTGCCGCTACTAACCTTTCTAGGAACATACTTCTGTAACTTGCTTATTTAGAAGTAGGCATAGGCAAACAATTCTTTAGAACRTCATTGCATTTCTGTTTACATTTTCCAGATTGGATTGCCAACGCACTTAGGAAAGTATGCTAAATTAGCCTAGTAGGAGTGTTACAGCAATTAGTCTGCTGGTGATGTACCTGCTAACTGATCTAAAACAAATATGTAATTATTTCTACTGCATTGTTCTTGTCACTTCAGTGAAAATGTAGCCCAATTTGTCTCCATTTAAATTTCCTGAGATCAAGGTTTAATGGAGGCATAATCGTGATTTCCCACCATTTAAGCATGGGACTGGTTGATGATGAGAAACTAAAGCCTATAATAGCAGTGGGTCAGAGCAGAACTGTTTCCTGATAAAGTGATTAATAGAATTATGTGAAGTCGTCTGATAGGAGCCAAACTACTTCCTCAAAAACCTTTTCTTCTTAAATTCTCCTTTGCTTTCTTTATGAGGAGTATATATTTCTGAAAAAAAGAAACCCRAATGTAATTTTTCTGATTGAAAATATTATCTTTGGCATGTTTTTGGTTTTTTAGTTGACATGTCTGCTGGTCTGTTAATGGACTGTTAAGTTTTTCTGAAGGGARGAAGCTCAGTCAGCTTGTAACTTCCAGGCCTTTGGGGTTTTTTTTTGTGAAGTGGAAGTCTTTGAGTCAAGTCTGTTGCTTAGACTTCATTTTGATTGATATGAGTGGTTAGATGTAGACAAAAGAGTTTTGGGGAAGATACAGGTGAAGTGGGCTGCCTTTTGGCAGGCTGAGGAGAGAGGCTCACAGTAGGTCAGATCAGTTCTGCATTAAGCTTTGTTCTGTAAACTGTGATTTTTTAAGCTATTGTTARGTTTTTACTGTATCTGTTCTCAAGAAATTATTGTTGCATTTAAGAAAGTGCTTGTCCTTTTACAAGCAATTTAGAAGGTTGTAATTTCACTTTATCTTTCCCTAATGTAAACCAGCAGAGATTCTGAGTAGTGAGACTGCTGCTAAGTTTCAGGAAAAATACTGTATGTAGATTGATCAGTATAGTTGTGTTCTACTTGTATTGCTTTTTAAGCTGTTTTTGAGGGTTGAGTGATTTCCACTTGGATGAAAGTTAATCAGTATTCTGAACATACCTGTGTAGATTATGCAAGCTGATTGTCTATACATCAAAATGAGACAGGGGAAATACTGCATCATCCAACTCAGAAGTTCTGTCTTAAAATTCATTACTGCTCTTAATCATTTCCACTGTCTACAGTTTTCCATTTTTGCATGAAGTAATTTAAATTATAGATGTGGTTAGAACTTAGATGGAAGTTGTGTGAAGTTTTTCTTGTGTTCTTGCTTCCATTTTTAGATGATAATTAGAAGYGCACAGTTTGAATTGCTGAATACTTAAAGTGGAATCTTGTGGTTTTTGGGCAATCATTGTACATCAGTCCTATCTATTGTTTCATGTGTAACTAAATTGAATACGCGTAATAGTTATGTTTAGTATTTCAGGTTGATTTAATCACTGACTTTAACTTTGGAACTGCTTTATTAGTCACTAAATTCAATATTATGTATGTGTAGAGAATAGAGGGATAAGTCAGTGGAGGAAAAATCTGCTGAGAGGTGTTTCAAGACATGAATAAAATTTCTCACTCAGGCAGTTCTGAAATGGCAAATTGCTGAATGCAGAGCAAGCACACTTAGAGGTTTAAGCCTCAGCAGTGCTCTTACTTGTCTCATGAGACCAAGGTTTATTAGAGGGGAGAGAGGTGAATGTTTTTGCTATTGTGTTCAGATCAAGAGAGTGCTCCTGCTTTGAATAAGCAGTMAGCCTTTTGTCCTCTCCTGTTTTTCCTACTGAAGTAGCAGGAGGAAGGTACTGCCTTCTTCGTATACATACTAACTAAAAGGGAACAAACAGACATACTTGTATTTGTCCTGTTCCCTCTGCTTCTGTTCTGTGACTTTTTTCTGTACTGTTATATGAATTTGGTAAAAAACTTAAAGCTCCCTGTGGAATGGAGGGTGGAGGAGCTAATCTAATATTTTAAACATTTCCTGTTGCTGACTACTACTGAGAGCTGAAATGAAACATTTCCAGAATCTTGGAAAAGTTTCTGTRAATATTTTTATAGTGTGATCTGTTCCTTCAAGCTTATGAGTTACTATAGTCTTAGTGTAGTAAATATGTAAGGCTAAATGTAAATATCTAGGTGACCAGCAGGGTGTTTGTAGAAAATGCTGTTTACTTTTCTCTTCCGGAGTGCTGGTACACTGTGTATAATTTCTTTGTGTATAAGTTTTTTTTTAAAATAACTTGCTGTGAAGACCTATTTCTGTATTTGTGTTTTCTGAATATTTTTGTGTGTCTTTGAAATTTCAAGTAGTCATAGGGTAAAGAAAACAGGAGTTGGTTAGTTAAACTCTTACAAATAATCTATTAAACTTTCATATTGTCAATATGAAAACAGTTACGAAAATTCATTAGCAGAATGTTAGGAGTTATGACAACTTTAGCGTCACCCCTCACCATTTGTCCTACTGCTGTTGATGTATATTTAGTGCCAATGGTACATTTTAGTGGTAAGGTATATATGTATATACATGATAGAATTTTTATTTTGGTAATATTAAAAAACTCTTTCCTGCCATTAAGAAGCATATACCCAAACAAACAAAATACCTTCCAGAGGAAAGTACTTGAGATTTATAAGCAGTTAATAACTTAATTCTTGCATGTTTGTGTATGTTACTTTATTATTCAGTAGTCRAGAGCATGATTTTGTACTGTCCCTTCTACCAGATGCTGGTAGATTCCGTGGTTAGTGTGGAAGAAAAGAATAGCTTGTGAGTTTACATTCAAAGGAAGGCAGCTTTCTTGCAGTTAGGATGTTCTCAATATCCCAGAAAGATTTCTGACTTTATATGATCTTTATAAGATCTCTTTATGGTAATAAGCAAGACTTCTTAATTCAGATGAACAATGACAGTTTGGAATATGAACATTGACGGTTCTGTTTGCTGCATTGGATGCTTGACTTCTTTAGTTGCTAATGTAATGTTGTTAATTGTTAATGTAAGCTTCTGTACGTAATTAAAAATTTTAGCCTTTGACAAATTAATTTTTTGCATTGAAAACTGAAGATAGTACAATGTTATCTTTGCTGTAGCTTGAATTTACTTCTGYGTCACTGTTTTGACTGGTTTTCAAATGTGCTTCAGATTTTAACTGACTGATTTACTCAACTCAGTCAGTAGAATTGCAATTTTACCATGCATTTAAATTTGGCCTGGTGATTGTTAGTTGATCTTCTATGTACAAGAATTGGAAATCATTTTTGTAAATGTTATGCTGGTAAATTAGAACAATTTTGAATTATCTTTCTGTCTTACCTAAGTAAAATTGCCATTTTGAAGGGTCAATCCCATAATGTATGCAGCTACAAAAAAGCAGAACAGAAAAGATGRCATTAAAATTAATTTTGGTTCATGTAGCTAAATATTACATACTGTTTCAGTGTGTGATTAAAGTTCTTGACAAGCTATCACTGAAACAACTGATGCATGAGGAAGAATATTATTTTGGCTGAGTTTTTTGTTTTGTTTTAACCTGTGGCTTGATGTTAATGAATTCATTATTTATCTTCTTTGTAGGCCTCTTTTTCCAAGGGCCTCCCAGGCCTTTACAAGCAGTGTTTGTAGTTCTTTTGGGCTGCTTATTAAATTGGATATATAGCTGTTCTGTCTTGTGTTTTAATTTTTTGACTTGTCACTTTTGCACAGCTTTGTGCAGTTGCAGCTGGAAACAATCTGGGCCCTGCAGCTCACTGCTRTCTTACTCAATAATTGTAGCTCCAGCATCTTCTGCTAGTGTCCTTCAGCCTTCAGATCTGGGAAGGAAGCAGAAAGCAAGAGCCACAGCTCGAGTGCTGTGTCCAGTTCTGGGCCCCTCAGTTCAGGAAAGCCATTGAGGGGCTGGAGTGTGTCCAGAGAAGGGCAGTGGAGCTGGTGAAGGGTCTGGAGCACAGGTTTGACAAAGAGCAATTGAAGGAGCTGGAGATGTTAGTCCTGSAGAAAAGTAGGTTTGGCAGGACCTTATCACCCTCTACAAGAGGCTGAAAAAAGCCTGTAACCAAGTGAGGGTCAGTCTCTTCTCCCAGGCAAGAAATGACAGGATGAGCAAAAATGGCCCCCAGCTGCACTGCAGGATGTTCATGTTGGACATCAAGAAGAGTTTCTTCATGGAAAGAATGGGCTGCCTAGGGAGGTACTGGGGTCACTATCCCCGTGGTGTTCAAGAAATAACTGAGTGTGGCACYCAGTGCCATGGTCTAGTTGTCTWGGTAATGATCAGTCAAAGCTTGGATTTACAGATTGTATGATTCTGTGAAATTCGTTCTCATGTATGCAGGCAAATGGTATTTTTCAAACTTTAAGGAACGAAAAAGTTCTTTTTTTTACTATATTTACATTCATTGCGAATGTTTTAACTGCACCTGTGATATTTTGATCTGTGCTTTCTGCAGTAAATCAGGTTTTTTTATTAGTTTAAGTAATGTGATATTTGTGAATTGAATTTGGCTTTTGTTGTTACRGAGACACTTCCTGATGGAGGCACTAGTATTATTAGTCTGTTTAACCAGCAATGGCCTTTCCTCTTATGTAGTTCTCTGTGTGAAGCCATAGAGAGGTGTAGAACAATTAACCATGCACTCAGTATGTGAAATTTTAAACAGCTCATCTACTTTGTAAACAATGTTGATCTATAAGCCCTGATAACTGGCCTTAATTATTGGTATTTCTATAAAAGCATAGCATTTCATATAAAAGCAAGCTGTTCTAATTCAAGAGGATGCTGAAAATCCTTTAAGAAGGTAAAACAAATATCAAAACCTAAGCAGTAAGTGCAGTGGTAGTGGAACTACCTTCTGTAACTTTTTAATAAAATATTTAATTGATATCCACCCAGTTTTCTCCAATTTGCATCACTACCTAAAGYATGCTTTGCTCTCTCCTGCATATTTATTACTGTAAAGCAAATGCCATTGTTTTTAGCAGTTTTAAAATACTAATTTTTTTCAGAGTTAAGGTACTTCAACTTCTCTTTCCATAGAGAAAAGGTAGTGCTGTTGCGATTTGTTACCTGATAGTTAATGACTCTCTAGAACAGCACTCAGAAGAGTTTGCCCTTCTGTTGCTTTTCTTCGTGTTTCTAAAGTTAGTGCTGAAGGCAGGAGATGTTTTTATTCCTTTTCAGTTCTCAGAAGAATAAAACTTTGTTATGTGAACTGGGAGGAAATTGTTGCATATTGCTGGTAGCTGACAAATTTAGGTGAAATGCTCAATAATTTATGATTCAATATGACTTCAGGCAATGAAGAGTGGGTGATACTTGTTTTCATTTACTTTGAGGATGAGTCTTGTATTGCCCTTACTTACCCATTGTAAATCAGAATAAAAAGCCAAACCAAACAAAAAAATCTGACTGGTAGTATTTTTCTCCTAAAAAGGGTAAGGCACTCTTCAAAGTCAGAATAAAATCTGTACTCCAAATACTAGACTTTTAGTTTTTGGCAACCTATAGAATGTCAATGTCTAGTTTTTTATGTAGTGTTTTAACTCCTATATATGTGATTTTCCCCCCCTTTTTATTGTATCACTGACAACAGCATTTTGTGGATGATAATAATTCATAGATTTTTTATTACTGTAATATAATATGTATCGAAGCAAAAACAAAACTTTGAGGGAAAACTAGCATTTGACTTTCCTGCAGATGTATACATACTAGAATTTTATATAAAATATATATATTATAAAATAATATATAAGTATATATTATTAAATAAATATTTTATATATATATATATATATATATATATACACACACACATATATATATATATATTTTATAATCTTTAAATTTCATTTTGCAACACAGTATGGAGACGTATGCATACCCATGTTGAAAACATCAGCCTGTAGCAGCTGAGAAGGGAGGTTTGCATGTGCTCAGGARCAGAGAAATACCACAGGCACTCCTGGTCTTCTCATCTTTGCTGTGCAGGGGAGGGCTGGCAGGTGCCTGGGTCTGCAGCCACCTGGGCACTGGCCTGTCTGCCCCAGTACCCTGTCATTATGGAGCTGGCTGCCAGCTGCACTTATGGCACAGCAGCTATAACCAGAGTGTATTGAGCACAGGTGTGCTGGCCACTTGTATAGCCTTGCATCAGGACCATTTCCTGCTACAGCTGGCAGCTGTGTTGTGTATGTATGTGTGTATATATATATCTTATAAGGATGTATTTTACARGAGGGCGCTCTTTCTGGTCATTTGAAAACTAGGATTTTTTTGCTTTGGTGCTTGGAACCTGTTCTGGCATTCAGCTTATTTCTTTCATTGCTAGTTTATTTGTCCATAAGCTAGTGCTCTAGTTTAGTTCTCAGTTGTTTTTTGAATATTCTACCCTAGGTGAAAGTCAGGAAGCAGGAGAGTGAACTGTGTAAGTTTTTAATCCTTCTGGTTGTTTTTCTACCCTGCAAAAAAATGAATGAGCAAGTTTTTGGGGTAGTTTTTCATTCTTTATAAAAAGGGGAGTTACTTTCCTTGTCTAAGTACCAACATCGGATATATTTTGAATCACTCTCCACTGTGGGTTTTTTTTTGTTGGTTTTTTTTTTTTTTTTTTTTTTCATTAGAGAGGTCAACTCATTTATGATGAAGCCTAAAAAAAGGATGGATCAAGTAACAATAGAAGGTTCTTCATGTTTTTGTGAAAAACACAGTTTTGCTGTCATGGAGTGCTTTACTTTTGTGGCTGCTCTGTGGGGTTTTTTAAAATTTTTTTTCTTCCTTGTCAAAAATCTTAACGTTCCTTAGAAAGAATACAGAGGAAGTGGAAATAACATTTTCATATTTTTGGGAAAAAATGTACCATCAGATTGGTCCTCTTTTCTTTCGGTTTGTTGGTTTGTTTTTTTTTTTTTTTTAAATATAGAATATAATTTCCAATAAGGATTATTTTGAGGTGCGGTTAAGAATTTGAGGAGATCAGCTTGACCTCCATGCCTGGCAAGGTAATGGAGTAGATCTTGAGTGGGATCACACAGCATATATGGGACAAGGGCCAAGGGCCAGGATCACAGTCAGCATGCATTTAGGGTAGGCAGGTCCAGCCTGACCAAGCTGGTCTCCTTTTATGACTAGGTGACCTGTCTGGTGTATGTGTGCCTCARCAAAGCCTTTGACACTGTCTCCAACTTAATTCTTCTGGAAAAGTTGTCAGCCCACTGCTTGGACAGGCATGATCTTCACTGGGTAAAAAATTGGCTGGATGGCCGGGCCAGAACGTGGTGGAGCCTRTCACTAGTGGTGTTCCCCAAAGCTCAGGATTGGGGCCAGTCCTGTTTCGTATCTTCCAGTATCATCTTTGGTGATCTGAATGAGGGAACTGAGTGTCCCCTCAGCAAGTTCATAAATTACACCAGGTTGGGTGTGAGTGTTGATCTGCTGGAAGGTAGGAAGGTGCTGCAGAGGGATCTGTACAGRCTGTTATCAATGGGCCAAGGCCAGCTGGATGGGATTCAATAAGGCCAAGTGCCAGGTCATGCTGTTGGGTCACAACAACCCCAGGCAGTGCTACAGACTGGGCAAAGAGTGGCTGGAAAGCTGCCCAGTGGAAAAGGATCTGAGTGTTTTAGTTGACAGGTGGCTGAACATGAGCCAGCGTAAGCACAGGTGACCAAGAAGGGCAGTGGGACCCTGGCTTGGATCAGCAATATTGTGGTCAGCAGGACCAGGGCAGTGATCGTCCCCCTGTACTTGGCATGGTGTCACTTGAATTYGGTGTCCAGTTTCAGGTCCCTTACTACAMGAAGGACATTGAGATGCTGGAGTGAGTCCAGAGAAGGGCAGCAGAGCTGAAGAAGGGTCTGGAGCACAAGTCTTGTGAGGAGCTGCTGAGGGAGCTGGGGTTGTTTAGACTGGAAATAAAGGGGCTCAGGGAGACCTTATCACACYCTACARCTCCTTGAAAGGAGGCTGTGGCCAGGTGGGGGTTGGCTTCTCCCAGGCAACCAGCAACAGGATAAGAGGAAATGGCCTYCAGCTGCACCATGGGAGGTTCTTGTTGAACATCAGGAAAAAATTCTTCACAGAGAGGGTGGAGCATCTGGAAGGGTTCTGGAAACAACTTATTAAGGCATTTAGTGYTATGGCCTAGTTGTCAAGGTAGTGATCAGTCAAAGATTGGACTCAATAATATTGGAGGTCTTTTCCAACCTTAATGATTCTGCGATTCTGTAAACAGGAAAGGTTTGCCCATGGTACCATGATTATGCAGTGTTTAAAGGCATGTTCGTACTTTGAGGGGTTACTATTAATTTTAGATATTGATTGGTCTTGGGATCAATATCAATGGTCTTGGGATTTGGCTAGGAAATGGATAAGGAGAATGAATACTGTAATATTGTTAAGTAATATCTTAATGTACAACAATGTAACAGCTGTTAACTATGTACTATATTGAATATTTAGGTGTTGTTAGAACTTTTATGACTCACTACACCTCTTTAATTGTTTTTGTCATCTAAACTTGACACTGCTGACACTGATTGATGACTATYATTAGTAAGATTTATCAAAATTGCCTGTCATCTATTACTTAGTGAAGAAGGAGAAGTTGTGTCTTGGGAGATACAGTATGTCCGGCTTACAGCATCTGGGTCCCTTCTGGAACAGTGTAGGAAGAGTAGGAAAAAATTTCATCCATGCAGGATGAAGTACAAGAAGGGATTCCTTCCAGGAGTAATTCAAAACGATTAACTGAGAATTGTAGGCATCCTAGACACCGTGTTGGTGTTTTGTGAATTAATCTATTTGGCTTGCTTACCTTGCTGTTTTGCTCAGAGGGAGCCCAATTTGGCTGCACTGGTATGGTGTATAACATTTCTTGGGTAGAGGTGTATTTTAAAAGCGCATGGACAGTTAGGCTTGATTAACTTAGTCTGACAGCTAGTATCCACTGTGAAGCTTGCATTTCATGATTCAGTAGATGTTTTTTTTTTAACATAAGTCTGGGCCTGCATTACCTGTATACAGGAGCAATGTTTAAAGGCTTACATATGATTATATATGATGATATACTACTATATATAGTAGCTGGTTCGGGTTGCAAGGGTGTTACATGGCCCCTACCCACAAACAGATAATAGATGTATAGATAATTCATCTAAATGAAATTAYTGATATGCATTAAACCTGTTCCAGAAATTATAATTTATCTTAAAATCAACTGGATAATAATAATCYAGTATGTCACTTATCACTGAGCAAAGTTGTATACTTAATTCCCTTTCTAGTTCAGTTGTAACTGAAAAAATATTACCTAAAGCAGATCTCAGACAAAGAAAGACTTGAATAGACTGAAGCTACTCCCAGTCTGTATAGTTCCCCTTATCCTTTCAAAAATTATTTGGAAAAAAGTTACGCGTAAGATTGTTTATGGAGAAATAAGTATCTATGTTTAGGCTCAAGATTTGTCCATGAAGAGCAACCAGCTGGCARCCATGACTTGACTAGAGGTGCCATGGCCTTATGGGGATATCCTCACGAATAATGTGCATGATGGGGTGTGACAGATCAAGAGGCAATGATGTAAAGAAAAGATGGGAATTTTCAAAATCTGAGAATTACTTGGCAGAGCACATCCTGTCAAAATACTCTTCTAAACAAATGACAAATACCTGATAGTGTTGGCTTTGTAATAGGTTGTTTTGGCAGGTCATTTGGCATGGAAATAGAACACTCTGAAGCTGTTTGGAGACACTTGGAGGATTTTTTGTCTTTCCGGGGAGAAAGACAGTTAATTGACAAGGCTTTAAAAATTCCTTACGTGTAGAAGCATAGGCTCTATTAGATGTTGCCTGTGGGGCAGAACAGGGAAAATGCAGCAGTGTTTGAACACTGCTACATTTGCCTATGTCTGACTACAGAATGCTGTTTTTGAACTTTGGAGCTTTATTACTAACTTGAACATTTTTGCAGTAAGTGTACTAATTAGTATCTTGTGCATCTTTAGTGTCATTTGAAAATAGTTTTTACCATCACTGCAAGAATTTTAAATGGCAGTCCTTGCTGTAAACGATCTCCCCTTTAGTACAGGAATAATTTTCTATTTTCTTTCATCGAAGAAGAAGAATTAAACTCCATTAATTTTCAAAGTGGCTGATAGCTCAAACTTGATGTTTAGACTAGATGCTTTATAATAATAGATAAGGAAAATACTGTTCTTAAGACTGAAAAAGTTTTGTCTTTATTTTGAAGTTAAACTACCTTTGCTCTTGCTTTTAAGCAATTGACTTAAAGAATGGCTCTGGAGCAGTGTATCGGGGGCCTGCCAGAAGTTCTGCTGATACTACCTTCACTCTTTCAGACGAGGATTTCATGGATGTGGTAACACAAAAGATCAACCCCCAAAAGGTAAAGCCTTTTGTTACAGACATTCTCTCTTGTAGATGGACATGTTATTTGCCATAAATCAAGCTGTGGTTTATGACTGTTTGTATTCTGTAATCCTAATCCCTGGGATGTTTTGACAGCGCAGACCAGAGTCAGATGAGGTATAAGCACATCAGTGCCTTATACTGAATTAGCCAGAAAGCATGATGAGACATTTGTGCTACCTTAATCATCCTGAGACAGAGACAACCACAGAAGGCCAAAGCACTGCCTTGATAACACCGAAGTTGTAGATTCGATAGCTGTACTATCGATACTACATTGAATATTACACGTGCTATGAATATTACATTCACTTAAGAATTGAACTCGATGATGCTTCTGGGTCCTTTCCAGCTGAGACCGTTCTATGACTCTGTGACATAAAGTATGTAATTTGTTTGCTCCCTGGTACTGCACTCTATACCATTTGCAAGCTTAGGTTTGTCAGTTTGATCATTCAGTGTGTTTTGATTGTCATGTTGCAGGAAGTTGATGTTTGTTGCAATGATCTGATTTATTTCAGCAAAGAGTACTGCAGCAAAAAGAAATGTCAAGACAGTGCATGCATGTAGGTGCATTGAAACTGGTCAAAATCACCCAAACCAAGATGATTTTTTAGGGAAAGAAAGAAGCTTTAAGGAAGCTCTATTATCCGGGCCTGCACTTTTAGCTTCTTGGAGTAATCAACTGCTTAAAACTGCTAATTTTACTAATAAAAATGCCTTATGTTAAAGTAAATTAAACTGTCACAAATTTAATATGTCAGTTTACAGATTAAAGCTTAAGCAAATGAGAACTTTAATTAAAGCTCATCATAAATCAAACAGTTCCTTTTCTTTGATCCCAAGCAGAAGTTGCTGGAGACTTTGATTGTAAAATTGGAGACTAATGATCATGGCAAATGTTTGTTGTAAGTCTTACGTACTACATGAGTAAAATCCTTTGTGTTCCTCTGTATATAGCAGACGTAAGGCATAAACAAACAAGATATTTATGTGTAATCATCAGTATGCTAAAGAACAGTGATTTCATTTCAGGAATATTATCTGTGCTTAAGCATTAGTGTTTCCTTTGAGTTTCTGTGAAGTTTTTCTTCTAAAGAAGCTCAAAGCATCTATTCAAATTCTTTTCTGCTGGCTCTCTCTATTCTTTATTTGAATGCATTTCAAGCTAATGGAACTATTCAAAAGCACRTTTAAGGAACTTTCAAAGAGCTTTCAAACTGCAGAGCCACAGCGAAGCAAAACTAGTTCTAAAAAATATGAACTGGAATGAAAGAGGGTATACATCTCTTTGAAGTAGGGACAATAAAAATGTAATACACCAGTACTGAAGTGAAAATAGTGGTTGATCTGTGACTCTGCAAATGCAACAAAACCTTGCTTATTTCCTGTTTGTTGTGATATTCTATGTATAAAGTCATTGCATTTCTTTGGCGTATGTGTGTAATATATTGTGCAAGTTTTTGTTTGTATTTGTTACGAATTTGAATGTGTAGCTTACATTTTCATTAGGTTATTAATTTTCATTAAATAGCCCTTTCATTCCATTTTTTCATTTCTTATAAAGATATATGGATATCTCTAGCATGACGGGATGATGTTGGGAGCTTTGTTTTTTGTGCCCTGCTGAAGTTTTGTCATCAGCTTCTGAGGAAGGTGTTTGTCTTACACCTGGAGACATCCTCTGTGCTGTCTGTAAGAAAAGAAACAGAGGCCACTGAAGTTGCTTTGTATTTATTGTATTTAATTTTTTCCCCTGAGTGACAGACTTGGTTTTGTCTGGATTATACATTAAAAACTCCGGTTATGGATGATATTGTAATTGATCTCGAATGGTTTYCGTTACTAACTGATAACCATTAGGCATTGTGCACTGAAGACTTCCTCCTGAGTGCTAAACAACTGTTCTTTTCTTAGGTTTCTTGTTTTCTTCTTCCAGCTCTTTGGTTTGTGTGTAGAAAATTAAACACATGCATTTTTTTTTCTCTCTTCTTCTCTTTTTAGGCATTCTTTTCTGGTAAACTGAAAGTGAAGGGGAACATCATGTTGAGCCAGAAACTGGAAATGATCCTGAAAGATTATGCCAAACTCTGAACTGCTTAATGACCTACCACAGCAGTGAAGAACTTTAGAAGACAGAAACTCAATTAGTTCAGAACCAATGATTTGCAGGCTAGTTAACATCAATGTACTGATTCATTATATTGCTAATACACAAGCTGATTTAATTGCTGTAGACAGAAGTTATGGAATGAATGTAACTGCTACTGTTGTCCTTTTTTAGTTTTTCAGCAATGGTAGAGAATCATACTTTTCTCATTGCACATCTATATCTAAATCAAATGTATGTAGTTCCTACAAAGAAGCATATATTTCTATGTTAATTCTGATGAAAATTAAACCAATAGACTTGTTTAATATCTCCTATGTGTCTGTCACTCTTCATTCATGTTCAATCTTATATGGATTTAGCTTCTATGAGTCTCTCTGGTTTATTATTAAAACATTTTTTTTTCTTGACATAACAACTCTCATGATTCTATCAAAATAACTGGAAGATGAAAGTAAATTCCATATATTTACATCTTTTAATTATGTGGTKTTTTCTGTACCAGAAAAAACTCAAGGAACTTCGGAACACATGCTGATTAGTCATTTTCATATTYTACTCTTGTAAATCACCTAGAAATTGCTTAATGTTAATTGTTTAGAGGAAAGTTTTTCATGTGAGAGGGATTAACTCTGCATCAGATGCYGTCACTATAGCCAAATTGTTCTTCATGTAAATGCCTTCTCACAGGGGCCAGCTCATGGCAGCAGGAAAAGATGGAAGTGAATTCCTCTGTTTGAACCTGTGACCAGAACTGAGATAGCARATGGGGCCATATGTTTTCCTAAAGAAAGTATGCTCTTAATCACTTACAGCATGAATGCCTKGAAATTTGATTTCATCAATGTGACCAACAAATTGTGTGCTGAGTTATCTTTTTTTTTCATCCTCAATCATGTTCTGTGTGGGGTGGGTACTTTTTGAAGATGGAAGTATTCAGACCATCTAAATTTACTCTTCTTGCTCAGAGGAGGCCTTATTTTAGAAGATGAAATCTTTAATTCTTTTTTTCTTTTGTCCCCAAACTGGTGGATACTTTGATTCCCTGACTTTGTGAGTAAACTGTAGCCGTTAAAGAACTTGTGAGCCTGCAGATGAGCTTGACTGAGAATAAATGGTACATGTTTCTCATACTAAGTCATATTCTCAAMAAATTTACTTCTTCACAGCTGTACTAGCAGCCATGCTTTGGTTCAGGCAGAGAAACATGAATCTTAAGTATGTAAACAAGCATCTCATGTAATTCACATCATGAATTGATGGGAAACAGAAGAGGTATGAAGTTCACCATCTCAAAGAGGCTGTCAAGTAGAAATAATTGAAGAAATATCCTTTTACCACTTAACATCTACTTTTTTTCACAGCAGTCATTTTCACATATAATAGGACTTAATAGTCGCCTGTACAGCCCTGCTTCTATTTATCAAGCAGGTTTATGTAAAATCAGTAAAGATGTATTCTATTACTTTCTCTCAAGAAATTGAATGAGAGAGACTGATTGCAGCTTTGTAATTTAATGCATGTACCTGGTATACCAAAACCCCCATTTTTCTACATATATAATTTCTGCCTATAAATCTCCATATAATGCCATAAAAAAGATATGTATTAAGGAAAAGGAATTGTGGGGAACTAACTTAAAGACTAAGAAAGCAATTACCAGCACATCCATTTAAGAATATGGTATTTGTTGTAAGTTACGTGGTCTGGATAATTCACAACAGGTGATGTGTTTTTTTCTTACCCGCAAAAATAGAAAAATAGTCAGAAATCTGAAAGTACTGCTCCACAACAWGGAAATAGAGTGCTAATAAACATTTTTTTCTTTCCTCTATCTCAGTGAGAAACAAAAATATTCAGGCAAGGGAAATTGCTAATGTTGAAATCTGTTGAGATTTAGCAGGTTGGAGATCACTGAAGAACATAACTTTACTAAGTGTGTTGGTATGTGTTGATTGAGGATGAAAGAATAACCCATTTATAGCTACTCTTGTGATGATTTCTACCCTGCATCCTTTCAGTTGGACTCAAAATCCACATGCCTCAGTTGTATTCCCATTTCTGGCCTTAATTAAAAACCACAAGATATACCCCAGAATTACACTGGGTTTTGTCATCTGTACATCCTTGACTTTACTGTGGCTTCAGCTTTCTCCTGCACTATGAATTGGTCATAGATGTTCACTTTGAGTGGAATGTAAAGTTCTCTCTTCCCTTTGCTTTCTATACCCAGGCTACCTGAGCACGACTCTCAGTATTGTGGTAGATTTTTTTCTAGGAATATAATTCAGGTGTTTAATTCTTTCATCTGTTTTATGGCCTGAATAACTGCTATTAATTATTTTGGCATGTTGGTTTTATTTCCAGTCCAATGTATTTACCCTAACAACATTCTAGTTAGCTGATGCTAGCTAGTAACTTGATCTGTTTCGAAGGTAAGGTCAGTTTTCTGTGTTGAATATATACATGATGCAGTTCAGAAGTTTTGGTTTTTGCTTTCTCCTAGTAGTTGGAAACCTTCTGTTTATGGCTGTTAGCTTTTAGAAGTAGTAGTCTCAAGAACAAGTAGTAAATGCAGTATTTTTATGAACATTCGTGCAAGGGAATGTTAGCTGGTTTGGAAGGTGGTTGTTTGAGCTGTTTTCATCTAGAAAAAGCTTTCCTATTCAGGCTATTGTCTTTCAAACCTGTCCACATCTCTTTCATGTGCAATGGTTTTGGAGACTTTCTTGTCATACAGCTGCAACAATACCAGTGTAGTGGCAGGACATAGAGACTTTCAACAGCAGCACACCATATCCTTTTTTTTCAGGGTAGCTGCTTCTTGGAATATTCTTTCTTTGCCAGGAAGGAGTGGTTTGGATTGCAAAGCTACACTTGTTAACCAAACAGCTCAGATAGCTTTTCAGTGATTTTGCTAAATTTAGTGGAAAATAAGGAGGCTTTTTTGAGCATCTCAGCAGTAAAATCCTTAACAGTGCATACACTCTCTTTAAGGTACTGTAGAAGATTGTCTGGTGTTTATTGCAAYATGTACCTTACCGTGTTCTAATTAATTCTGTATACATGTAAAAAGATGRGGTCTGGACATCAGATTTCATGACATTGAGATAAGAATTCAGTTGTTCATCTTTCTGGAACAACTTAATTAGTGCTAAGCATGACACAATATATTTTTATTTYTCTTTTTCCTTCTCCTTGCATTCATTACAGTCTCCCTCCTGGCTTGCAATTCCTCCGAAAAGTAAATTGTGGTTGCACTGACATATGTCCTCTTCAGTCATTTATGGGTTTTCTAATTAAAGGAGGAGAGCAGTAATAATGGATAGAGAAAGTTTATGCTTTCTAGTCAGTGGAATTGTTCTTAATGAGTTTATTTCAGAGGAGTTCAATACACCTTCCAGCTATCATCAATAATTACAGTCAACAGCTCCTTGAAAGTTGACAAGTGCATTCATAATCAGAGAATATTAAAATGAGTAAAAGTGCAGAGGAGCAGAGGCATGAGAGTGGTAACCTTGAGCAACTTCAGACAGAAGCTGTCTCCTCCAAGATTTGTTCCCACCCCATTTTGAGGAGCACACTCGTAAGGGTTATTTGTATTCTAGTTCATTGGGCAGCATTACTTGTTAAATGTTCTTCATCACTCAAGTCACTTGGTTGAATTAAAACGCTTTGTAAAATAGAAGGATTCAGTGGTATAATACATAAGGTATTATAAGTTGGGTAAACAAGCATTTTTACAAAGTTTAGTGTACTCTTTTTTTTAAAAAAGAAGGCTCTCTTAATATAATGCAATGTACCCCAACAGAGGTTAATGTCACTGAAATTATGTCTTCTATTTTCTTCCATAGACCTTGGGGGCAGAGCAGCATTCAAAAGGTGATGACTTTTTTTAACGTAACATTGCCTCCTTCCAGCATGAATGAAGATCTGTGTAAAGAAAGGATAAATCTCACTGCAGTGTTTTCTTTCTGATCATAATCTTTGAAAGGGTAAAGAGAGAAAAGGAAATACTAACATCTCTACAATACAGATACRGTTTTTTTATTCTACTTCAGTTGGCGCAGATATCTTCCTACTTGAAAATGAGTTCTCTATAGTTCATCTACAGTAAGAAATTTTGTCCTTTAGGCCATCGGCTGTTTCCCCAGCAGACTGACCTAAAAAGCATCGGACATCAACAGACATGAAATCAATTAGGAAAAACAAAGTAGCCTATCAATGTAGCTTTATTTATATGACTTCAATATTACCTTCATGATACAATTCAAATGTTTCATCTCTCTGAAAATCGGTTCACTGGACTGGCATGATAGGATCTTAGATGAGTACACAGGCCGAGCTCTCTAGAGGTGCATCTGTTTGTGTCTCTCAGTGAGTACTATCAAAGTTCCCATTGTCTGCTTACCTTAAATCACATATTGAAAGGTCACTGTGCCTCAAAGATAGAATCTAGCAAGGTATAATAATGCAAAATTGTCCAAATTATATGGTGTAATGGTGTGTGTATTTTTCTAAGGGCCATTTTAAAATACTAATTTCATTATCTTTCCCTATGCTACGTTTGCCGTGATCATGTGAAGTGCCTTTTTTCCACTGGAATCAAAAATGTGCATCACATAAGAATAATTCAGAATACCCACATTTAAATAAATACCTCATTTAAGTTGTGATTCAATGTTTTTGATTTTCTAATTATAGAAACATATAATCTCAATCATAAAATATTTTAAAAGAAAATTCAGCTCATCAGTGTACTGAATTTGGTTTGCTGTTTTTTTTTTTGTTTAAACCAGTACTTCCTCTTCCCCTTTCCCTACCTGAGCTTTCTTGCATTTTGCCAGTTCTGAAGGCATGCTAGAAGAATGACATAGGTTAGCATAGCAACCAGTGGTTTGTGAAGACTTGTATTTGGAATGGGAAAGAACAGTCCATTGTGGTAACCTAGATTTCATCTGGATCTCACTCAGCTTTGGATCATGTCAAGTGAAGCTCCTGTAAGAGTCTTACAGTTATGATTCCAGCACTACTGTGAACTAAGCAAAAAAATGAAATAAGTAAATGTAAGTTTGTGCTCTTATCCAAGTTTGTGTTTCTAACTGCAGCCCACTCAAAAGAGTATGTTACTATAAATCCTGAAAAAAACAATCACAGTGAGTTGCTGAKGTTGGTTTCATTGCATTCTCTGACTTTAACCAAATAGTTTCCTGTTCCTGCATTTAAGGAGAAAAGGAACACATTCATCTCATATTAGAGTTAATCTACAATCTGGTTAGTGTTTCCAAAATTATTAGGACAGCAAGTACACATAGAAAATAGAAATTGAATTACTGCCTATTACGATCAATGTGCCCAGCGTAGATTTCAAAGCGCTGCAAGAGTATTTTTCTCTTACATTGCTCTCTGTGTGCTGTTCTTTGCTTGTAGTCTCTCCATTGAGATGAAGCGCATGAGGCTTGTGAAGCTGCCTGACCTTTCATGGAGCTGCATGACCCTTCTGTTCCCAGCTCCCCAGCATGTGCTTCCTTTTTGGSCAGGGCTGCTGTGTGCTCTGCACAGTTCACTCTTCTGCTGTGTGAATCTCAGCCTGATTTTCATGAACAATAGGCAGTGCAATTCTGGATATCTTCTGTAACCTTATCTGAGCTCATAATAGCTGTGGTGCTGAGAGCATTGTAATCCTGTTAGAAAATGATGATAAAAGGTAGCAGAGTTTTTGACTGGATGTAATACGTGTGGGTTTTTAGGCATTCCTTTTTCACAAAGATAAAATGAGTCCACCTGAGGACTGTATCAGGGAAAATATAACCTTCCTAGCTCTAAACAGACTATAAATGTTTTTTTAATTATTTCTTCAGTCTGTTTTTTACATATGTGACTAAGTACAACAAGGAAAATTCTAAATGTAAAAAAAGAAGGAAAAAACCAGACAAAACCCACTTGTATTTTTCCCTTTCTGCATTGRAAAAGAGTTTTGAATCGGGAAATATGTTCCTTGTGTGGTCTGTGACCCACAGTAMTCATTCAGGTGGATTAAGCAAATGCCCCAGAAGTCTTCTATCTTTGAGGCTGCCGGTGTTCAACACTGAATAAGGCTCTGTTTCAATTAACAAAATTCTTCTGATAGCKGATCTTACTCATAGCTGGAGGAAAATCAAGCATTTGATAGCTAGTGGTCATTCATAGTATGGGATTTTGGGGGGGTTTGTTTTGTTTTCAAAGAAGGTGTTTATCTGCAAGCCTTTATCMACTTCAAGTGTGGTGATTAATTCCAGGTCACTTATTGAGTCTGCAGTTTCAGTAGTTTTTCTTGTCAGAAYCTGAGGCCAATGTTGTTTATTATCAAAATACCTTATTTGGTAAAGAGATACCAATTTACAGTCAGAATGGCATGCTTTTAATTTTCCACTATTCCAAGAGGACTGCTGAAACCACTCATCAGAGGTCAAGCGCTCAGTTAATCAACTCCCTGCTTGATGATGTGATATCATGTGATGGCCTCTTGCTATTTCCTAGCAGGACTATGATTAGGGAAGAAATTTTCATTTATTTTTGGCAGTTTCTGTATCCATAGTAGGCATTCTTACTAACATAAACTTTGCGAGTCTGCAGCGCACAGGGGAGCTTTCTAGTGAAGGTCAAGGAGATCTAAAGAATTTCTTTTTTTTCAAAGTAATTTGGACACCAGAGGCTGTAATGTRTCTTCATAGCTCTTCATGTAACAGGTCTCAAATAATAGCTTTGCACTCACTCACTTGTATTGCAAYATATATAAGTGTTTTTCAACTGTAAGATCCAATAGTAAAAGTGTTGCTACAGCCAGTTAGAAAGTAATTTTTTTAAGTGCCTTCTCAATTGCAGGAGTGTTTAAGAAGCTTTCACCGTTTCTGAGATTTTGTAGCTAGGGTAAAAATTGCATAAAACATTGGTTTTGGGGGCTGATAAAATACTATTTTAAGTAGACTAAAATGGAGACTTTAACCCATACCAAGCTAGCAGTACTCCCACACAATTTGCTCTTTCCCCCTCGGAAGAGACAAAAAATAAAAGCYCCAGTGGGGTCCTGGGTTTTGAAATACTTCTGGGTGGTAGGTGAAAAGCCTGTTCTTTATACATATATAAATTTAGCCATCATGAAAACAGTCTGTCTGTAAACATCTTTGCTATGCTCTCTACTCCAAGAGGTTTCACATGTATATTTTATGGAGCACTCTGTCACTCTGTTGCTAGGTGATTGACAGAGACAACCAAAAGACATGCTACATTATGTTATTTTCACTTATTTTTAAATAATTCTTGAAAGGACCCGTCTGTACTTTGATGGTGTAGTCACTGATTTGATTGCTGTAGAGTTGTTGTATGAAGGGAAATGAAGCAGACTATGAAATACCATCCTGGCCCCTTGGTTCTGCTCCTTAAGAACACCTTAGGCTGACAATACTTTGCACATTTCCTTGTAACTTCTAATACTTGTTGCATTTTTAGCATTTAAGTGAATTTTTAAAGATTATTCTGGAGCAAGGCAAATGTGTCAAGTAACTGAAGTCACCATGGCAGTACAAACCATACTTTGAGAAACAGCAGTTCAAAACTTCTCAGGTGGCAGTCCTGCAATTATCATTTAGTGAAATTCTGCTTATACGAAGATGGGCATGGATGTCATCAGTAAACTCAGTGGTGTAAATAAAGCTTAGCTTGCTCATCAAAAACACTATATCATTGCTCTTTAACTCCAAGTGACAACACACCTTTAAGCAATGCACCTTTTTTGCCATTTTTGGTGGTCATGAAGGAATATGCAAATGTATATGGTTTGAAATTCTGATTTGATTTACAAGCATTGCTATGTAGATTAGAATTATTAAAATGTACATTAACTTTGTGTGCACCCTGCATCTTGAAACTGCCATTTCCTTCTTCAATGCTTCTAATATGAAGACGTGGTATTCAAATCTATATAGAGTCCTGATTATCTCAGATGGCAATCTCGAGGCTGCCAGTTAAATCCATTCTGATTCATCTGTTCAGCAATCTGGGAGCCCGTCTGGGCATTCAAGACATGGGGAAGAAGCTGGAGAGAAGGAGGGTGGCAAATGAAGCCGAAGTTTTAGTTATTTCAGGCACAGATCTATTATCTACATTAAATTAAATGCCTCTGCTATGGTTCTGTCACAACTTCATAGTGTATGGAAAGCATCAAATACATTGATTAAACTTTTAAGACCATGCRTTAAAATCCACCATAAAGGCAGACACAGATCTTTGATCTGAGCACACATTTCAGTGCTGCCTTCTCCATAACCACTTCTTAAGAATTAAATGATTGTTATGTCTTGTGCAATTGGAATATCAATATTGCTTTCATGGTATTCTTTATGGCTAGAAATGAAAGCAATGTTCTGATAAAAAGAAAATGACAGGCACAATGCTACATGTTGTTACCCACCAAAAACSTGTGAAGGCATTGTTCCATCATTCAAAAATGAGTGAAAAGCTAGAAACACTAGGTAGCCTGTCTAATTAGTTGTTAAGCATGGTAGGACTGGTCAACAGTATAAATCATTAATATAGATGGAGTGTTTTTGCAATATTATTTAGCTACTGGGATAATTGAAGTTTAAAGGGTCATCAAATCTTGTGTTTCTCTGTATACTCTATTACGAGCGTAATTGCTTTCGTTGATTGCTAGTACTGTTACAAAGCAAGTGGAGTGATGCAAATCAATCCTCACACAGAACTGGAAGAATGGGCTCTGATAAGAAGTTCCTTAGAAGTTTTTGTTTAATTAAAAATTCAGCTGGACAGAAAGAAGAAAGAAATCATGAGCACTGCTGTAGAATGCTTCTTACAAATTTGTTGGAGAATATCWACACCATTCTGGCAATACAGTCAGATGGAAATCTTTCCTTGGGGGGCTCAAATATCAAATATTAGTATCTTCCTCCAGTGCATATCTTTTGATTGCACTAAATTTTGTTTTCATTCATACACTGCAAGATAAAAGTTCAAGAATAAAAAKGTTCCAGATGTATACCTCTTACCTTGAGGTACCTACGATATTGTTTTTCTAGGATGAAGTGACTACCGGTTAAAACAGTTATTTTGTATCCTAAATTTTCTGCAGTATTTGGTTTCAGCAGATCATTAAGAAAAGAGAGGTGTCAAGGGTTTTTCATTAGTAGATCTTTTTAAAAAGCTTTTCCATGAGTATTCTGGTGTTGATTTGGTAATAATAATTTTCTTGGGCAGTGCTTGCTGAGTATTTATCTGCCTGCTGATATTGTTTACATGGCCTCAATTTTACCAACTTTTAAACTCATGAGAGAGAGTAGGGACAAATTTGGTACATGGAAGTTACCTGACTTGCTCGTGGCCATGTAACAGATAAGTGGAGCAGGTTCGCAAAGTGAATTTCCAGAACTCTGCTTTACTGTGTAAAGAGCTGGGAGTTTGTTTTATCTTTCAATTTCCCATTTCCTCAAGAGAGCCATGATCTAAAATTCTGAAAGCAGAAGTGTGTAAGAATTCCAGTCTTTTTAAGACTAAAAGTATATAGTAATTTATAAAAAACTGGGTCTAGACCATCTGAAAATATCAGAAATACTGGGACTGGAATTTCTTCCAAAAAGCAAGAATAGGCTTTGGTTCTGACATTGTATTTCTTCATTTATTACTCTGATGTTCTTTGTTGCATTAGTAATAATCTCTTAAATATTTTAAATATTTTCCCAATATGCTGATGACAGTGCCCTGTGTAAATGTCTCTTTAAAATGACACATAGATACCTGTCATAGAAGAACTAATTTTAAAAAGCAGCAGAAGGAGTGAAATCTGAGGGAAAGTTTATAAATCATTGATAATATGAATGCATTAAATCTCCTCCAAGAGGTAAAATGAAAATTCCCCTGTTAGATATAAATGTAGTGTTTATTTAGCAAAGATGATACCTACATTTTTGGAAAGACTGATTTGTTAACAATTCGAGAGTAATCTGAATGGTAGATTGACATTCAAAAATCTACATGCATTCGTCAGGATGACTTGTCTTCATGATCAGTGCTGCAAGATTTCTTCTTGATGCATATATAACTTTTGGATTCTCCTCTCTCAAGTGGTATCATAGATGCTGAGTGCAGGTGGTAATAACAATTGTAGTGATTTCTCACTGAAGCAGCTATTATTATTTTCTTCTTAAATTTTACAACTCAGATGTGCACTTGAAGTAAATTTTACTGAGAATTTACTAAATGCTAAAATTTACAGTAAATTTTAGCAAGTTCCTTTGTGTATCAGTAGGAAATAGAACAAGTCTGTGGTAGTTTTTTTTGGCCCAGCATTTTAGGAAGGTAGCAGGAAACACTGTTCACTGGACTTCAGTGAGCAGTAGTAGTGCACTAAGACCATATGCATTCACAGGAAGCAAACAAAATCTGATCAAAGTGGAGCTCATACAGTCCTGATCTTAGAAAAATTCTCTGTTACATCTAAGTAAAATTTCAGTAGCCACAACTTACATGCTTTGTGATCAGGAGGAAGATTTTTCACTGTTATGGTGTCTTTGACAAAGTCCATGGCATTCTGTCTTGYTCTTAGAYGTCTGATTTCATCTGTTTAGGATTCAGTGCAATGTATGAGAGAACTCTACTGATAACCAGTCTGTAATTTTATTGCACTAAACTGAGCACCCTAGAAGCTGCACTAGGGAATGAATAATCTTGCCTTGAAAACAAGGCAAGATGTTTATCTAAATATCCTTTGTCAAGCAAAAACCCTTTCTGTTGCAAAATTCTGAATGTCTTAGTAAGCCCATGCTGTATCAAATAGCACAATATCTAAATCTCCACAGGGGACTGGGTTTTTGCTTCTCTTTTATCTCCTGACTGGGAAAACTTGAGCTGTGCCCCTTTTATTCCAAGGGTGAGCACAGAAAATCATGTGATCTGGTGCTTCACCTGTCCCAAGGAAGCTATCCCAATAAGTTCTGAAGGTATCTTGCCAACATTTAACTCTGCCTTCTTGTAATGATACTTATTCTTTCTGATAAGAGAGAAAATTATGCACTTTTTTGTTCTATTGAGATGTCTCCAGAGCAAAATCCTGGTTGGTGATTCTCAGATTTATAAAGCTGCAAGTAATTTTTTTAATAATTGCTTTTCTCATTGATGTATTCTGATAGAAGACTTCTCTCATTGTGAAAAGGTCAGGRCTTATGAAATACGTTGATGACTTTTAAGGCTTTGAAAGTCTGTGGTTTCCAGATAGCTGTATTGAGAAAGCATTTCACATTAAGGAGGGAAAAAGCCAAAACTAGATCAAGTAAACTRGAAGAGGATTTAACAATGTGAGCTGTTGTAAGATGGTGTTTAGTTGCTAGGTGCAGCCATATCATATTGGTGTTATCTGCACAGTGCTATTCTTCTAACATGGCAATTATTAATATTCCCTGACCCCAGTAATATCAATTTAATTGACTTATGTATTGAGCAAATGGACACAATCAAGTTGAAACTGYTGTGTGGCTTTATGGTAACAATATCTGTGCTATTATTGTCCTCTGTTTTGCTATACTCACATTTCCTAAAGGCAATACTGTTCCCAAGGCTGACCATATCAAAGGACGGAGAAACAGTTCTATTTTGCCATAACTTTGATTCAAAGAACATTTCTTTTATGTTAACTGTTAACTTRCTTGAATCATGGTTGTATGAAAGAAAAGGTGCTTATCTGAAGGAGTAAGAAGCCGTGAAATTTATATGCTCTCTTACAATGYCTTTCTCCTTCATTTTTGAAGTACTTCCATTAGGAAATTATATTTTTCAACTGAAGTATTACTCAGCCTGAACTCTGGCTGMTGAACATTTCTGTACTGGACACGGTCAGATTTGTTCTGCTCTGTGTCATGGGCTGGGTTGTATGATTAAATTATACCTGTTCAAGCTCCTAACTGTGAAGGGAAAATATTCCRCTTCTGCTTTTGGAGAATGCAAATGATTCGTAACTGCTGTGAAAATCCAAGAGCCAGGAGAAGGCCTGGGAGTCTTTAGATGACAGGCATATTTTTATTGCAGTATTTTGCATACCTTTCTACTCTGTCATTTCAAACAACTTTTAAAACAGATTTTCAATATTCAATGGAGACTTTGTTAAAAGCATTTGGTTTTATCAAATAACATTTTTATGAGTGAGTCCTCTTCAAATGCAGCAAGGTGTTTCCAATGTCTCTGCATTAATTTGGTGAAAAATTTGGAAGCYGATAGAAATGTTTTTTTAATCTGTTGATCTGGATTGTGCATCAATTTTTAGTCACTCTTTTCCAGTTATTTATTAATGTTTTAGGTTTTTTTTTTTATTTATTTGAAGACAATCACAGTCATTTAGGGAGCTGCTGGGAAGCAGAACTCAGAGGGGACCATGCAGTTTGTAATGACCTCTGTAGTTCTGCTGTGGACTCAGGCAAAGAAAACCTGGTGTGTTTTTGCCAAACTCTGGTCGCTATCCTGTCTTTGATGAAGGCTTGTTCTGAAGACTCAACAAAGATTTTCTCTGTGGAGACCATGAGATTTAAATGCATTAGCTGTRTGATTTGGCTCTGCTGTCCTGCTTGACTGTGAAAACTTCAATTTCATCTATTCAGCTTTAATGCATGTGAATCTGAGATACTYCCCATGTGTCTGCAAATTAACACAAGGCTTTCACCTGATAACTGGGCTCAGCTTGGAGAACAGAATCATGAACAAGGCATCTGGCAGTTGGGGTTTTGTTCAGAGACCTGAAAAYGGGAAAAATGGATTGCTATCTGTGTTATTTGTCATAGCATTTTAACTATTCAGTTTGTTCTTAATAATTTCTGCCATGTTAAACATTAAGGAGGAAGCCTTTGGCAGGATCATTCCATTGGGTAAAATTCCCTGGCTGCTGACCTGATGAACACAAATATCTTCTTTTGGTCTTCTGATCTTTAAACAATGGAAAGGAAAATATTGCTCCTTTGGGAGCAACAGCTGTGAAACTTTTCAGCAGCATTGCTGCTGGGGTAATTTGTACAAACCTTGAACATTAGAGTGGTTAACAATGAAATTGTACTGGGAGACATTGATATAATTATCAAAACATTTGATGTAAGCCCAACAGACATAAGGACTAGCTCAGCAATGGTCACATTGTGAACATTGCACTTTGAATATTGCTTAGATTAATGCAGTTTCACGACAAGAATGTTGGGGTTTTTTTTTCCTTTAAATTAAAGAAATGATAGCACAGTGAGTTCAAAGTAATTCTAGGTTGGAGTGACTTAATAATAACAAGTTGAATGTTCTAGTGTTGCTTTTTTGTAAACCTAGACAACATCTTTTGATTTCGAAACAATTAAAAATATTTCATGCAGCAGCATAGACCTTTGCTCTTGAAGTCAAATGAATGTAAAAATTATTGAAAATATTTAATAGAATTTCAAGACTTGTGAATTAGCTGCATTTATTTGAATAGTCCTGTGCAATAACTACCTCATGAAATTAAATATAACRTAGCAATTCTATCAATGGCATATTTAGAACGACAAGAATAGTTAGTGAGAAAATAAGGGAGAAGAATTAAATCATTTATCCACTTTATTTAACTGAGTTAAAATTAAATTAATTTATTGAAGGATTGTAACTTGATGTTTATCTCTGTTGTGCCTACCACAGTAAGGTCATGCTTTTTAACAGTGTAAGTTTTAAACAGCAGCTAATGTTGATTATAAAGGGCCTGTAAAAGCATGTAGATTGATACAGGCATTTGGCTGCTCTGTCTGTCAAAAATACTTAAGAATTACCTGTACTGTGGTAATTGTTTACAAAGAAAAAGCACCTGTTAAGCAATTGAAGGTTACAAAACACTTTAAAAAGAAATTAGGTGTGATATGTGGGATAAACTAATATTTAAGCGCTGCTAGATAAAAGACTGGAAAGAAAGTTTAAGTGCTTGGGGAGGAAGAAAAAAAGAGATTTACATTTCTTTAAAATCCTTTCAATTTCTTAAAAATTTGCTTCTTACAATGGGATAGGCATTTTTTAGAGTTGTATTTTTCTCTGTATTTTTTTAATGAGTAGCACTTCAGTAGTCAATGATTGACAGACAGGAAACACCTCATTCCACCCTGAATGGACAGTATTTTAATTTAAAGCTTAGAAAAGTGATGGTGTATCAACCAGTATTTGCAGCATGTGCATAAATGATAATATACTGCTTTGAGGAGAAAAATTTATTGGTAGGTTACTTTTAGAATCGACACATGACCTGGAATCCAACAGCAATGAGGACATTTGGAGAAGATATTTTAATTTATCAGAGKTTTTTATTTTAACCACTTTATTATTGTTATTCATATCTTCTGCTTTCCCCTCTTGCCTGAACCACTTTTTCCCTCCATTTTCTCTTAACTTGYTCCAGCCTTGATGGTGCTTTGATGTTCCATGCATGCATTTGTTGAAATGCTAGAGGTTTATTTTTTTTCTGAACACACCTGATCTTCAGATCTGAGGGAATTAGTACYGTTAATACTTACCTAAGCAGAATGCTGTTAATGTCCATAATAATATTTCAGATTTTTTCCTGCCTCTGCAAAAAATCCCTGCAAATATTTTATTAGGTGTGCTCACCAAAGATGAGGAAACACAGTAATTGGTTCACTTTCAGTTAAAATACTCTATTTTCAGTAGTATATTTGTGACAGCACAAAGTAGCAGGATGGAAGGCTTTCTTTCAGTACAGGTCCAGCTGCAGACCTAAATACCCTTTTCAAGGAACTTTGTGTTCCTCAATAACCATTGCAGAAGAATATGGATGGCCCTATTATGCACTTTCAGGGTTGTTTTTTCCTTATGTTTTAGTTATTTCTGAGAGATTACATAAAAGAAAGTTTTTCTTATCTACAGTAAAATGTAAATGTAATCAATTCTGATTGARCAGCCTTTTAAGTTGACTTCTAAATCCTGGGTAAGTCCAGTTCTTGCAGCATAATGCTATTCTCCCTGCTGATCTGAACAATATGCTGGCCTGTTACTGTGAATATTATTTCTTTTGGAAAGAAGAGAGCAGTGAAAGAACACAGATCATCTACTCTTAAATCTTCTTGCAGAAGCAAGAAGTAAGTCCCTCTGGATTTCTCGAGGTGCAAAGGAAAGAGGAAAGAGACTGCTAACCTGAGACAGGGTCATTGAAGARCATGATTCACAGGCAAAGAGAGACTCAGCACTTCCAGGAGACAGAGGGGCAGAATGCCTGAGGGACAGAGGGTGSTTTGAATGGGGCATGCAGCGCAGGCAGTGGCAGGACACTGGTTCAAAGAGCAGTAAGTGTGTCTCTATTCTTTGGGTCATTTTCCACCATCCTGAAGAAAAGGCTTTGTTTCTTGAAGGCAAAGAAGAGTATTCTTTTGTTGAGTGAGGTAGGATGATAGACACTGTTTCACTCTCTAGGTGCTCTCAGGGTATTACTTAGAGGTCACAATCACCCCACGATGAAGGTTGGCTGGCTGTGTGTGTATTTCTGTGTCCAGGTGTGCACATCTGGATCTCATCTGAGTTATGCAGTCTTTCACTATGCACACTGAATGCTACACAAATAAATAATTCTGTCACCTTGAAAAGATGGTGAGCTATTTTCCTGTCCTTAATTATCTCTGCAGGAGGAAAGTACAAAGCCAGAACACCCCAATTCTATCATCTTTTACAGCATCTCAACATGTCTGAGGTACTAGTCACTGTTTTATCTCCCTTGCAGGACATGTATACTGTATTCTGAACTTTCAGACTCACAGGCTTGTAATGTCTCTCTCCCTAGCAGCAGCATCATTATTCTTACCCTGATTAAATGAAACTATATTTACTTGGATACAAGCCAGGCGAGCTAATTATCACCAGCCATCTCTGCAGTGCTCCCTGGAAAAACCTTTGAATTCTTGTAGCTTCCTTGGCTGTGGACAGCAATGGCAGTCAGAGGTCCTAAGGAACTTTTGATTACCCTAGCTCTTTAATTAACTATTTATTTTTCTCCTCATTCCATGCCCATTATTTTTGCAAGGCACTACTCTTTTGGTTTATGTTTAATGTGAAAGCTGTAGTTTAGCTGAGAACAATTGTGAGAGAGGAAAGCTTGACTTCAAAACCTGCTTGTGTGGCCAAGTGCAGTGTTTAATTTGGCTTTGTTTCCRTACTAATTATCTCTTCCAGGAGGGATCTCAGAACTCTTTGTTATGTTTCATTATTCCTTGTTATGGTAGTTTACAGCCTGAAGTAAGTGACAGGATGTTTACCTTCACTTTACTAAGTTTCATCTTGTTAAAAGCTGTTACATTTGATTTTTAAAAAAATCARTATTTTCTGACTTGAAGTTATACTCATAATTGGAAATCTGGTAAAACTATTAAGCTATCTAGCTGTTGTTATGGAAAATGTCAGTCTCCTGGTTAAAGGTGAATCAAAGATTTTTCAACAGTATTTTAAACATTATACATAGCTGTGGTACAACTTTGTGAAAGCAGAACTGAGCAATCTTGTCTGTATCTACACTCACCCTCCTCTGCAGTCTTTGGAAAGCTGCATTAAGACAAGATTTTTTTTTTCAGAAGATAGAATATAATATTAATAAAAAWAATGGCAATAGTAGGAGCAACATACTTCCTGGACTGTATGCTCTGTGTTCCACAAATGTCTGACTTTCTAGATGTCTGGCAAAACAGCCTGTGATGTCTTCCAGGTCAGTTAATAGCAATCTCAATTGTCATCCTGCAGTCATTTAGCATTTCAGACCCAATATGGTTCTTCTTAACCTACTACTATGCAAGAGATCTTATTTTGATGCAGTGGGATAAATCCACCCACAGGAATTTAGTTCCCTACTTGAAAATAACTAACATATTTGTATTCTCACATTCCAGAGGGCAACAAAAACCTGTGTGTAATGTTACTTTCAACATCTGTTTCAAATATTTTTTGAGAGAGTTCTCTCTTTTTTTATGGTGGCTTGCAATGATTAGCATGTCATGCATGGATGCTTTTATGCCAGTAAACTGAAGGATAATATGCTGGTACAAGACTGTGTCAGCTGCTCCTAAAAGCTGCAGCTTGGGGTGTGAGGCGTTTTTCCAAAGCTGATGTCTGACCTTGATCTGCAGTCACAGCTGAAGTGTTTAATCTCCCTGAACTTCATGACCCCTCAGTCAAGCAGCATTAGGCAATATTTTGCAGGACTTAAAAAAAAAAAAAGTTCTGTAATTCTCAAGATTTGGTTCCTTTTTTTTCTTTCATTTAAAAGAATATTGATCAATGGCACTTATTTAACAACACGATAGACTCATGTGAGTTCCTGAGAATTTACAAATGCTATAATCATTCCTGTTTCTAGTGCATTCAATGTTGTSATGGATCAGTAACAATTGTGCCTTTCTTAATGTAGCCATTTTTACATGATAAACATCACTGAAGCCTCTCAACRGTGGAAAAATATTTTTCATACTGCTCTGGATCCCACTTGTGTTTAAAGTAGAGGATAGTGCTTCCAGCACAAATTCCCAATGTTTCATGGAGGTGATAAGAAGTGTCTTTAAGATGAAGGAACTGAATGAAAGAAGTCCAACATGGAGATCAACCACAGGAGGAAAGTCCACACTGTCTTGGCATACCTGTGTCAATTCCAGCCATCATTTTTGGTATCTTTTTTAGGGACCACCACAGGAGGAAACATCTGTTCTGACTTCTCCTTCTTGCAATTTAGATGCATCATTTAATTTCTGCTCTACTGGAGAGTTTTCTCAATATTGCCCTGTAATGAGACAATTATTTCAGTCATATTGTTTGGTTGAATTTCTTTTCTAGGTAGTTCGAACTCATAGCAGCTGCTTGTGTTTACTGAAATTAGAGCTGAGATTTTTTTGACAGTTTTTTTTTTTTAACAGGCATACTATTTCAAACATGTTTCTTTGGTCAATAGAACTGCCAAATGATTGTTTATAATACTAAACTTAATTTTCAATGAAGAATTTTTATATTTTAATTTGAAAACTTTTATTTTGAAATTATTTTGAAAAGTTGTACTGTACTCAGCTTATTTCATGTATCTGAAGAAGATTTTCAGTATACAGAAGTGCATTTGTTTGCAAACATCTTGTTACCACAAGATGTCTCTGTCCTTGCATCCCTATAAATGATCATGTTGTGTCATTTAGTCACAGCTGAAAGGGAGGAAATTCAGTGGAACTTAAAAAGTATTGTAAACCAGAAACAATCTTCAAGTTTTAATTTCTCAATCAGTTCTGAGCTATAAATTAGCAAGAAGTTTATAAGGCAGATTGTTACTCTCTGAAATTATTATATAACTATCTGGGAACATTAAACATAGTCTGTCCTTAGATTTAGAAGGTTGCAAACTGGTTTTATTTTTAGTCTGCAATTTTAAAATAGGTATTTCTAGATCTAGGTTGCAATGTCAGCCTTTGAATAAGCTCCTAGTAATTAGAATAAGTAAACAGGAAACAAGATTGAAGACATTAGAGTCAAAAGAGTGTTTAAAAAAGTAGTAAAACCCAAAAGGGACAAGAAACTGGTAAGCTGCATAGTCAAATTCTGAGGATCAGTTATTTCATAATATGAAATCTATCTCTCTCTGAAAACAAMGTCTAAAAATTCATGGACACAGTGTGCATCTGTTTTCTCCCTCTTTTCCCTCCCCTCTCAAACCCATGTCTTCATGATGTGCTACTTCTCTGTGATGGGGCAAATACACTGTAATTAACATTCACTGTGGGACTGTGCTGGGAGAAATATGACTGGGAGCAAAGGAGAAGGTTCAGGAACCCCCATTACCTGCACTAGGGAGCCAACTTTCATCCCTGGTTCCTATTGGTGATTGTTCCTGTCCTGGACATTACAGATTTATAATTCAAAGGCTTTAGTCTCCTGAGGCTTAATTTTACAATACTGCAAAACAATCTGTGAAGTTTAAGAGATCTTTGTATTGAAAGCTCTCTTTAAACGGATTGAAAATGCTTCCTAAACTACATAATATAACTTTACAGCCACTAAAGAAAAATGAAGCTAGGTGTCTGACAATGCTTTTCTGAATGCCAATGCTGTTGGAAAAAATCTGACCTTTCTACTGCCTGCCTCTGTCAGGAGAGCTACCCAAAGCCACATGAAAGAGAAGTGTCTTCCAACTTTACCTCTGGCTCCATGCCAAGTCTCAGATCTGACAGCCAAGTCCCAGGGTGAGAAGTGCTTCTCAACATCTGCCCTTTTAGACTGCTGTGCAGAGGGGAAAGGATGCAGCCCTGAACTTAAATGCTGCAGCAATTAGGTTTCCTTTGTACTAAGCATGAGGCCTTAAATATGTTAAGTACATTCAAAGGTTCTCAGAATATGGCTTCTCCTCTCTATGCTAATCAGGCATTCAGAAAAAAAACCAAAAACCAAAAGCCACCTCAGAATTTGAGACTCACAACAGTTTAAAACCTTAGCAAATACCACGGTATGTGTGTACTCTAAATGTCAGCCATATCTTTTGTGAGGAGATTGGGTTTTTGCAGGAGAGAGTGAAGAATATCAATCAGCTGAAGCCCAGTGACCCTTTAATCATTGAGCTTATTAGCAGATGTGTGTGCAGCTTTAAATCAGTGGCAGAGACGACTGCTTTGGGAAGAACCTCCTTGAACCATGGAAAGTATTTTAAGCGTGTGGAGCCTCCTGTCATTTTGCCCTTTTTCATTTGGCTTCATTGACTTGTAAATGAAAGTTGATCTCCTTCCAGATATTTTTCTGGGGCTGTTTATTGGTTCTTGGGGGGACTTAAAAATTTACTGCAATCAGTTTGTTGTAAAGCATTGAAGTTTTCACCTTTTGTTCACCTTCTGTCTCTAATCTCTACCATAGTCTGGCATGCCTTTAAAAACCCTATTCTTGACTGACCTGAGCAGCCTCTTCTGTCTTGATTATCTCACCTTGCATGTAGTGCTTCTGAATATTATCACTCATGTAAATAGTTTCATCAAATATGATTTATTAGTTTTAATGGTATTATAATCATTACCCCCAGATGATATCCCATCAACAGAGAAGTAGGGAAAAAAATCCCTTTATGCCGTGCTGCCCAAGAAAATATTGTCATCTAAAGCCCTTGCAGAGATTTGAAAATCATCCATCTAGGAAACTGCAAGGGTCTAAGAGATGGGTGA